>NW_005364914.1:3574252-3614134 GCF_000412655.1 Myotis brandtii | reverse complement strand
AAAAACTGTGGTACATCTACACAATGGAATACTATGCTGCAGTAAAAAGGAACTCTTACCATTTCCAACAGCATGGATGGAGCTGGAGAGCATTATGCTAAACGAAATAAGCCAGTCAGAGAAAGATAAATATCACATGATCTCATTCATTTGTGGAATATAATGAACAACATAAACTGATGAACAAAAACAGATCCAGAGACATAGAAGCATTGAACAGACTGTCCAACCTATGAGGGAAGGCGGGGGGAGGAGGGAGGGGGGAAGGGGTGAGAGGGTAAGAGATCAACCAAAGGACTTCTATGCATGCATATGCACATAACCAATGGACACAGACAATAGGGGGGTGAGGGCCTGTGCTGAGGGGTGGAAGCAGCCAGGGAGAGGTCAATGGGGAAAAAAGAGACTTATGTAATACTTTAAACAATAAAGAATTTTTTTAAAAAAGAAAAAGGTAAAAAAAAAAGAAAGAAGCAAGCCATCATGAGTTTATAGCAGCTGTAAGGAAATGTGTTCTGCCAACAACCACCCGCATGGTCTTGGAAGAGGACCCCAAGCTTCAGATGAGATTGCAACCCCTGCTGACACCTTGATTTCAGCCTTCTGAGACTCTGAGCAGAGGATCCAATTAAACTATGCCAAGATTTCCTGATCCACAGAAACTGTGGGATAAAAAATTTGCATTGTTTTAAGCCACTGAGTTTGTTACAGAGCAATAGAAGACTATTGATTTATACAGTTATATTAGGTATTTACTCTGCTAGCAATGCTATGGGTAATATGGCTTGACCCTATGCAGATCAATATTGGCTGAAAAGGTAGTATTACAGCCACACTCTATTATAGCAATATGTATTGAAGGACACGAACAGCATTACACATATAAGGAAAGAAACTTGATATAGCAGGGCTAACGTGCTCAAACCAAGTTAAGACTAAACAATTAAAATACAACACTTTATAGTATAAATTAGTAAGAGTGATTTTTTTTCCAACTTGAATAGAGAAAGATAGGGACCAAAAGGTACACAAAAAGAGTAACATGATTTAGCAATAATTTCAGTGTGGGAGAAAACAGGAATATTAGAAATGATCTTGAATTTCCATCTTGGAGATAGGGGAAATGGTGGTACTACCAGCTGCATAAAGAAGTATGCAGAGAAAAGAACAAGAGTATATTTTCCTAGGAAAGCAGGGGTCAACAAACTAGCCTGTAGGCCAATGGTCCAGATGCTGTTTTTGTAAATAAAGCGTTATTGGAACATATGGCCATTCATTTATGTATTGTCTATGGCTGCTTTTGTACTGCACTGACAGAGTTGAGTAATTGCAACAGAGATTATATGGCCTGAAAAGCCAAAAATGCTTGCTATAAAAAGTTCAAGCAGATAATATGCAAAACATGTAAACACATACCTTATTGGCAAAGAATATTACTGTCCCACTATTATACAGTCTTGCATTCTTCCTTTTAATTACATATGTCCCCAGTACCATCCAGGGTTTACTTAGGCACATAACCACACAACTATAGACACATTTTCCAGCCTCTCTTGAAGCTAATTATGACCACATGCCTGAAGTTCTCACCAGTAGAACATGAGCAGAAGTCTTATATGCCTTGCTTTAAAAAGAAATTTGCTTGCCCTCTACTCCTCTCACTGCTTCCCCATAGGGTGTAATGAAATCAAGAAGAAAAGCCAGCTTTAACCATAAAGACAAAGATAGCCTGATAAAAGATGGCAGAGTAACCAAAGGGAAGGGAACCAAGATCTCTGGCTGATCCTGTGTAGAGGAAAAGTTGACTATCTTGTCTGGACTGTTCTGTGAGAAAGGTGTAAATTTCTTTCTTTGGGCCACATATTTTAGAGTATTTTATAATAGCAGCTTATGCTATATGGTAATAAACCCTCCAACGTCATTCACTCCAAGGTCACATAATTATATATTAAATGAAGCTACCATAACTTCTGCCTTTGCAATGTAATTTTTCTGCTGTGTGGATATAAGGGTACTCTGGAAAATTCTAGTAGAGAACCCCCTGGCTTTTAATGTACTGTGGGTCATTGGTCTTTTTCAAGCTCATCAGACAATGACAAAAGATAAAATTATGCTAAAAAAAATCTTTGTGCCCTTAATAATACAGAGAGACAGAGAGAACTCAGCATGTGCCAATTAATCTGTTCATAGAACAAAGTGGAGGGACAAAAGAGTTTAATATACTTACAAGGGGATGAAAAGAGAAGTTAGAGAGCTATGAGTTTTGGAAGACATTCAACAGAGTAGTTAATGGGTTGCAACTACAAGGTCCTAATATTTTCAAACCTTACTTCTTAGCTGCCAATGTGTTCAGACGTGATGGCTCAGTTTCTGTTTCTCTGAACATCAGTCCCAGAGTCTGTATAATTTCAATGCATGCCCTAGAAAGCAGAGAGAAAAAAACATGGGAATGGCATGATTTCAATACAAATTCAAAATTCCACAAAGTCAGTAATCCTTAATAGAATTGCACTCAGGTACCTATGTGGAAAAAAGTACAGTACAGGAAGGAAATTCTGTATATCAAATTGCCAACACTAATTGAGTGCCTACTCTGTGATTGCTACATAGTAAGCACTCAAAAATATTTGCTGAATGCATGAATAGCTGGATGTCAGGATTAAAAGTCATTTTCATATTTCTGTGTATTTTCTAAAGTTTTTATAATAATTATGCACTACTTTTAAAAAAATAATTTAACTTTTTCAAGTAGGTAATATTAGGCTCAAAATTTCAAAGGTTAAAAAAAAAATACATACAATAAAAAGTATCTTTCCTCCAGAACACCCAATTTTCCCCCTTTAGGACAGCCAATATTTCTAGTTTCTTGTGTAGTCTTTCTTTAAAAATTAGCACAAAATGAATGCTATTTTATAAATTCTATGTGAAGCAAAACTTGCAGCACCATTAATCATTAAAACAGTATATATTTTGTCTAGTGCCTTCCATTTATCTTTAACACCCTAGGGAAAAATAATATGTGTGATTATCCAGTTAGTACTTACACCAGCTCATCAGCTCTTTGGCTTTTATTTTGAAGTGCATTCTTATCCCTAGACTCTGGTAAGTACTCTTGAAGTTTGTTCACTAAGAAATAGAAAAGGTCACTGGTCTGTGAAAGCAAGCAGGAAAGATGATGAAGTTAAGGTATCTATTGGTAAAACTCTCAATGCTTACATAATAATAAAAAGAAGAAGAAATGATTTCTTCTTTGACCAGGAAGTGATTTAAAATATCTCTCATTAATACTAGCATAACTTGCATTGAAAACATACTTTTACTTATAATCAGGAGACCATTGTCCTGGTGAACAGAGCAAGAGCTAAAGTCTAGAGAATGATGCTGGGAGATGCCTTCTAGACTTGGTTTGACCATTAATATTGAAGAGTATCCAGAAGTAAGTGATAATCTCAGGCAAGTCATTCAGTTACCTTGGAATACTATATTAACTGGGGGCTACTGTAATTCCTGCCTTTCCAAAGTAATTTGGCCTTTGTGAATATATAATGAAATCAAGGCTAGATAAGCTCTCATTTAAAAATGTTTACTGTTACAAAAACAAATGTAGAGCACTTCTGTAGCCTATGAAGATGGAGCAGAATGACATTAATACTTCTGTTAATGCAGTGGAAATGCACATTGTCATTCCTGCCAAAATAAACACTGAAGTATGGTGGGGGAACCGATTTTTCTGTGTTCCTATCCAGTCTCATGAGATAAATCAAGCATGAAAATAAGCACTGGCCCAGGAAATCAGGCAAGTTGGTACTAATGAGCAATATAACGTAATTGTTTCTCTTTTCTCTTCCTCTATTGTTCAATTTTTCCCCAGAATTTTTTTTTAACTAGTGACAACTTAGATTCTTTGCTTAGACAGGGATATGTGTGCCCTTGTTTAGGTGATATGGCATGAGAAGAGGCTGAGGATGACAGGTGAAGAGAGGGAATAAAGAGGGAGGAGCAAGCTGGTCACCAGGCCCATCAGAAATGCTTGGGCTTACCCAGAGCCCTGATAGATTAGCATAGTGTGGTAGTTTTACACATTGACTCTGGGGCCAAGTTCTTGAGTTCAAATCCCAGCTCTGCCACTGATGAGTTGGATGACATTTGGCAACTTTCGGATATACTCTGTGACTCAGTTTCTTCATCTCTACCATAGGCTTAATAATGTCCCCTCATTGAGTTGATGTTAGGATTAAATAAGATAGTATTTATAAAGCCTGAATAGTAGCTAGCACATCATAAGTGCTTAGTAAATATCCGTTGTTATTATCTCCCACTTGCTTACTGGTTCAGGAATTTTCACTCATAAAATATCTCCCACCTACCTGTAACAACATGAAAGAATCTAAAAAATACTATGCCAAAGAAGCCAGACACAAAATAGTTCCTAGTGTACAATTCCATTTAAATGGCATCCTAGGACAGGCAAAACTAACCTATAGTGACAGAAAACACAATAGTTGCCTGAGGCCAGGGTTGGGAAGAAATGACTGCCAAAGGGCAAAAGGTAACCTATTGGGGTGATAAAAATGTTTTAAATCCTGAGTGGGGTGGTCAACTGGGACAGTTGGTCACCCTATAGTGGGCAAACTAGAATAGTTGATCATCCTACATGTGAAGCATTTAGGATCTAAGGCAGTGGTTCTCAACCTTCCTAATGCCGCAACCCTTTAATACAGTTCCTCATGTTGTGGTGACCCCCAACCATAAAATTATTTTCGTTGCTACTTCATAACTGTAATTTTGCTACTGTTATGAATCGTAATGTAAATATCTGATATGCAGGATGTATTTTCATTGTTACAAATTGAACATAATTAAAGCATAGTGATTAATCACAAAAACAATATGTAATTATATATGTGTTTTCCGATGGTCTTAGGCGACCCCTGTGAAAGGGTCGTTCGACCCCCAAAGGGGTCGCGACCCACAGGTTGGTGACCCACAGGTTGAGAACCGCTGATCTAAGGAATGGCCAGGACTGTCCTGTATGGTTGGAGAGGTTGTGCACATCACAACTGCTCAATGAAATGGTGGCAACTATGTATGAGGCCACTGGCAAGAATGAGCCTCATTCGCACCAGCACCAGCACTAATCAGGGCTCCTCAATACCTTCTCAGAACCTTTCACCTGAAGTTTCAGGTGAAAATGAAACTAAGGAAGTCTTACAGGGTAAGTCTGTAAACTTGCTGAATGAGAGCTAGGTTGTTTTGACTCAAAACACTCAAAAGTAATTTTTTAAAGTATATTTTTATTGTAGGAAAACCTTCATGTAAAACTTCTTCAAATTTACCTTCTCATCTCACTGTCTCTACTTATATATCTCATAGGCCAGAAGCTTCCCCTCTTAGTTACTCTTTTCTTTGATTCTGTAAACCCAACCTATGCAAGCTACTATCTTTTTACTACCGCTCTCCTCTCTTCCCATCTACCCCACCCCAACACACACATACATTAATTACATCACATTTCCAGTGTTAAGGCACAATTACATTAAATTTAGTCAAGATTGTAAAATACAGCATCAAAACACAAGGTGGCATTTTTTATACAGCATTTTACTTGATCCTTGAATATATTGCGTTTGATAAACAGGTGAAACACGTTTTAAAGGTTAAAAATAAAACACCTACTTTCCAGAAAAGCCTTTTCAGAATGTAGTTTTTCTGGGCTGCTACTTTAAGTTCCGTAATTAAACAAATTATCTTCCTCAAAGTATTGTCTTTAAGAAAAAGTTCAGATTTAAGTTGACTGAAGTGCTTGATTTTCTCCTCAGATCTACAGAAACACAAGACAACTTTACATATAAAAAATGATAGAAGACAGCAGTTGAGAAATACCAATTAATTGACAGGTATGTAAAACTTTGTTACTAATGGAATTTCAATATAGTTCTTTTTTCCTGTTTGGGACATTTTATTTTTATTTTTCAATTACAGTTGCCATTCAGTATTATTTTATATTACTTTCAAGTATACAGCACAGTGGTTGGACATTTATATAACTTACGAAGTGATCCCTCTGATAAGTCTAGTACCCACCTGGCACGACACATAGTTGTTGCAATATTATTCACTATTATTTTCCCTATCCTGTACATTATATCCCTGTGGCTATTTTGTAACTACCAAGATGAACTTCTTAATCCCTTCACCTTTTTCACACAGCCCCTGACCACCCTCCCATCTGGCCACCATCAGTTTGTTCTCTGTATCTATGAGTCTACTTCTGTTCTGTTTATTTTGTTCTTTCGATTTTATATATAAGTGATATCATAGAATATTTGTCTTTCTCTGCCTGACTTATTTCATTTAGCATAATACCCTCTCAGTCCTTCACATTTTCCCACATGGAGTACTTTTCATGCACTAGTTCATTCAGTCCCAGTAAGGGGCTAAGCTGGGAATTACTGTTGCATTTATAGCATCTCAAAAAGGCTAAGTAACCTGTTGAAGCTCACACAACTAGTGATTCAGAAAAGCAGCGTGCAAAGTAATGATAGGATAGATGTTTCTTGTTTATGAAGTTGGTAGAAACTTCTTAGAATTTCTGACTCGAATTAAAAATATTTTTTACCACTTATGCCACAAACCTTGATACCAGCTATTTACATGGAATCTTGATTCTTGCTCACTACCTCCCACTCTATTTTTTTTAAATCTAAGATATTCTCCCCTATCCAATCACACACCTCTCTTATTAAGAGAAAAATTCAGCCCTAGCCTGTTTGGTTCAGTGGATAGAGCGTTGGCCTGCAAACTGAAGTGTCTGGGATTTGATTTCAGTCAAGGGCACATGCCTGGACTGTGGGCTTGAACCCCAGTAGGAGGCAGCTGATCAATGATTCTCTCTTATTATTGATGTTTCTATCTCTCTCTTCCTTTCTGAAATCAATAAAAATAGATTTTTTTAAAAAGAAAGAAAAATTCAGACTTCCAGCCCTACCTGGTTTGGCTCAGTGGATAGAGCGTCATCCTTCCGGACCAAAGGATTCCAGGTTCGATTCCGGTCAAGGGCACATACCTTGGTTGCAGGCTCCTCCCCAGACCAGTGGTTGGGGCTTGTGCAGGAGGCAACCAACCAATGTTTCTACCCTCTTTCCCTCTCTCTTCCACTCTCCCTAAAAAAAAAAATCAATAGAAAAATATCCTTGGGTGAGGATTAACAAAACAAAAAAAAAGTTTTTTTCAGAATTCCTGAAAAAACAGTTTATTTTCTAGTGGAGACATAGGAAGATAAATAACCATTAAAAATTCAGTGATAACCATGATAGAGGCAGAAGAATATGATTATAAGCATCGGGGGCAGCTCAGACAGGTTAATTTACATCTGCCCCTACGCAGCTAGGTAATAACCATAGACAAGTTACCTGGTCTGTCTGTGCCTCAATTTCCTCATCTATAAAATGAGGGTAACGATAGAACCTATCCCATTGGGCTGTTTTGATACTTTACCAATTGTGCTTAGCATACAGTGTTTAATAAATAGCATCTAAATAAAGTAGGAATAGCTTTGAGAATTTTACTTTCCTATATATCCCAGGTTCGATTCCGGTCAAGGGCACATACCTTGGTTGCAGGCTCCTCCCCGGACCAGTGGTTGGGGCTTGTGCAGGAGGCAACCAACCAATGTTTCTACTCTCTTTCTCTCTCTCTTCCACTCTCCCTAAAAAAAAAAAATAAATAGAAAAATATCTGTGGGTGAGGATTAACAAAACAAAAAAAAAGTTTTTCAGACTTCCTGAAAAAAAAAAACCAGTTTATTTTCTAGTTGAGCATAGGAAGATAAATAATCATTAAAAATTCAGTGATAGCCATGATAGAGGCAGAAGAATATGATTATAAGCATGGGGGGCAGCTCAGACAGGTTCATTAGAATCCTAGATCTGCCCCTACTCAGCTAGGTAATAACCATAGACAAGTTACCTGGTCTGTCTGTGCCTCAATTTCCTCATCTATAAAATGAGGGTAACGATAGAACCTATCCCATTGGGCTGTTTTGATACTTTACCAATTGTGCTTAGCATACAGTGTTTAATAAATAGCATCTAAATAAAGTAGGAATGAGCTTTGAGATTTTACTTTCCTATATATCCACTTCTAGTTATTGCCACATTGCATTTAAAGAATAACTGTAAAATCCCTCTATCCTCTGAGATACTCCAAAAACAGCAGAAATGTAGTTTTCACAAACAAATGAGCTTAGAAACGCAAAATCTCAAAAAAAAAAAAATACAGTATCAGCAGAATTATTTTGAAGTTGGTTTTCTAGTCTTTCCAATAAGAGTCAGCAATTTGTGAAGATCCTTGGAAAAAAACATTGTTATCCTTTGGCACCTATGATAATAGATTGTCATACTAAACTATTTTTTTTTCCAAAAGACCAGAATAGATTTCATAAGAAAAAGCACAATAATCTCTTTATACTAAAAATCAATGTATATATAAATTAAGGTATCATATACTTTATAATTTCAAATTAGATTCAGGAATCTATATTTCTACAGAGAAGTTACATATAGTCACAGTTTCTTTGAACATTCAGAGAACTTTTGCTTTTATATGGATGACGAACCTCCTTTGACTAATTTAAATAAGAAAAAGTCAGTACCAGAAGACACCATTATTCAGTTGAGGACTAAAGGGAAATTATATTCATGTTAACAAATATTCTATATTTTCATCAGCTAGAAAACATAAATTCATCCAAATAATATGGCAAAAAGAATTCTTGATCTAATGATAAGCTCTATTTTATCTATATTTTTCATTTTTCCAGACATTTAATAAAAATAAAACCTTATAGCCCTAATGAGTTGCTCAGTGGAGACCTGCAGCCTGAAGGGTTGAGGGTTCAATTCTGGTCAAGGGCAGGCACCTCGGTTGCAGGCTGGATTCCCAGCCCTGGCTGGGGCACGTGCTGGAGGCAACCAGTTGATGTGTCTCTCTCACATCGATGTTTCTCTCTTTCTCGCTCCCTCCCCCTCCCTCCCACCCTTACTAAATATCAGTGGGAAAAATATCCTTGGGTGAGGATTAACAAAAATAAATAAGTAAGTAAGTAAGTAAGTAAATAAATAAATAAATAAAATCACTTATATTTGTATAATGTTTGACAGCTGGAAAAGGCTTTTCATACATTATTCCAGAAACACTGTGTACATGTTTACAATGGTCAGGTTACAGAACTCACATTTGTGACAGAGTTCTAAATTAAAAACCTAAAGAATATTTATTTTCTTTAAACTGAAGGTGGCTTGCAGGCAAAGACCATTTCTTGTGTGTCTTGTGCATATACTGTATCCCTGAGAATGCATTTTAAACCACTGCATTTTAAATATGTTGCCATCAAGAATTAACTTTGTAAGAAATATACTTTCTTGAGTCAAGATGGTGGCAGAACTCTCCCTCTTGCCTTCAGGGATACAAGCCACACATATACAAAGCTAGAGCCTATTTTAATATGTAATTAGCTTAAAATCACTTTAAATAAACACCAAAATTAAAACTAATACTCTTTTAGGCTAACATATGAAAACATGTAGATATTCTCTAAGCTATCTCTATTACCATCTTTTTACAAAAGAAATCACAAACGTTGTTATTTAACTCCTATGTATAAAAATAAAACAAGCATTTTCTTACAATATCATGATTATCACACCCAACAAAATTATCAATAATTCTTTGGTACTGTCAAATACCCAGTCTTGTATTAAAATGTCCTCTATTGCCTTAAAAATATTTTTATGTTCTGTTTGTTAAACCTAAGATGTAAATAAGATACTTGTTGTATGTGCTTCTAATGGAGTTCACTGCATTTTTATTTCTATGTGGAGGTGCTAAAATTTGTATATATTTATTGTGTTTCAACCACCTCATTCATTGTTTCTTCTGATACTGAAATTGTCCCATTTTGGCTATTAGGAGTACCTTCATGTGGGCTCGTGTGTTCTTTGGGGTCCTGTTACCCTTTGCATTCCGGCACAAGCTGTTTCAGACTCATGTTGTGTATTTCCTCCTCCAGACCTAGAATTAGTTATTCCTGTAAGGAACTTTGGTTCCTTTAATGGGAAATGAATATGTACCTTTTAAAATTAACTTACTTTTAACTCATTTACATGACCCCCTAGTAAACATCATTATTGTAAACCTTTCATAACTTGCCCTTGACTTAAACTTAATATCAAAATCGTTAACGCCATCAGTTCACTAGGTGGTTTCTATGTGCAGAGCACTGTTTTAAGTAAGACAAATACAAAAATTAATAAGACATACTGCTTGCTTTCTAGGGTCTCACCATTACTGGCAGAGCCAGTCACATCACAAGTCACTACTTCAATATGAGGATGACTGTGACAACAACCTAATAGAACTACGAAATCTGGATAAAACCCACACTTCTTAGCCTTGAATATAACGCCCTTTATGATCTGGTCCCTGCCTCTAAAATATCTCATTCATTCATTCATTCATTCATTCATTCTCTGAAGGCTTATTGGCAGCCTCTATGTGCCAGTGATCAGGTCCCTGCCCTTAAAGAGCACACTGCATAGTAGGGCAGCACATAATCAAACAGGCAACCATAATACCGACTGGTAAGTGCTACATGAAGTATCAGGCCAGGATGTTATGGAGGGGCCCCTCTTTTTTTTTTTTAATCCTCACCCGAAGATATTTTTTCCATTGATTTTTAGAGAGAGTTGAAGGGAGGGAAGCAGGGAGGGAGGGAGGGAGGAACATTGATGTGAGAGAGAGAAATTGATTGGTTGCCTCCCAAATGCACCACTGCAGACTGATGTTCTAACCATTGAGAAAACTGGAGAGGGCTGGAGGGGCCCCTCTTAACTTAGTTTTGAGAAATTAATCTTAGAGAAAGGGATAGTAAGCTAAGACTTGATGAACTGAAGTTGTTCATGAAGGGGAAGAGGAGTAGAGAGTAGGCCATCATGTTAGGGCCCAGAGGAAAAATAAACGGAGCTTTCTGAGAACTGTGAGTTTATTTGGTGAGGTACTTAAGGCAGGAGTGGGGAGGACACAATAGTTGAGGATGAAAAAAATGAAGGGAGACATGAAGAAGATCTGTGTAAGCTGTTAAAGATTTTAGAGCCTTCTCCTAAGGGCAATGGGGAGTCATTCAAAGGCTTTAAGGGAGGAGTCACATGATCAGATTTGTGCTTCTGAAAGAGTCCTCTGTTGCACAGGCGAAGGTATAGAAAGGGCCAAGAGTGAAGGCAGAGGCCAGCTAGGAGCCCAGGCTGGGCCCAAGGGTGTGACAGTGGAAAAAAGTGAATGTTACCCAGATATATCAAAGCACAATAAATCATATGGTGATTGGCACAATAAATCATGTGGGTGATAGTGAAGGGAGGAGAGAAGGTAAAGGTGACATCCAGGACTCTGGTTAAAGTGATCTGGGGTAATAACATCATACCCCATGTTAAGAAACAAAAGAGGAAGGTTAGGATCCAGAAGGAAGATGCTGAGTTCTGTTTTGAATGTGCTGACTTTAAGGAACCTACAAGAGGTAATGTCCAGTGGGTAATAGTGTTTGCAGGCCTAAAATTCAGGACAGAGAGCTGAGGTAGAGGCTCAATGTGATGTCAGCAACATAGAGTTAGGAGAGGCATAGAGGAGAGAACACTCCTCCATGGAACTCTATCATATCACCACTCCTTACCTGTATGGCTTTTGACCTCCAATAGCAAGACTGAGCTCACTAACATATAGGGGATCTTGTAAAAGAGTAGCTTTCTGAAAGAGGAAAAAAGTGAAAATAGTTAGGACTTTTGTTTACTGAAAACCAATTCCCCCTACTTTTAGTCAATATCATAGATCTTTAATACCTTCTACAGTACATGATTTATTTATATAATTTATTCTAGTGTTTGATAATACCGCAGGGAATTTTTTCCTTATATAAAATTTTAAAGTTTTAAATATAATTTTAGTTTGTTTATTATAAAATAAAATCACCTATCAAAATTAAACAGTACAGAAATGTATAAAGTAAAAGACAAAAGTTTTTAGTCTTTCCCTACTTCTTCTATCCTGCTACTCAAAGTACCTTGCTATTATCAGTTTGGTTTATACCCTTTTGGCATATAAAAGCATACTAGCCCTAGCTGGTTTTGCTCAGTGGCTAGAGCGTCAGCCTGTGTACTAAAGGGTCCCGGGTTTGATTCCGGTCAAGGGCACATGCCGAGGTTGTGGGCTCGATCCCCAGTAGGGGTGTGCAGGAGGCAGCCAATCAATGATTGTCTCTCATCATTGATGTTTCTATCTCTCTCTCCCTCTCCCTTCCTTTCTGAAATCAATAAAAATAATAATAGTAATAAATAAAAGCATTTAGATGATATATTTTTATAATATATATTTAATATTAACTAAATTATAGCACATATATTGGTCTGGGGCTGTTTTTTCTACTTAATACATGGTAGACAGTTTTTCGTGTCTATGTATATAGGTTTACTTCAATCTTTTAAATGATTTCCTAGTATTCCATAGTACAGTTATACAATAATTTAACTATTCTCCTATTAATGAGTTATTTTTTCCTCAAATCTTTAGTTGTTGTCATTTTCCATTCATTCTGGGTCCTCAAAACCAAAGGTCAGGTAGTGTTCAGCAAGTTTTATTTATGTTGAGGCTTAACAGACAGATTATTTCAGAAGAAATTTCTGAAATGTTGCTGATTTACTACTCCAAACAAGCGGAGTATGTGCTTTTTCTTTTTCTTTCTTTCTTCCTCTTCTTTTTTTTTTTCAATCCTCACCGAAAGATATTGTCTATTGATTGTTAAACAGGGTGGGAGGGAGTGGGTAAGGGGAAAGAGAGAGAAAAGAAAACACATCCATGTGAGAGCAACACCATCAATTGATTGCCTTCTGCACACACCCCAACCAGGCTGGAGTTCAAACCTGCAACCCGGGTACATGCCCTTGAATGGGAATCAAACCCTCAACCCTACGGCTGACTCTCTAGCCACTGAGCCATGCCAGCCAGGGCAATATGTGTTTTTTCTTACAACTTTGTCCTTGCTCTAAGTATTTGGCGGGGGGAGGGGAGGGGAATTGCTGGACATATGGTAGGCCTATTTTTAATTTTTTTGGAACCTTCATACTGTTTTCCACTCTGGCTATCCCAACTTACATTCCCACAAGAGTGCACTATGGTTCCCTTTTTCCCACATCCTTACCAGCATTTATCTTTTTGATGGCAGCTGTTCTAACAGATATGAGTTCATATCTCATTGTGACTTTTTATTTGTTTTTTCCTGATGATTATTGATGTTGAGCATCTTTTTGTGTACCTGTTGGCTAGTTGTACACTTCTTTGGAAAAAATGTCTATTCAGGTCCTTTGCCCAATTTTTAAGTGGATTAAGTTGTATGAGTCCCTTATACATTTTACAATTGAGCTGTATAAGTTCCTATACATTTTGTGCATCAATCCCTTATCATACATATGGTTTGCAGATATTTTCTTCCATTCCACAGGTTGACCTTTTATTTATCCTTTCCCTTGCTATTTTCAAAATTCTCATTTCCTTTGGCCCTTTTTTGTTTTTATTTTTAAATCTTATTGTTGAGAGTATTACAGATATGCTCTGAGTTTAAAAAAAAAAAAGCTATTTTTTTCCCCTCTCCAGATGTTTATGCTTGCCTTAAATCTAGAATTTTAATTTGGAAATATCCCTTAGTTCTTTAGCTTTCCAGTAGCTGTCTTCACAATTTATAAAGGGCAAAGAATTGCCACATTTCATTTTTTAAAATTTATTAAATTTATTGGGGTGACATTGGTCAACATGAACATATATGTTTCAAGCACATTTCATTTTTGAAGAATTTGAGATGCGAAACAACCCAAATGTAATTATTTTTGGTGAAAGTTACAAATATAATGGGTTACCAAAGGAGACTCAACTCTTTGGAAACACTTAAAATCCAAATGAGTGTTAATTTCTAATTGGATTATTTAGGTTAATTTTAACCGAAAATATATAGAGAGTTAAAATGTCCAATTCCTTTTCCCGGGAGCACTTCCCTGCTTCAATGTGAAAGATCATTCAAGATCTCAAGGCACAAGAGATCAGTTAACGAAGATAAGTCTGACTGATTGGATTTTTTTCAATGTCCTAAAACTTATGAAGATATCACTAAGACTAACCAAAGGAGACCTGCCTGATGAGAAAATTTAACTATGTCAAAAAAGGCACAACTTTTAAATGTTTATATTGAATTAATATTTTATTCTTACAAAAGTAAATGCTAACGTGACTCATCATTTATGTACGAAATATTTACTCATTTTCCATCTTTCAAAAGATAGAACATTATTTTATTTTTTTAAATATATTTTTATTGATTTCAGAGAGAAAGGGAGATAGAGAGATAGAAACATAAATGATGAGATAGAATCATCGATTGGCCACCTCCTGCACGCCCCCTACTGGGGGGGATTTGGCTCACAACCCAGGCATGTGCCCCCGGCCAGAATTGAACCTGGGACCCTTCAGTCCGCAGGCTGACACTCTATCCACTGAGCCAAACCGGCCAGGGCTAGAACATTATTAATATTATATTATAGTAGCCACCAAATAATAAACCTCCACCGAGGTTTTATTTCAGTAGTCACAGAAAGAAAAATCAGTGTCTGGTTTCAAATCCCAGCTCTAGACCAGTTGTGCAAGCTTGCATATATCATTTAATTCCTCAGTACCTTAATTTCCTCATCTATAAAATGAGAATAAAAGACCTACATCATAGGGTTGCTGTGCAGATTGAATGAGTTAATATACAGAAAGCATTAGGCGTGTGTAGCGACATGGCCTCAAATGACCATACTCAACAAGCAACTCAAAGCTATGCGGCAGGCCTTCCAGCCTGGGCAGCAATCCATAGGTCTGCTTCTCAGCAGAGCAATCAGCCCTATAGACAGCAGAGTTATGGTGACTACAGCCAGTCAGGGGACACTTCAGGCTATGGCCAGAGCACCTATGGTTCTTTTTTAGGACAAACCCAGAACAGCTAAGGCACTTGGTCAGCTCCCCAGGGATGTGGCTCAACTGCTGGCTGTGGCAGTGGCCAGAGTTCTCAGTCATCTTATGGGCAGCAGTCCTACCCTGGCTATGGTCAGCAGCCGGCTCCTAGCAGCACCTTGGGAAGTGACAGCAGCAGTTCTCGGAGCAGCAATTACAGGCAGCCCCAGAGCGGGACGATGGTCAGCAGTCAGGCTATGGTGGACAACAGCCTAGCTGTGGTGCACACCCAAACTCCTATAATCCTCCTCAGGGCTATGGGCAGCAGAACCAGTTCAAGAGTAGCAGTGGAGGTAGAGGGGGTAGTAGAGGTAACTGTCGCCAAGATCAGTCCCCCATGAGTGGTTGCAGCAGTGACGGTGGTTATCGAAATCAGGACCAGAGTGGTGGTGGTGGCAGTGCTACAGGAAAGGCCAGCAGGACCATGGGGGACAAGGTCATGGCAATAGCAGCGGTTACAACTGCAGCAAGGTGGCTATGAACCCAGAGGTCATGGAAGTGGCCAGGGAGGCAGGGGTAGAATGGGTGGAAATAACCGTGGTGGCTTCAATAAATTTGGTGGGCCTCGGGACCAAGTATCACATCATGATTCTGAACAGGATAATTCAGACAACAGCAGCATCTCTGTGCAAGGCATGGGCAAGATTATAAATAAGAAAACAGGACAGCCATGACTAATCTGTACACAGACAGTGAAATGGGCAGGCTGAAAGGAGAGGCAATGGTGTGACCCACTTTCTGCTAAGGCAGCAATAGACTGGTTTGATGGTAAAGAATTCTCTGGGAATCCTGTCAAGGTCTCATTTGCTACTTGGCGAGTAGATTTCAGTCGGGGTGGTGGCAGTGGTCATGGAGGGCGAGGAGGACCCATGGGCCATGGAGACTATGGAGGTAGTGGCGGTGGTGGGGGTGGACTCCCCAGTGGAGGTGGCAGCGGTAAAGGATAGCAGCGAGCTGGAGATGGAAGTGTCCTAATCCTACATGTGAGAGTCTGAACTCCTCTTGGAGGAATGAATGCAACTGTGTAAGGCCCCTAAACTAGACGGCCCAGCACAGGAACCAGGATGCTCTCTGGTGGAGGTTGCTATGGAGATGGTCGTCATGGTGGCAGAGGAGGCTATGATTAGGGCAGCTATCTAGGCCGAGAAAGGGATCATGGGGGCTCAGAGGTGGCCAGGGTGGTGGGGACCAAGATTACTTCAAGCAGGTTGGCCCTGGCAAGATGGACTCCAGGGGTGACCACAGACAGGATTGCAGAGATGCCATATTAGCCTGTCTCCTGAGGTTCTGAAACAGGTTTTCTCCTATACCCAGCGTGACTCTCATTATTATATAACCTTCCAACTCCTGACCACACATGGGTTTTTTTTGTGACAGACTATGTAATTATAGCCATATCTCTGGTTCCCATTAAACACCATTGTTTGAGTGAGAGAGAGAGAGAGAGAGAGAGAGAGAGAGGAAGGAAGGAAGGAAGGAAGGAAGGAAGGAAGGAAGGAAGGAAGGAAGGAAAGAAGGAAGGAAGGGAGGGAGGGAGGGAGGGAGGAAGGAAGAAAGAAAGAGAGCTCCTACTGGATAGTAACAATACATGTTAGTTATTGTTACTGTTTTTATTATCAGAATACTCTAAATTGGTCTATCTGACTTGTCCCAACCATGCCTCTGATGCAGAATTAAAAAGTCATATTAAAACTAAGAATTAGTCAATTCAGGGAAGTCTAAACAGTTATTTTGAAATATTTAGATAGATTTTTTTAAGCCAATTAATTTTTGGTTTGTCTTTTAGAACAGATGAGGCCTTCTTTTAATAGACAAGGATTTTTCCCTTTATGATTCATTTACATTCTTAATTTGGAGAAAGCTGTTTAAAAATTTAGAAAATTTAAATATTTAACATTTAATTTAAACATTTAACATTCTAACTGTTCTATGAAGGGGAGAAAATAGAGTTTTCTTGAAATTTTTCACAATTTATAGCCATTTATAAAACCCCCTGCTTCCTAGCTTCTTTGGAGTGAAAACAGCCTTTCATATTTCTTAATATTCTTATGTTAAAAGATTAATAATAAAAAGTATATATCACTGAAGATAACTGAAAAGGATCATGTTACTTTGTTATTAAATTTCTTATTTTTAAACTGAGCCTGGTGTAATAAAAAGATCCCTAAAGGGGAGTCTAACTCTGCCCCTAAACTTACTATTTAATCTTGAGCAAGTCACTTAAAATGGTTGCACTTCCATTCCTTCACTTAAAAAGGACACAGACTAGGTGGTTTCCATAAAATTATCCGATCTTATAACAATGACTCCCATCAACCTACATTCAATAGCACAGCTAAGAAATACAGAAACATATTGGCAATGTTGACCTTTATCTGAGCTCTTTTCTCTCTGAAAGCAGAAATGGTTGAAAAATCACCCCAGCTAAGTGCGAAAGACCACCCTGCTCACACACATCCCGAGATAAGACCTGTCTCCTTCCCCATGGTTCTCATGAGACTCTCTGATGACTCGCTTATTTACCCGCCTCTATAAAACCCAGGTCTCTCTCCTTTTCTTTAGGACAGACGCTTCTCATTAATGAGCATCTCCCCTATTGCAATCGCTGAATAAATTCACTTCCTTAATTGTCCAGGGCATTTTGTCTTTCACAATATGATTAAATTCCAAGGTTAAATTTCCAAAATGGGGAGCAAGAGCAGCGTGTAAAAAACAATACTCAAGTCAAGGTTAACCTATGAGGACACTTACTATAATATAATTGTTCCATGAACTTTTTAAGTGCAGAAATATTGATGACGTTGTGGAAATAATGTACAAATGGAGTTCTGACTCTTTTTTCTCTAGGTTTGGGTTGCTTTGTAAAAGGGAGGCGGGGGAGGAATTTCCTAAGTAAAGCTCATTTCCGTTCCCATTGCATTTGAAAGGGATTTCACTTAGCGAGTCTTTGTGATCTGGAAGTCCCTCGGGTCCTTTTGTGTTTGTGGTGCAAGATGGCACGCTGACAGCCTGGCCAGTGGCTGCGGTAGACTGACAGCTCCTCCTGGAGGGCGTAGGTAGGGGTCGACCGGCGCTTTGACCTTGAAGGGACAGCTTCTTGAGGTCTGAAGGACAGAGAGTTGAGTCCTTGGACAGTGTGCTGCTCTCTCGGTGGTACCTGTCAGGGAGAATTTAGCATTAAACATGATATTCAGAATTGAATAGTAAGGAACAAGGAGACACCAATGACCCAACTACAGTAGTTTAAGACTCTGAACGTGAATGTTTTCACATAAAAGGAATGCTTGCTAAGAGAAGGGGGTGACTTAATCTCACTTGCTTACACACTGACCCAGGGGAGATATAGCACAACTCTGCAGTATACTTTTCTGCTTTCAGAAATAAAATTCTACCCAATGTCATTTAAAGAAACACTTTCTATATCTAAAGAATTGTGCCTGTCCTTCACAAAGTCCAATATTTCCATTGAAAGGACTTTTCATTCTACTTCTGAAACCTGATTTTTCTCTCACTCTGCATTTCTAATTGATCTGATAAAGAAAAAACCATTCATATGGAGATATAGAGAGATTTTTAATGGTGTTTTGATTCATCTCTTGCTAATACTCTTCTGATATTAACAATAGCATCCCCAACACCTCAGTACTTTTTTCACAATCAATCCTTTACCTTCCTTGTTCTCTCCAGCTCACCGCGACCCATTTCTACTCTGCTGCCCAAGGAAGCAAGTAGTAGAGGCTTAGAAGTTGCAGAGTATGCTGAGATCTAAGTTCCCATCCTGGCTGTGCCACTCAGTGGGGCTGTGACTTTGGCTGACCTAAGCCTCAAGTCCCTAATTTTAAAATAGGAACCATAACAGTACCAATCTCACAGAGTTTCTATGAGAATGAAATAAGAAAATATACATGCTATGTGTCTGTAACACTGGAAACAGTAAGTGCTAGCTATTAATATTATCCTATATTGTCTTAAATTGCTGGTTTGTCATTTTCTATTAAAGTGTCTTTGTCTCCCTTATAAAATTGCAACTGCTACGTAAGTGGAAAGTTATTTAGCTTTTATTAGTTCCTAAATTAATTTTAAACAGGTATAAAATTCATTCATTATCTGTATAGTGCTACGAACTGTGCTGAGTTCCAACCATCTGCTCCCTCCCCCACTGACACTGCATGTGCGCAGGTGCGTACACACAGGCACACACACACACACACACACACACACACACACACACACACAGGTCACTCAAGTTCCATCCCCTTTAACAGCCATAATTATCTTACATTGTCCTATTTCTTCATAGGATTCTATTATGTAACCGTGTTATCAAACTGCCTAAGTACATAAAGTGCTCACACTAAGATTTTCAGTTAAAGGAATATGTTTCTAGCCCTGAAATGGCTGACGCATACTCCAGTCCTCTTTAAAGTGACAGCTTTTCTTTTTATTCTTGTAGATAATATTATCTAAAATTTTCTCCATGGAAATTGAAAGATCAGACAGAGGCCAAAAACCAGGACTACAGGCTTTATTAGAGGAGAAGGACCTGCTGGGCTGTCTCGCAAGGGGAGGACAGCAGCACGTGCAGGGGTGGGCACGCCTTTTGAGGGGCAGAATGGGAAGGGGTGGGGGCTTAGTGTACTCGGCGCACACTGATTGGTGGCTTACTGCATTGTCCATATAGGACAAGGGCTTAGGGTATTTGGCAGGTGTGGATTGGTGGTCCAATGTATAGTCCATATAAGATACATGGTTAGTCACTCAGGTATTTCCAGGCTGCAGGTTATGTCATACTCCGCCCACCAGTTGGGGGAAGGGAGGATCTATCAGAAATTGAAGAGAGTTAGTTAACCAGTGCCTAGATTATGTTAGATAATGTTATGAAAATATGTTGCAATGTTCATGTCAGGCACAACATATGTTTCATGTGAAAATTCAGCAACATGATTTCATGTAGTTACAGAAAGTCTCACTTAAATCAACTGTTACTTACTCAGGTGTATGAAAAAACCTACTGTTTTGGGGGATTTAAGAAGGGTTTCTAAAAAGGATTATTGTTTTGGCAGCATAAATGAAAATGCCATGGTCATTACTGCTTCACTAGTTAAACAAGCCAACTCATAAAACTAAACTGTATCCTTCATTTTAAATTCAATAACGCCCTTCATTACTAGTCTGATTAAAGAGTAGTTCATTACTAAGTAAGAGTTCTGGAACCTTGAATTTGCACTTGTCAACCTCCTATTTGTAAGACTAAGTTGCTAAAAGTCAAGTGTTTTTCTAATGAGCTGATTATGTATCTCCAGGGAGAAAACAGCCACAAAGGAAAAAAAAGATGAGAGAAATGGGAAAGAGAACTCCAAGTCAAAAATATGCACAAATCATTTCTCTCCTTTTCCCCTCTGCATCCAAGACAGATAAACTCTTTGAGGCTGAAAATGTCAGGTTAAAAGTCACAGTCCAAAAAGCAACAGGCAGAATTGAACAGCTTCAGAAAAACCTGTTAGGTGCAAGTTCAGCTCAGAATAAATTGTACATATAGGCTACCGTATTGATTCTATCAAGAAAAATGGCAAATTATAAAAAAATGATTATTTGATTTAAGAAACTCTTTAAAAGGATAAGAAAGTAGTTCAGTTAATATGAAAATGGAGGGTTTAGTTTTGTGGAGAGCTAAAAACCTATCAAGTTGAAACAGATAATTAGATTAAAATGTTAAAATATAAGAAAAAATGTTGATGGATTAGAGATATATTATGGGTGTAGAACTCAGGAGTCTCAATAATCCAGGAGTAAACTGACTACCTGGCCCAGGAATTCCCAAACCCTGGTAGCTAGCTAACAGGAGCATCTACAGAGCTTCCAAAACCAGATTACTGAGTCCCATCCCTCAGTATTAGTGCCTAGGCTGGAGTTCGGGACTCTGAACTCTCCATGAGCCTTAGAGAGATTCTTATGCAAGGCCATGCTTGAAAAAACCATGAATTTTTGCCGTTATTCCAGGTCAGCTTTATTCCCACACTCCAAAGGGTGTGGGTTGTCTCCTCACATAGCCTAACCAGCAGGCTGCTGAGAGCACAAACTAATCTCAAAGTAACAACACGTTGGGAAGCAGCAACAGTGTCCCAGATTCCAGCTTATTCAAGCAAGTTCAAGCTGCATAGCCAATCTAACCTCAAACAGCAGGAGTGCTTGGAGAAATGAGCTCTCCTATTGAATTGACTCCCTAATCCTGTTTTGGATACTCGACTTTGTTAAGAAAGTTTTCTAAAAGTGTTTTGGTTCTATCTTTTTGTAAAAGGCAGACGAGTAGGCATACATGACTCTTCGATAATTGGGGTCCTTCTGAGCTTCAGGGTTATCTTCATTATCACAGTCTGGAACTGGAGCTGGTGAGTTGAATTGGAACAGCGGGCTTCCAGAGACAGAGGCCAAGAGGAGGGGGCATTCATGCCCCTCACTCCCTAAGATCTCCAATAGCCACCACCCCCTCTCCGAACAAGCCACCACAATAAATGCATATGTACACTACATAAAAACAGTGCATCCGTGCCTACCAACGGAAAAAGAGCTTCAAGCCACTCCAAATAAACATACATTCCAAGTACATGAGTCACTTGATTCCCCCTTTTGCTACCCTCTTTTATGGAATCTCTTCTATTGAGATTCTGGAACCATCACTGGCTCTAGGAAGGATCTGAGACAGGTCCAAATCCTTTTCCAAATGTATTGGTATATGCTTAAAATTCTACTAGTTTTCTTCTACTTCAGGCCAAGATGGCATAACAGGGACTAAATATACCTCCCACCTGAAACAACCAAAAACTAGGAAAATACATGAAGAAAGAAAAAAACAGCTTTTAAGACACTGGACATGAGACAACATAAGAGGGTGAGCTCTGAGTAGTGGGGAACATGGTGAGAACTAACATCTGCCCCATCATTGCATCCGTGCCTACCAACGGAAAAAGAGCTTCAAGCCGCTCCAAATAAACATACATTCCAAGTACATGAGTCACACCTTTTGCTACCCTCTTTTATGGAATCTCTCCTATTGAGATTCTGGAACCATCACTGGCTCTAGGAAGGATCTGAGACCAGTCCAAATCCTTTTCCATATATATTGGTATATGCTTAAAATTCTACTAGTTTTCTTCTACTTCAGGCCAAGATGGCATAACAGGGACTAAATATACCTCCCACCTGAAACAACCAAAAACTAGGAAAATACATGAAGAAAGAAAAAAACAGCTTTTAAGACACTGGACATGAGACAACATAAGAGGGTGAGCTCTGAGTAGTGGGGAACATGGTGAGAACTAACATCTGCCCCATCATACTAACTTGAAAAAGTTTCCAGGCCATGGTGTAGCAAGGAGCAATAGGTATTGATTGTGGTCATGGTTTCACTGGTATATGTATATAAGAAAAAAATGTATCAAATTGTGTACTTTAAATATTACAGCTTATTGTGTGTCAAAAAGCTTTTAAGCCCTAGCCGGAGAGCTCTGTTGGTTAGAGCATCCTCCTGATATGCCAAGGTTGTGGGTTCGATCCCCAGTCAGGGCACATACAAGAAGTAACCAATGAATTCATGAATGAGTGCAACAACAAACTGATGTCTCTCTCTCTCTCTCTTTCTCTCTCTCTCTCTCTCTCTCTCTCTCTCAAAAATCAATCAATAAAAAAAATTAATCTGATAAAACAAAATTCTACCAATAGAGCTTTCCTTGAGCTTCTGGCTTTGATGCCAATTAAAATGGAAATCCCAGGGAAGGGGGAACCAGTTTAAATGTGTATTATTAAGTTATCACATTGTGGTGTCAATAAAAACCCAAGTACAGAATTGTATAGAGAGCAAGGATGCGTACTAGGGAAGGCTAGAAAGAGGAATTCACAGAGAAGGGAGATAGAGCACAGGATAGGAAATGCAAACAAACTTTGCAAGTGTGTTGTCAGCTAGAAACAACAGGGGTGGTTTTGCTGGAAAGTGTGATGCTGTGTGTTAGTTGCCACAATGATGGGGGGTATTACTAGTATTTAGTGGGCAAGAGCCAGAGAAGTCAAGTCCTACACTGTGCGGGACTGTTCTGCACAACAAGGAAGAGTCCCACACAAAATGCCAATAGCACTCCACTGAGAAACCCTAGTGCAGTGACGGCGAACCTTTTGAGCTCGGCGTGTCAGCATTCCTGCAGCAGACATCCCAGTCCATGGCCCCTCCAGGCAGCACACCCACTTCGGGGAAGCCGTTTCCCTCCGGGCTCTTTGTCTGCAGGTCCTGAGCTGGTGCGGGGTGGGCAGAGGCTGGCGTGGAGGCCGGGGGAAATGAGTGCCCTGTCCTGGGATCTAGTAGACGGCGCTACTGATTGTGATGCGCACAGAGGACGGATCCTCTGCAGACATGCCCGGAGCACGTGGCTCCCACGGTCTCCCTAGTCCTTCACGGGAAATGGACCCAGCGTCTGGGAAGCCCTGTGTGGGGCTGAGTGCGCCTCTTAAACCCTTAACTGTGTCAACCTTGCAACTTCTGCTGGTTGTGACCCTCCCTTTCGCACACCCAGCACCTGAGGCAGCCCGCCCCTCTTCCGGGCTTCTGAGCACACCTTCAAGGACATCTTGCCATGCCTTGCGGCCTGTGATGTGCGGGGATCACTGAGCCTCTCCGTGTGCAGCCACTTGTGTCCGGGGAGCAGTGTGGGGCCCCGTGCAGTCAGCTTGGCAGGAGGCTTGCATTCTGACTGAGGTGCCTCAGACTGGTGGGAACGGCTGTGAGCAAGGCTGAGGATGAATCAGTGTCTTCCTGATGGTGAGCATCCTGACAGCATTTGCAGTAGCTCGAGGTAAATCCGTGGATGTGCAGAGTTGGAAGGAACATGAATAGGTGTCCAGGGCAGCCCCTGTGTTTTACAGATAACCACACCAGACCCATTCACACCTCCCAGACCCATTCATACCTCCCCAGACCAATTCATATCTCCCAGGCCCATTCACACCTCCCCAGACCCATTCACACCTCCACTTTGGCCTGGTCACTCTACATTTGTTTCCCTGTGTGTCCTCCTGGAATGTGGGCCCCTCAAGGGCAGGATCTGTGGCCTATTCACCTCCAATCCCTAGAATCCAGCACCAGGCCTGGCACAGGGCATGAAAGGCATCTGTTGAGTGGAAGGTTGGGAGGCTGGATCCCAATGGTCACCTCTTCCAGGAAGCCTTCCCTGCTGCCCCAGACAGGTGAGCTGTTTGTCACCTGTGGGCACCCTCCTTCAGAGCTCCTGTTACACTGCGTTGAGATGACCTATGTGACTTAACTTAAGCCTGGGCCCAGAACCATTGCCTCCCAAACCCTGAAGGTTTCACAGGTGAGGAAAGTGAGGCCTGAGAGCGGGAGGGACTAGTCCAGCCGTGGGCAAACTACGGCCCGCGGGCTGGATACGGCCCGTTTGAAATGGATAAAACTAAAAAAAAAAAAAAAAAACCCGTACCCTTTTATGTAATGATGTTTACTTTGAATTTATATTAGTTCACACAAACACTCCATCCATGCTTTTGTTCCGGCCCTCCGGTCCAGTTTAAGAACCCATTGTGGCCCTCGAGTCAAAAAGTTTGCCCACCCCTGGCTAGATACTGACTGTGTAACAGCATCACACTTTGAGTTATGAAGCTTAGGAAGCTCCTTTCTACATTTATACCCGGACTTCTTTCCCACTGTGAAGACTGAAATTTCAGTGCCAGATGAACTTCTCCACCAGAGGAGGCCCTCACGCTTAACCTGTGCAAACCAGTACAGGGCTTAATCCCTCCTGACATCCTTATGTCTCTGAAAGGCATCACCTTGCAGTCACCCCAGCTTGAAACTACAGTGGCTTATCTCTCCATCTCTCTTATGTTCCTTAAATAAACTGAGTTGTAGTTTTTACTTCCCCAATCTCTCTCATCCATCCCTTTTTCTTTATTCCCACTACCACTAGCCCAATTCAGATTCTTATTGCTTCCCACCAACCTTTGGTCTCTCCCTACTTCAGTCCATTTTCAGCACAACTGTCAGATTATTTTCTGTAAGAGTGATTTTTATCACATTCTCTGGCTCAAAACTTTCAATAGTTTTCTCATGTCCTATGAAACAACATGTAAAATTTTCCCCTGGATTTGTAAGACCCTCCAAAATATGGGCCCAATTTTACCTTTTAATTTTATATTTAATAATCATGGTGTATTTTTAAATCACACTAGGCTGCTTACCTTTCCTAATATATATTCCATTTTTCCCTGCCTCAGTCTTAGCTTCTGCTATTCTCTTCAACTGCAATAACTCCACCGCCATTTTCAATATCCTTCACCAACTGTCGTCTGGCATCTTGATTCTTCCCAAAACTGAACATAATCGTTCCCCTCTTTAAATCTCTTTGGAAATTTGCTCAAACTCATTGATGACATGTAGCAGGTATCCATTGTATTATCTTTATTTATGCAAATTTCATGTATCCCGGTTAGAATCAGCTTCTCAAAGACAGGAACTATGCTTTACTCTGTATTCACCACACAGAACCAGCACTCAATAAATGTTTTTTAATTTAATTGGAATCAATTATTTATTTTTTGGCATTTATATAATCTGTTGAAATGAGAAAAATTATACTTTACTACTTAACTAACCAGATTTGAATTTAAAGCAAGTTCTCTCGCCCTAACCGTATTTTTAAATTGCACTAGGCTGCTTACCTTTCCTAATACATATTCCATTTTTCCCTGCCTCAATCTTAGCTTCTGCTATTCTCTTCAACTGCAATAACTCCACTGTCATTTTCAATATCCTTCACCAACTGTCGTCTGGCATCTTGATTCTCCCCAGAACTGAACATAATCCTTCCCCTCTTTAAATCTCTTTGGAAATTTGCTCAAACTCATTGATGACATGTAGCAGGTATCCATTGTATTATGTTTATTTATGCAAATATCATGTATCCCGGTTAGAATCAGCTTCTCAAAGACAGGAACTATGCTTTACTCTGTATTCACCACACAGAACCAGTACTCAATAAATGTTTTTTTAATTTAATTGTAATCAATTATTTATTTTTTGGCATTTATATAATCTGTTGAAATGAGAAAAATTGGATGGGGCGGGAACTGGGAGGAGGGGAGTTATGGGGGGGGGAAAGAGGAACAAATGTAATCTGAACAATAAAGATTTAATAAAAAAAAAAAGAAATGAGAAAAATTATACTTTACTATTTAACTAACCAGATTTGAATTTAAAGTGAGTTCTCTCAAAATACCTTCTTCATTATTACATATATGAGATAAACAGAACTCCAAAGCCATTAGTAGAGGAAAAGCATTAAAAAAAAAAATTGAAATGGGAAATAAGTTTTGGTTAGCAAGTTAAAAACATACTCCAAACAACAATCTCACCCGACAGAGGATTCATCCAGACTTTTAGGCTCTTTGCCTCTCCATAAGACAGGGCCATTATTCTCTTCCTTGACTAAAAGGAAAGAAAAGTTATTTGGTAATTAATTACATTATTTGATTTAGTTTATGAAGAAGATGTAGTCACTGATTCTATAAGTGCTCATAAATTCTCACACAAACTTACAAGTACAAAATTATAAGCCAGGCACCATGATGAAACAAAAAGAGCTTTGGCTTTGACATTAAAGCCTGTGTGCTCAAATTCAGCACAACTTACAAATTACTTTATTCCTCTGACCTCAATATCTCCAGTAAAAATTAGGATGATAATTCTGTGAATGAAAATGGGATAATATGATGCCTGGCAGAGTAAGTATGCAATAAACATTAACTGAATTTAAAGTAAAACTCAAAGAACCAATCATAACTTACAACAAGAAAACTGTCATGTCTTCTCCATTATGTGAGTATATTTTGTTTGTTTATTTGGAGGGATAAATAATAATATCTAATAAGTGTCTAATAAGTAATCTCTAATAATAATATATAATAACTAGAGGCCCGGTGCATGGATTTGTGCGCTAGTGGGGGCCCTTGGCCTGGCCTACGGGGATTGGGCCGAAACCAGCAGTCCAACATCCCCTAAGGGGTCCCAGATTGCGAGAGTGCACAGACCAGGCCGAGGGACTCACCACCAGGCCGGTTTCAGCCCGGTCCCCACAAACCAAGCCAAGGGACCGCACCGGTGCACGAATTCATGCGCTGGGCCTCTAGTATGCATATAAGATATTTGGTTAATCTCTTCCTGCCCTCCCTCCGACCCCCATCCCTCTGAGATTCATCAGTCTGTTCCATGTTTCCATGCTTGTGCATTGAGCGTCTGCCTCCTGGTGGTCAGTGCATGTCATAGCTACCAGTCAAATGGTCATTTAGGCTTTTATATATATACTAGAAGCCCATTGCACGAAGATTCGTGCAATAGGCCTTCCTTCCCCTGGCTGCTGGCACTGGTTTTCCTCTGGCACCTGGGACCCAGGCCTGTGGTCTGGCTGCAGCAGAGAAGCCAAGCCTCTTAGTCTTCAGTCTTCACTCTTCACTCTTCACTCCTCACTCTGGCAGGAGCCTTCAGTCTTTGCTCCAAGCCTGCATATACAAATTCTTACATTTTCATAAGCTTCTGCAAGAGGTCAGCATTAGTCACACCTTCTGACCTCCCACAGAAATTCAGTGTCCCCTGTCTGACCACCTCCCCATCCTTGTAGAAGAAGAGGTCATTAGTGTAGATAGACTAGGGGCCCAATGCACGAATTTGTGCACCTTGAAAGGAACTGTGGGCTGCAAGGCTGCAGTGGGCACAGGGGCGGGTTTCAGCCCATCCTCCATGCCCCTGCCCAGCCCCTCCCATCATGGCCCCCAGTACCCTATCTGCCTGCAGCCCCACTCCCACCACCACCACTCCCACGCACTGCCAGTGCGGGCCCTGTTCACACCCACTGACAGTGCAGAGCAATTGGGGCCAGCACCAGCAGCGGGTGCGAGCGGCGGCTGCTGCCCCGATTACCCCTCAGAGCAGGGGGAGGTGGAGAAGCCTTCAAGGGAGATCAGGGCCAGCAGCTACTGCTCGCACCTGCTGACGGTGCCAAGCGATCAGGACCAGCACTGCGCACTGACAGCAGGTGCGAGCAGCGGCTCCAGCACCGGCTGTGGGTGTGAGCGGCAGCTGCTGGCCCTGATTGCCCCTCAGGAATAGGGGGAGTTAGAGAAGCCCTGAGGGGTAATTGGGGCTGGCAGCCGCCGTTCACACCCACTGATGGCATGGAGCAATCGGCGCCGGCGAGCACTGGGCGGGACCATGGTACGCGGGAGCAAAGAATTTTCAGTAACCACCAGAGGCTCACCCCGATGACAGTGACCAGTGCCCCACCTTGGTCTGGTGCCCCCGCTCACCTGCTCCACCATCGCGCCACGACCAACGCCCGCCATGTTCTGTGCTCTGCTGCCAACACCCACCATATTCTGTGCATGCCCCTTGGTGGTCAGCGCACATCATAGTGATCGGTTGTTTCGTTGTTCAGTTGTTCTGCCGTTCGGTCTATTTGCATACTAGGGTTTTATATATATATAGATTATTGACTACTAGAGTCCCGGGTCGTGCACCGCTGGGGTCCCTCGGCCTGGCCTGCAGGAATCGGGCTGAAACTGGCTCTCCAACATCTCCCGAGGGGTCCTGGGTTGCAAGAGAGCGGTTCTTGCGTGACGTACCCCGGAATTGGGCTCCCTCCTCTTTGGTTCCAGGTGCATCACCCGAAAACCACAGCTGCCAAGTCACTGCAGCTCAGCAGCTCCTGCATTGAGCATCTGTCCCCTAGTGGTCAGTGCATGTCATAGCTACCGATCAGATGGTCGAACGGTCGAATAGTCACTTAGGCTTTTATATATATAGATAATAGTATCTCATAGTATCTGACAAGAACCAAATTTACATTTTCATAAGCTTCTGCAAGAGGTCAGCATTAGCCACACCTTCTGACCTCCCACAGAAACTCAATGTCCCCTGTCTGACCACCTCCGCATCCTTGTAGAAGAAGAGGCATGAGTCAAGGATGCACAAGCCATCCATACAGCAAGGGAAGGAAAGAGGGAAAGCCCTTGCTCCCACACAGAATTCCTTTCGGGGATTTCCCTGGCTCTTTTACATGTTTCCTTTCTTGGCTTGCTTGCTTCCCTTTCCTCCTCCCTCCCTTTTTTTCCAGTTTATTTTTCTTTTGAGATTAAACTTACATCAAATGAAATGCAAAATCTTAAGTGTACTTTCACTGAGTTTGACCCATTTCCTTTTGAACTGCTCTGTGTAACTCTTGTCTTTCACTCCTGTGGGTCTGAGAGAAGCTCAAGGCACCTCCATGCCTGAGAGAAAGAACCCTCTCATAGTGGAGGACCAAGGATGATGCTGGATGGCATATGTAGGAAGATGGAGGGTGCAGGACACTAAGGCTTGCTCTGGTCTAGGCCTAAGAGGTCAGCACAGCCCCCTTGAAGTCCAGCATTGCTCATCCGAATTGAAAACCACCTGGGAATCTGAGGCAATAGGTTTAATGATAAAAAGTGTTCTTCAGGAACCTGCAGCTGCAGGATGACTTTGGAGAGGATCAGGGTGTAGTGGTCATCTGTCATTTTATCTTTCCAGGACCTTCCTTCTTTGAGGAACTGTCCTCTTCCTATAGTTACCACAGGTGTTATAGACTGCTACAGCTCCTTCCATAAAACTAATGATGATTAAGCTTCAGTGCCTCTCACTTACATGAGTTCCTTCCAAAGTCTTAGGAGGGGCCCTAACCATGTGTTCAAATGTTTGTACAAAATGTGCAAAGGAAACACATTTTAATCACGATCACTTAAGACCACAGGCTCTTCCCACTTCAGTTTCTCTTTGGTCTCACTTCCCCTTGTGGGGAGTGGCCACAGGCACTGTATATTTGTGATTTATCCTGCACGGGTTTCTTCGGAGTGCTGCAGTCATTGTGCATGGTGTTTTAACTCTTTTTCTTAAAAAGGGATCTGCAAATTGTATGAGTTTTAGTCCCTACAAAACCCAGATCCACCCCTGCCCTAGCCATAGCGGAATGGTCTCGGGGTGCACTTCTGATCCAGACTGGGCTGATCAATGTTTCTGCCTAGACTCGTGACCTTTGCACCTGAGAGGCAGAGCTAGAAGTCTTTTAAGCTGACTGGACCCTAAAAGAAGGTGTCCCCCACAGGCTATTAAGGCCCCTGGTTTCTAGTCTTCCACTATTTGGCTCTTCTGTTCCCCTTTTGATTCCCTAAGCAATTTCAAAATCCTTCTGATGAATTCCCTTTGGCATTAAGATAGGCCAAATCCATTTTTTTCTACTTGCAAACTAAGAACCTTTACAATACATAACTGTTTAAGACCCCAATTGTCAGGCACTTCTAATAGTAGGCATTTCACAAATACAGGTATTAAATGTGACAGACTTTATGCCTCTGATTGGTGCTGGAATTAAGGAGAACAAAGCATTGAGGTCAGACAGGTTGGAGCCTATCTCTTGCTTCAGGACCACATATTACAGAGTGTCTAGGAGGAGAGCTACAGGGGTCCCAGCTACACAGCAATACCTACCCAGGGAGCAAGCTGCTTAGAGGAGAACTAGCAACACAAGGCACATCACTGATGGTATGCTGGGAAGCCTCAGAGACCACTAAGGCTTCTCTGTTAGGAAGCAGTGCTACCTAAACAACAACCTGGACCTAGCTTTAAGTTGTCTTAAACCTGATCTCATCCAAGTTCACTAACCAAACTTGAACTTGCTCTTTTTTTTGTATGAGGTCATTAAAAGGTTGCAACCAAACAACTGTGGTATCGATGTTCCTGCCTCTCTCTATGATAGCTTTAATTTTTTTTAATTTTTTAAAATATAATTTTATTGATTTTAGAGAGGAAGGGAGAGGGAAAGAGAAATGGAAACATCAATGATGAGAGAGAATCAATGATCGGCTGCCTCCTGCACGCCCCCTACTGGGAATCGAGCCCGCAACCCAGGCATGTGCCCTTGACCAGAATCGAATCCGGGACCCTTCAGTCCACAGGCCGACGCTCTATCCACTGAGCCAGACCAGCTAAGGCTAGCTTTAAATTTTAATTTGTAACAGTGGTGTGGAGAATCTCAGGTTCATCTGTGCTCTTCACTGAAAAATGAAGTATAGCCCGAAGTCTCTCTCTACAATTGATGGAATGCCTGGTCTCCTGAAAGCCAGTGACTAGAAGTTGGCAGGTATAAGGCAACAGTGACAAGAGAGCCTGAATACAGGTGATAGATAATAGAGTTATCAGCCAGGGTATTCTCTAGTGTGCACACAGAAGTTGACACTCTTCTTAGTAGCTTATGTATGAAGTCCCTCAGCCATTTAGCACAGTGTATATCTGATGGCATGTTCAGTAATGCTGGTGGGCTGAGAGACAGTTTTAGAAGCAACACTGCAGAAAGAATGCATCTGCTTTCTTAACTGCAGGAGGTTCGATTATATTTTTCAAACTCTAATCTCTGTGCCAAGCTTATATAAAAATCACACACTAAACCTGAGAGTCTTATCAGTGCTCTGTTGTTTTAGTTTTATCCCATATCAGTGGTTTTAGAAAATATCTATGTTTCAGATTTAAAATAAAAATTACACACACACACACACACACACACACACACACACACACACACCAAACATAAAAAGTACAATTCAAAGTGTTAACTGTGGCCCATATAAGCACATGTGTATACGATGGAGAAAGGCCTCTTTTTCTCAGAAGCTCCAGAAAAATTGGGCCTAATTAGGAATCCCGCTAAAAGCGTGATCAGGAGACTAAGAATTTTTATTATAAATTATTTGTAATTTTGAGCTTCCTCTGTTAAGATAACCCAGTTATCTGAAGTGTAAGCACCTTTGCCACATGGCACAAATATTCCCTAGGCTTCCACCCTAGAGGTTTGGAGTCCATCCTAATCATGGTCTTTATTTAATGCTCCCGTAGTTTATGTGCGCTGCTTCTCTAGGCAGGACATCACCATGAACACTGAAGACCTCAGTGCTGACTCTTGTCAAACAGATGGGCAGACAGGTTGGAGCCTCTCTCTTGCTTCAGGACCACATATTTCAGCGTGTCCAGGAGGAGAGCCACAGGTCCTCTGTGCACAGCAGTACCTACCCAGGGAACAGGCGTCGTGGAGAGCAGGAACACAGAGCATGCTACTGTTGGCAAGCTCAAAAGGGGGAACGGTTCTTATCCTCTAATGTGTGCGGTGTGACTCCTCGTGACAGTGGCAGTTTCGTGTTTTCAGAAGTCATTGTGTAAAAGTGCCAGATGGTGCCTTCTGGGATGAAAGTAAAAAACAGTTGGGGAGAGGTGTAATTCTATAAATAACCATGTGCATGAACATCAGATAAGTGTGGTTTTTTAAATTCTTCACTTCTTTTAACACAAAGTTTGTAGAAATTTGAAGTTCATAGAATGTCTACCTGTAATTAGCTACTTTAATGTGTGTTTTTGTCTTATAAATGTTGGGGGAGGATGGGGAAGCCAAGAATCATATTCTGTGGACAAGGATAAATATTCATTTAAGGCAACCAACACCAGTTAGATATCCTAGTTAGTGTGACAAGAGACCTGGTGAGTACCCAGGGATTTAATAAGTCTTCTAATTACAACTTCTGCACACAGTTGCCATGCCATAGAGCAGCGTCAACCTGTGGGTCGCGACCCCTTTGGGGGTCAAACGACCCTTTCACAGGGGTCGCCTAAGACCATCAGAAAACACATATATAATTACATATTGTTTTTGTGATGAATCACTATGCTTTAATTATGTTCCATTTGTAACGATTAAATTGGGGGTCACCACAGCATGAGGAACTGTATTAAAGGGTCGCGGCATTAGGAAGGTTGAGAACCACTGCCATAGAGTGTCAGCATAGAGAAGTGCTCGTCCGTGAGAGTGTACAAACACTGGACAGTTTTCTCACACTTGTACCTATTCAGTACTCGAAGAGGCTGAGTCTGACTTGGAGTGAAGTCTGATGAAGAGGGAATGGGCTGGCATGGGATGGTCTAGCTCAGGGGTGGGCAAACTTTTTGACTCAAGGGCCACAATGAGTTCTTAAACTGGACCGGAGGGCCGGAACAAAAGCATGGATGGAGTGTTTGTGTGAACTAATATAAATTCAAAGTAAACATCATTACATAAAAGGGTATGGTCTTTTTTTTTTTTAGTTTTATTCATTTCAAACGGGCCGGATCCGGCCCGCGGGCCGTAGTTTGCCCACGGCTGGCTCTAGCTCCTCTGGGTAGATGCCAGAAATAGAAGGGCCTATCCAGGAGCCACTTTGGACTCCATTCTTCCCTCTCATTCTGTGCTACAGATGAGATCTTAACTGCTTTCCTGCTGTGTGCCCTGTCCTGCCCACATTATTTCATGTAATACAACAATCCTGTGAATATAATAACAAAGATAAGAAAACTGAGGCTCACAACGGTTAAGTGACTTGAGAAGGTCACACAGCCAGGAAAGGTGAGAGCTAAGATTCAAGTCTAGGCTTAGCTGAATCCAAAGTCCATGTTCTGTTTCTCTGCTTTTCACCATCTACCAATTATGGGGATCAATACCCTAAAGGGTTCCTTTATATCCATGTATATTTCATGGAGATATATATGAAAGTAAGCAGGGTAATGCTGTACTATATTTCCATTTCATTTTTATCCATTCATCTTTCAATTTTTAAAACTAATCCACAAGAAACGTTTAGGCAAAGCCCAAAATGTGAAACATAAAAGCAAGGCAGCTTTGGTTGAGCCAGGTGAGCACAGGGAGTCCTAACTCCTTATCCTCCCCTTCCCTCCCCACCCCACTATGGGGTTTCTAGATCTCCTTGGGTACCACAGGACAACCACCTGCATCAGTGGCAGAACTCCCTAAACACAAAATCTAAAGGTGACTTTTCATCTTTTTATAAAGGTATGTATGTATCACCATTCTTGGGTGAACAGATTCCCAGCAAATGTTTTTGAATGAAGAGTGAATGCTGGTATTAACCATAATAAGCCATAATTTTCAGGGCAGGACTTTGGCCTCCCTTGCTAGTGAGAGGTAGCACAGAGATAACTATCAGGACTTTTTTCTAAGCCAGGAACACAACCTTCCAGTTACCCCTGCACTTCTTCACTTGGTTTTCTGTTAAAATCTATGGTGTTAATAAGATTATTAAAATCAAACAGGAACTGACCAAATAGAATCCAGATTCTAACTCATTCTTTAAAAAAAAAAACGGCCTCCCTTGCTAGTGAGAGGTAGCACAGAGATAACTATCAGGACTTTTTTCTAAGCCAGGAACACAACCTTCCAGTTACCCCTGCACTTCTTCACTTGGTTTTCTGTTAAAATCTATGGTGTTAATAAGATTATTAAAATCAAACAGGAACTGACCAAATAGAATCCAGATTCTAACTCATTCTTTTAAAAAAAACACACACACCAGTATTTAGTGAACACCCTTCTTTCTCTCATTTTCTTTCTTTTTTTCTTTCCCATGCTTCCCTCCCTCCCTCATTCCTTTCCATTCTTTTCTTTCCTTCCTTCCTTCCTACATATCCTTATTCATGGCACACTACAGCCTGGCACTATGCTGTTGTAATGGATTGGTCAGCTCATCCTCAATGTAAAGAACACTATCTTCTCAACACCTCTAATCATCAGGGAACTGCAAATCAAAATCATAATGAAATGTCACTTCACAGCTGTTAAGATGACCTCATGTTATAAGAAAGTGAAAAGATAAGTATTGGTAAGGAAGTACACTGGTGGTGGGAATGTACAGCCATTCTGGAAACTGGTATGGAGGCTCCTAAAAAAATTAAAATAAAACTACCATTTGATTCAGCAATCCCACTGCTGGGTATATATGCAAAAGAAATAAAATCATTATCTCAAAGACATATCTGCACTCCCAAGTTCATAGCAGCAGCATTTATAGTAGCCAAGACATAGAAACAACCTAAGTATTCAGCAACAGGTGAATGGATAAAGAAGACACACACACACACACACACACACACACACACACACACACTGCAGTATTATTCAGCCTTTAAAAAGAAGGAATCCTGTCATTTGTGACAACACAGATGAACCTGGAAGCCATCACACTAAGTGAAATAAACCACAGAAAGACAAATACTGTATAATCTCACTTACGTGGAATCTAAAAAAGGCGAATTTATAGTAACAGAGAATAGAATGGTGGCTTGGGGGTGGGGGGAAACAGTAGATGTTGGTCAAAGGGAACAAACTTTCAGTTATAAGATAAACTAGAGGCCCAGTGCACAAATTCGTGCACAAGTGGGGTCCCTCAACTTGGCCTGCAGGATTGGGCCAAAACTGGCTCTCCAACATCCCCTGAGGGGTCCCAGATTGCGAGAGGGTGCAGGCCAGGCCGAGGGACCCCCTTTGGTGCACAATCAGGGCCATGGAGGGACGCAGGAGGTTGGCCTGCCGGGAGGGACTGTGGGAGGGCTCCAGGGCATGTCCAGCCAGTCTTGCTCAGTCCCGATCCACCAGACCCCAGAAGCAAGCTAACCTAGCAGTCAGAGCGTCTTCCCCCTGGTGGTCAATGCACGTCATAGCGACTGGTCGACCAGTCAACTGTCTGCCCCTGGTGGTCAGTGCATGTCATAGTGAGCAGTTGAGCGGCCTTAGCATATCATTAGCATATTACGCTTTGATTGGTTAAACAGACAACTGGACGACCAGACAACTGGACACTTAGCATATTAGGCTTTTATTATATAGGATAAGTTCTGGAGACCAAAATGTCCAGCATGGTAACTGTAGTTAATAATACTGTACTGTGTACTTGAAATTTGCAAAGAAAGTAGATCTCAAGAGTTCTCACTACACACACACACACATGCACGCACGTGCGCGCCCAACTATGTGAGGTGATGGCTATATTAATTAGCCTGATTGTGGTAATCATTTCACAATGTATATGTATGTCAAAACATCACACTGTATACCTTAAATATATAAAACTTTTATTTGTCAATCATACTTCAATAAAGTTGGGGAGAAAAAAAAAGAACATTATCTTTTTTGCCTCATAAGGAAATGTATCTTTTCTTGTGTTACTTTAAGAAGTATATTACCAAAAAAAGTACATTACATACCTTTTTTGTTGTTTGCATGGGCATGGTGAAATGGTAATAAGAATTTCCTGACATCTTTTGACTTTTCACATTCTTTTTTCAAAACAGTTGAATAGATGATCCGAATGTGTTGGTTGATTTCTCTATCTTGTGGACTCAAAAATTCCGGGTAATCATCAATCTGAAGAAAAAAAAAATGAGTTGACTGAAGTCAAATACAACTGCTTATGTTTTCTGGGATAAGAAATCCCCAAAGCTTAGGGCAAGTTTAAACTGCATTCTTTATTTTTATTTTTTCCCTGGCAAATCTTTCTTCTTTTTGTTGTTAGGTTTCCCAATTCTCCTCTATTTGTTTTAGTCCTTACTAAAAGTGTGCTCAGCAACAGAACCCAGAAACTTTTTACACTATAGGATTGCTAAGTAAATAGTAACAGTGTTTTTGTTTGTTAAAATATATTGCCCCACTTCCATTTTGAAAAAAAGATTTTTTTTCAAAAGGTCTCAAAATTTTTTAATTAATTGGGCTTACACTAGAATTTTTCTGGGTAGGAGATAATATCCATTTGTAGGAACAGACTACAAAAATTCCGTGAACACAGGCATCCAGGTTTGAATTATCGGAAGTTTCCTGCTCGTAAAGAGCTTTCTCTTTTCCCCAAAGTGCTCTATTTTCTATTCTTGATTAAAAAGGGGAAAAGTCTCAGTAAATACTTTCCCCTGGGAGCCCCTGAGAGAAAATCACAAAGATTTGTTTCTTACCCTATAGGAAGAGAAGTGTTTAAAGCAGTTAGTTTTATTTGGCCTATTTACTATTCTAAATTGCATGGGAAGAACTGCCCAATCAGAAGAGATGCTCAGCTTTCCTTAGGTTAGATTTGTATAGATAAAATAGTATAAACATTCTAGAGATTATGTGTTTTATGGGAAGTCTCTGGAGATTTGTTTTTATTTATCAGCCTTGGTGGTGCTTGGCCTGATCATGTTAGACATAGCAGATTGTTGTCAGTCATAATTTCAGATATTACGCAAAATGTTGACTTGGTGACAGCCTTGTTTTTAATTTGAATTTACCACCTTCCAGGCCAGTAAATTTTTAGTGGGGGATTATGTCAGTCTTACCTATGCAGTTTGTAAAAAATATAAATATCTAGGCCTATTTCAGATTACTGAATCTCTTTACTTGTTATTCTTGGCTTATAGTTGGCATATTCCTGGCACATTATATATATGTATATACATCAAGGTGGGGCAAAAGTTGGTATATAGTTGTGAGTATGCAAACAAGTTTATTCTTGTATTACTATTACTTACTAATGATTGTGTTATTTTCCATATGAACAACTATAAACCTACTTTTGCCCATACATATACACCAACACACACAATATCTCAGTATTATAATGTTATATTCAAGACTTTCCCTCTATCTTCTCCCCCTCTCCTCCTCCTCTCCTAAAAAAAAAAAGACTTTCCCTCTATATAAATTATGTTCGTTCACTTTTACAAATCAGATGTAACTTTAACTGATTTCTTTGAGAATAGACTTCAAGAAAAAAATAAGTTTAAAAAAAAGAGAGAGAATAGGCTTCATCACTATCTTTAGAGTCCTTAGAGACATTTTGTATAATTTTTTTTGCAATAGCTTTATGATTTTTGTTCTACAGGCCATAGGAATCACCAAATTTTCTTCCAGTTGCCTATTCTTGATATGAACTTTCATCAGACCTTTCACATTTGAAAGTTCTAAAAACTCACTACAGCCATTTGAAGTATCTATCTCCTACAGATAGTGTATTTTATTGTATTTTATTTTATTGTAATGCTTGCTTGAATGTTCTACTATATGTTAAAGACCAAAGTTTGTGTCTTCAACATAGGAAGGTCTCAGAGCCTCCTGGAAAAAAGATTAACTAGATTCTTCTAACTACTAACAGTTCACACCTAAGCCAACATTATTTAGACAATGCTCTGACCACGACGGTAGACTGAGTCAGGATTTCCAGAATAAATCTCAGGACTTCAAAATTCACTGAAATATATGGGTACTGCAAGAAAATCTGGTAGTAAGAGTTTCTTGGATTTGATTTCCTAGCCTTGGGAAAGCAAATAATAGAGGCTTTTGAAAGTCTTAACCTGATATTCATTATAAAAACTTCCAGACAAAAGTTAAATTTATGGTTACAATAGTTATTCAGTACTCTAGACTTGCAAATATATGATAAACTAACACTTTTGTGGCACCTACCTAAATAATCAGGACAATATAAAGAGTGTTATTTTGTGATTAAGAATAATCTTTTTTTGAGATTATGATGGTGGGCATGGGACAGACTATCAGGAAAAATTGTGAAAGACTGTTACTTGCAGGGGAAAAGATTATAAGTGTTCTGTTAGCCCTGGCCGGGTAACTCAGTTGGTTAGAACATTGTCCCAATATGCCAAGATTTTGGGTTCGATCCCCGCTCAGGATACATACAAGAATCAACCAATGAATGCATGGATAAGTGGAACAAGTCAATATTCATATTCTCTCTCTCTCTCTCTCTCTCTCTCTCTCTCTCTCTCCAGTAAATATTTTAAAACAGTGTTCTGTTTAGCTCACCCATCAGGTTATCTATGCCTTTCATTGTCTTTGAGTTATTTTACAGTGCTTGATTTGTAGAAAACATTTTTGTGTCTTTTTAAAAACATATAGAAACTGCCCTAGCTGGTTTGGCTCAGTGGATAGAGCGTTGGCCTGCGGACTGAAGGGTCCCAGGTTCGATTCCGGCCAAGGGCACATGGCTGGGTTGTGGGCTTGATCCCCAGTAGGGGATGTGCAGGAGGCAGCCGATCAATGATTCTCTCTCATCATTGATGTTTCTATCTCTCTCTCTCTCTCTCTCTCTCTCCCTTCCTCTCTGAAATCAATAATAAATAAATAAATAAACAACATATAGAAACTTAAAATTTCTAAGTGGTAAATCTATCAACTTCTGTCCTTTTCATTTCTTTCCCTGATTTATGTTTAAAAATGCTTTTACACCCTAAAATCAGATAAATATTCACCTATGTTTTCTATTTCATTTCCAATTTCCTCTTTTACAGTTAAGTCTCTAATCCTTCTGGAGTTTCGGGGGTTGGGGGGTGGTTTCTGTTAAGACTAGTCCAACTGGCTGTGATTCCAAGTCTATTTAGTATTGGTTTGATGAAAACTATGCTTTAAGTAGACTGAATACAAATGAATATGTAAATATTTCTGGGTCAAATTTCTTATTAGCAGTTTTTTTGGGGGAGACAAAGTATAATAATTTGAATAATAATTACACATTTTACTCTAAGGGTAGGCAAGGGAGGTTGGGAGGGGGGCAGTAAGAGATTAACCAAAGGACTTGTATGCATGCATATAAGCATAACCAATGAACACAGACAGTAGGGAGTGAGGGCATGTGCTGAGGAGCGGGAGCGGGCAGAGAGGAGTCAATGGGGGAAAAGGAGACATATGTAACACTTTCAACAATAAAGAATTTAAATTTAAAAAACAGAAAAAACATAATTACACAGTTTATAGAACATAGCACATACCATCCTATCTAATAATAGACAAACATGGTAATTAACCATACCTCCGCTACGCTTCCCATTGGCTAATCAGGGTGATATGCAAATTAACTGCCAACCAAGATGGCGGCCGGCAGCCA
>NW_005364914.1:3571287-3573806 GCF_000412655.1 Myotis brandtii | reverse complement strand
TTGCAGGCTTGGGCAGCCTGAAAACAGCCCTCAGCCCCTCATCCAGGCTGGCCAGGCACCCCAGTGGGGACCCCCACCCTGAGGGGGTGCAGGCAGCCTGAAAACAGCCATCAGCCCCTCATCCAGGCTGTCCAGGCACCCCAGTGGGGACCTGCACCCTGTAGGGGGTGCGGGCAGCCTGAAAACAGCCATCAGCCCCTCATCCAGACTGGCCAGGCATCCCAGTGGGGACCCCCACTCTGATCCGGGACACCATTCAGGGCAAACCAGCCGGCCCCCACCCATACACCAGGCCTCTATCCTATATAGTAAAAGGGTAATATGCAAACTGACCCTAACAGCAGAAAGACTGGGAATGAATGGTCACTATGACACACACTGACCACCAGGGGGCAGACACTCAATGCAGGAGCTGCCCTCTGGTGGTCAGTGCACTCTCACAGCGGGGAGCTCTGCTCAGCCACAAGTCAGGCTGATGGCTGCCAGTACAGCGGTGGTGGTGGGAGCCTCTCCTGCCTCCTCAGCAGCGCTAAGGATGTCCGTCTGCAGCTTAGGTCTGCTCCCCACTGGCAAGTGGACATCCCCCGATGGCTGCCGGGCTGCCAGAGAGATGTCTGATTGCCAGCTTAGGCACACTCCCCTGGGGAGCAGGCCTCAGCCAGCAGATGGTCATCCCCCGCGGTGTCCCAGACTGTGAGAGGGCACAGGCGGGGCTGAGGGACACCTTCCCCTCCCCCGAGTGCATAGATTTTTGTGCACCGGGCCTCTAGTCCTATATAATAATAGACAAACATGCAAATTAGCCATCCCTCCACTACGCTGAAGCCACGCCCACCAGCCATGCCCACCAGCTGACCTGAGTGACTATGCAAATTATCCGACAAAGATGGCAGTTAATTTGCATACGCAGGTGTCAAGCGCCCCAGGAGGCGATGGTGGCCATGGCCACAGGCTCCCAGAACTTTCACCGGCCCCGGGAGGCAAGGCTGTAGCGATGCCAGCGGGCTCCCGGGACTTTCATTAACCATCACCCCATGACAAAGATGGCGATGCCCATAGTGGCCAGGGCAGGATGCTGGCAGTGTTGCCCTGGCAATGTGAGCCCAGAGTCTGGCGCAGCTGTGTGGAGGGAGGGGAGGGGAGGGGCCTCTGGGCAGAGTCCGCTTCAAGGAATGCCCAGCGTCTGCACCCTTGCCGGGTGGAGGGAGGGCAGATCAGGGGCCTCGGGCTGGAGTCCGAACCAAAGGAGGGGAGGGGAGGGGCCTCAGGCCGGAGTCCGCGGCAAGGAACACTGGGCTCATGGAGTCTGCCTCCAGGGATGCCCAGCGTCCATGCTCTGGCCGGGCAGAGGGAGGGGAGGGCAGGGGCCTCGGGCTGCAGTCTGTACTGAAGGAGGGGAGGAGAGGGGCCTCGGGCCAGAGTCTGCACCCCAGACGCGTGGAGGGAGGGGAGGGCAGGGGCCTTGGGCTGGAGTCCATGGCGAGGGATGCTGGGCTCGCTGCGATGCCAGCCCAGAGTCCACGCTGAAGGAGGGGAGGGTGGGGCTGGACAGCGTTCAGCTTTAGAAGTTATTTACTAACCAACAGTAAGTAAATAACTTCTAAAGCTGAACATGTGTGCTTGGCCGGGTGAAGAGAGGGGAGGGCAGGGGCCTCGGCCAGAGTCTGCACCCCAGCTAGGCGGAGGGGGGGAGGGGAGGGGCCTCGGGCCAGAGTCCACGGCGAGGGATGCTGGCATCGTTGCAGGCTGGGCTGAGGGACCCCCCCCCATGCACGAATTTTGTGCATCAGGCTACTGGTCTTATATAATAACTAGAGGCCCGGTGCATGAATTTGTGCACGGGGGAGGGGGAATACTGCGGGAGGTTGGCCGGCTGGGGGAGGGACCATGGCGGGAGGTTGGCTGGTGGAGGTGGGGTGGGGAGAGACTGCAGGAGGTTGGCCACCGGCGCCAAGGAGAGAGCTGACTTTTGGTCCCCCTGGGAAAGGGGCCGCGTCCGCTGCCATCCACCCCTGTTCCCTGTCCCAGCCTGAGCCCAAGGGCCTCGGTGGGGTCAGGAGAGGAGGCGACGGTCGCCGGGCTGGGCACAGAAGGAACGGATGCCGGACACCAACACCACCATTGGCACCCTGCCACCATGCGATTCCCCGCCTCCCCTCCCCACCACCTCCCCCCTTGCCATCACTGCGGTGGGCGGGTGGCCCCTGGTGAAGGGAGAGGATGGGAGCAAGACAAACTCTTGTGTGGAGGGCTGACTTTCAATAGATCGCAGCCAAGGAGCTGCTCTGCTATGAATGAAACCCCAACCCAGAAGCAGGTCTCTACGAATGGTTTAGCACCAGGGGCCGATGGGGGCCGGCCAGCCATGGAAGGTTGGCTGTGGGAGCGCACTGACCACCAGGGGGCAGCTCCTGCATTGAGCATCTGCCCCTGGTCATCAGTGTGCGTCATAGCGACTGTTCAACCGGTTGTTCGGTTATAACAGTCACTTAGGCTTTTATATATATACTAGAGGACCC
>NW_005364914.1:3561200-3569332 GCF_000412655.1 Myotis brandtii | reverse complement strand
CCATCACTGGAGCAAGCAAGCCTCCCTGTTCGCTTCAGTGCATGGCTGCTGGCCGCCATCTTGGCTGACAGTTAATTTGCATAAGGATATGCTGATTAGCCAATGGGAAGGGTAGTGGTCGTACGCTAATTACCATGTTTCTCTTTTATTAGTGTAGATAGATACTCACAATAAATCTATGAGGTCATTAGCTATTATTTACCCTATTTTGCCAGGAGGAAACTGAGGTTCAGAAAGTTAATTTCACAAAACCAGTAAATGGTGGAACTAGAATGAGTAGGCAAGGCAGTTTTTCAAAAGCCAATTTTACAAAAAAACAGCTAAGGTTTAAGAATCTAACCCTACCAGTGGTTAGAGGTGGGGATTTTGTCTGGGAGCAACAGGGAAGTCTTTCTTCTGAAAGCACAAGGCTGGGATCCAAACAGTAATCAAGCAGCTGGATTCATTAGGTCAGAGTTTCAGTCAAATTATGCTAATTCCTTTATGTGGGCGGAAGTAGAGCCAGACTTCTTTTTAGCTGCTATAATCATCGAATTTGGTTAGCTTTGCCATTCAAGACATCTCTTCCTTAACTACACTAGGGTGGCATTCAGAAAAAGCACTCATGTAAATTTTTCTGTACTGATTGGCATGGAAATGCCCATGCTATGCTGTAGAATAAAAATAAAAGATTACAAAATAGTGCATGGAGTATATAGAACACAGTTTGGAATGTTGCATAGAACACAGTTTGGAATGTTATACAACAAATTTTTGCATAGAACACAGTTTGGAATGTTGTACGACAAATTTGTGTGTGTGTGTGTGTGTGTGTGTGTGTGTGTGTATGTGGTTAATTGTGGTGATCTGTAGATGATGGGATTTGCTAAAAGGTAAACTGAGACATATTAAAAATTTTGAGTTTGAGCAAAAATCTATTCGAATTGAGCAGCATCCAACGTAGCAGAGAGAGAAAAGAGCTCTGAGGATCTCTACAAACTGAAAGACTTTTATAGGCCATGAGAGTGGGAACAAGGATGTTACACTAGGCAAAAAAAGTAGGTTGGTTATTGCAAGTTTATTTTCCTTTAGGGGAGGGAAGGGGCCCATTAGATTATCTAAGTGCTGATCAGCTTGTAATAGAGTGAAACGTTTGGTCTCTCTTTCACTACACCTTGGTCAGCTTCTAACCATTAGAGGAATTCTGCTTGCGGCTTGAGTTTTACAATAACATTCCCTCCCATTCCCCCTCCTTTGACATAAAAGAAGCCTGAACTCTGTCCTTTGGTGAGATGGATTTGAGACACCACTAAGGCTCCCATCTTCTCAGTTGATGCCTTCTCAATCAATAAGCCTTTCCTTTCTTCAACTCTGACGTTTAAATTTTGGCCTTTTGAAGCGTCAGGCACACGAACTTTGGACTGATAACAAGGTGATTCTTGACTGACTGGCTTAAGATTCCATTTCTGGGAGAGCTGAAACTGTAATTAAATCTCAGTTCGGCAATGCGGAGTTTTGGGGGTCTGCTGTCTTGTTTGTAACATAATCTAAGTATATAATTTTTATTTTTAATTCTGAGAATCATCTTCATTCTATGATAAAGACAGGCATTTAGCTGATTTTAATAAACTGGATTTTTTAAAATTACAAAATACATTATTGGGATACTGGGCAATACTGGAGTGGGGTTTGAGGATTACATAGTAGAGATATGTCAGTGTTATTTTCCTGATTTTTTTTCCCTAATCTTCATCAGAGGATATGCTTATTAATTTTTAGAGAGAGAGGAAGGAAGAGAGAGAGAAAGAGAAATATGGATATAAGAGAGAAACATTGACTGGTTGCCTCCCATCTGGGAATTAAACCTGCAACCTAGGTATGTGCCCTGACCAGAAATAAAATCCAAGACCTTTTGATTTATAGGACAGTTCTCCAACCAATTGAGCCACACTGGCCAGAGCATTTCCTGATTTTTAAAAATAATTTGTTACTTTTCAATTACAGTTGACATACAATATTATATTAGTTGCAGGTGTACAACCCAGTGATTAGATGTTTAGATCACTTACTAAGTGATTCCCCCAATAAATCCAGTACCCATCTGGCACCATACATAGTTTTTACAATATTATGACTACACTAGAGGCCTGGTGCACGAGATTGGTGCACTCAGGGGAGATGAGGGGGGTCCCTCAGCCTGGCCTGCACCCTCTGGCAGTCCAGGAGCCCTCAGGGGATGTCCAACTGGCCAGCAGTCCATCCTTAGCGTTGCCACGGAGGCAGGAAAGGCTCCCTCCACAGTCACTGCACTCACTACACCTGCCAGCTGTGAGCCCGGCTTCTGGCTGAGTAGCACTCCCCCTGTGGGAGTGCACTGACCAACAGGGGGCAGCTCCTGCATTGAGAGTCTGCCCCCTGGTGGTCAGTGCACATCATAGCAACTGGTCGTTCTGCCGTTCAGTCGATTTGCATATTAGCCTTTTATTATATAGGATTCACTATGCTATACTTAACATCCCCAAGACTATGTTGTAACCACCAATTTGCTCTTCTTAATACCTTCACCTTTTTCACCCAGTCCCCCAAACCCCTTTCCCTCTGGCAACCCTCAGTTTGTTCTCTGTTTCTATGAATCTATTTCTGTTTGTTTTCTCATTTATATTGTCCTTAGATTCTACATATAAGTGAAATCATATGGCATTTGTCTTTCTCTGACTTATTTCACTCTGCACAATACCCTCTAGGGCAGTGATGGCGAACCTCTGACACGCGAACTCATTTTTTTGGTTGATTTTTCTTTGTTAAATGGCATTTAAATATATAAAATAAATATCAAAAATGTAAATCTTTGTTTTACTATGGTTGCAAATATCAAAAAATTTCTATATGTGACACGGCACCAGAGTTAAATTAGGGTTTTTCAAAATGCTGACACGCCGAGCTCAAAAGGTTTGCCATCACTGCTCTAGGGCCATCCATGTTATTGCAAATGGTAAGATTTTGTTCTTTTTTTATAGCCAAGTAATATTCCATTGCATGTATTTACCACATCTTCTTTATTTATTTGACTTTTGATAGGCACCTAGGCTGCTTCCATATCTTGGCTATTGTAAGTAATGCTGCAGTGAATGTATGGATGCATATGTCTCTTCGAATTAGTGCTTGGGGTTTCTTCGGGTAAAATACCCAGAAGTGGAATTACTGAGTCATTCTTTGTCTCTTGTTATACAGCCTTTGTTTTAAAGTCTATTTTGTCTGGTATAAGTATTGCTTCCCCAGCTTTTTGTTTGTTTCCATTTTCATGAAATACCTTTTTCCATCCCTTTACTTTCAGTCTGTTGTGTGTCTTTTCATCTGAAGTGGGTCACTTGTAGATAGCATATGTATGGCTCTTGTTTTATTTATTTATTTATTTATTTATTTATGGCTTGTAAACAATAAAACGGTATTTCTCATGTCTCTGGCCTTACACTCACAGTTCTGGAAGCAGTCGGTCCAAGAGGGCGGAGGCCAGGCCTAGGGACCCCACCGGTGCACAAATCTGTGCACCGGGCCTCTTGTCAATAACAACATATTGCAAATTTGAAATGAAGTATAGGTAAACCATGATCAGAAAGTAAATCTTGAAAGTTCTCACCAAAAAAACATTTATAACTTTGTATTGGGACAGATGATAACTAGATGTATTGTGGTGATCATTTTGCAATATACACATAATTTGAATAATTATGTTGTAACCTGAAACTAATATAGTGTTGTATGTCAATGATACTTTAATTTTTAAAAATGTATTCTCAAGTGAAACAGCACAGGAAGAAGCAATCAGCAAATGCAGAAGAAATACAGTTTATAAAAATTTTGGGCCATCTCTTTAATAAATCATGTAAAAAGAAGGCAGGGGAGAGGGGTGATAGTTTTAGTGTAAAAAGGGATTTCAGAGACACAGCAATAGACAGATCTGTCTGACCATCACAAAAAGAGAGCCAAAGGATGGTATGTGACCATTGATGGGATATAATAGGAAGTACATAGCATCATCTGAGTATTCTTGCCAAAAACACTGAACCTACCATCCCAGTTTATAGGAAATAGAGACACAATTGGTTAGGTCCAGAATGTGGGAAATTCTCCAGACCAAGTGACAATGACTTCTCCAGCAAATAAATGAAAGAAAAAATGAAGAGGAAGGAAGAATTGTCATGGATTAAAAGGGATTTAAGAGACAAATAAACACAATGTGTGGACATTATTTGGATCCTAATTCAAACACAAACACTATAAAAAGACATTTTTGAGCAAGTGGGGAAATCTGAACATTTACTGAATATTTAATGTTACTGAGGAACTACTGTAATTTTTTTAAGTGCTATAATAGCATTATGGTTACGTTTTAAAAACTGTTCCTATTTCTTAGAGCAGGGGTCCTCAAACTACGGCCCGCAGGCCACATGCAAATACAAATATTGTATTTGTTCCCGTTTTGTTTTTTTACTTCAAAATAAGATATGTGCAGTGTGCATAGGAATTTGTTCATAGTCTTTTTTTAAACTATAGTCCGGCCCTCCAATGGTCTGAGGGACAGTGAACTGGCCCCCTGTTTAAAAAGTTTGAGGACCCCTGTCTTAGAGATATACACTGAACTGTCTATGGATAAAATGGGAAGTTTGAGAATTGCTTTAAAATTATCCTTCAGGGCCCTAACCGATTTGGCTCAGTGGATAGAGCGTTGGCCTGTGGACTGAAGGGTCCCAGGTTCGATTCCAGTCAAGGGCTTGTACCTTGGTTGTGGGCACATCCCCAGTGGGGGGTGTGCTGGAGGCAGCTGATTGATGTTTCTAACTCTCTGTCCCTCTCCCTTCCTCTCTATAAAAAAAATCAATAAAATATATTATTTTTAAAAAAAGAAAGTATATAAAAAAATAATAATAATCCTTCAGGGGAAAACTTGGATGAAGTATAGGTAAACCATGATCAGCAAGATGTTTATAATTGCCAAAGCTGGTGATGGGCATTGACAAGTTATTATACTTGTTATTCTAGTTTGTTGATGCTTGAAGTGACAACCAAATGCAATCTGTGGTTCTTGGTAGGATCCTAGTTTGAACAAACTGTCTGAAAAGACAGCTAAAAACAGAACAGCTATGTGCCTTCATAGCATATGCTTAATCAGGAATCACTGTTCATCAGCACATGGCTATTCCCTCCTTTTGGAATATACTTGCCCTTTTTTCTGCCTGGAACCTACTATTCTTCCTTCAAGGCCAAGATAAAAAATTACTGCCTGGGTGAACCTTTCCCCATTCATCCCCCAACAGAATATGATAGTTCCTCTTCTGGTTTCTCACCGGATTCTAGTTATTATATCTATTTTCCGATTTCATTATAATTATCTGCTTATAACTGTTTTTCTTCTTTCCCATTTGCTTGCCTTCCTCTCTAAATTATGAGATACTCACCAGCTGGTGTGGCTCAGCTGTTGAGCATTGACCTAGGAACCAAGAGGTTGCTGGTTCAATTCCCGGTCAGGGCACATACCCCGATTATGGGCTCAATCCCCGGTAGGGGCCATGCAGAAGGCAGCCGATCAATGATGTTCTTCTCTCATTGATGTTTCTATCTCCCTCTCCCTTCCTCTCTATCTAAAAATCAATAAAAAATAAATTATGAGATACTCAAAAGCAGGTACCATTTTAAAATTTCATGTGTGTATTTATAGTCCCTGGTAATTCGAAACATTGGTAGAACGCTCCATATAAAATCTAATATCTGTTCAATAGAACTGTACAATATAGAAAGAAGAAAAACATAAATCGGAGGAAAAGTAAAAAGGGAAAAACTGAAGGCATGCCTCATGTACTGGCTTCAGCTTGGAGATAATTTTACTTAATGGGACATTACGTAGCAGATGTAAGGCCCAAAAAGAGCTAAACTGTGGGATATTTTCAACTTCCATGGTTCTTTCAAGTCCTAACTTCCTCTCTTGCCAGCAAGCTCTAATTCTACAGTCTCCAACAAAGAGAGGAAAGCAAGTAATAATTCACTCAAGTTGCAATTTAATAAATTACCTGTTCCAAGTGTATTCCAGAGAAAATCTGAACAAGGACCAATGGCAAACCCAAAGGATTCGATCAACTGATAAAGTGGCCAATGAATATATGCAGATATTTTGAATGGATTTCCCTCAAATCAAACCATAAGTTTATACTGAAGTAGAAGCTATTTTGACATTTAGCATTTGGCAAATCCTTCCACTGTCATAATTTAAAGAACTCATTGCAGTCTTAACCAGGTGTGTGTGTTTTCCCCCATTATGCTCTACCTGAGCTATAGCATGCCAATCCCTATGGAAATCTGAGTAGATGAGCTATTTTTATAATCTATAAATACTGCTGGCATATGATCCACCCACATTTTCCAAAAGGAACTAGCAGTTTAAAAATTGGGCACTGTTTCATCATAATATTGGAGACTCACTAGACAATTCCAATGTTAGGCTTGAAAAACCATTGCCTCAGGGCCAAGAGCCACAGCTAAGAAAGACTACAGGAAAAAAGCTTTCAAGGCGTGGTCCTGTGAAAAGGATGCTACTCCTGCTTGGGCCTTTTCAGCCAAACCCGTCCCTTGAACCTCATCAGCAACAGCAATGTTAGCAGTCTCAGCTTTGAAGGACAATGACCTTGAATACAGAGAGATGGTGTTTGAGAATGAAAAAGGTGATTATAGCCCTGGCTGATGTGGCTTAGTTGGTTGGAGCTTCTTCCCATGCACTGAAAGGTCCCGGGTTCGCTTCCTGGTCAGGTGTGTATACAGGAGGCAACTGATTGTTGTTTCCCTCTTACATCGATGTTTCTCTCTCCCCTTCTCTCTTCTCTCTCTAAAAATTCAATTTAAAGAAAGTTAAGTTGTTAAAACTTTTTTTAAGTTTTTTTAAGTTAAAAAAAAATAAAAATTTAAAATAAAAAGGTGTTTATAGCTTCATCCCCTCCTTCCTGACAGGAAGGCCAGCGGTTGCTATGTGCATGGTGGTTTTAGAACGCTGGCCCTGAGGTCAAAAGACCTAAGTTTACATTCCGGCTCAGGTGTTTGCTGAATACAGGGCCTTGTGCAAGGATTTACCCTTTCTCTGCCACAGTTTTCTTATCTTAAAAAAAAAAAAAAGATAATGTCACCTTCCTTTTAGAATAAGATTAAATGAAATAATCCATTTAAAGTGTTTAGCACTGGGGGGTGGGGGGGACAGGAGCAGGCTGGAAGAGTTACAGGGTGAGGGAAAAGGAGGATTTATGTAACACTTTCAACAATAAAGATTTTTTTTTAAAAAAATTCTCTAATAACTTTTAAAAAAATGAAGTGTTTGGCACAAGGCTGGAACATGGTATGTACCCAAGAGATATCTGTTATAATTAATGATCATTGGTTGTTCATAAGAACCTCAGTAATGCAATATTGAGCCAGATCATGGTACACTCAGTCTAGTATTTGTCTCTGATGGTGGCAGCAAAGGACATTTGGGGAGAGAAGAGAATGCTCTTTTTTGTTATTACCTCAAATGATTAAAGGTTTATCTGAAAATATTTCTAACATCTTTGACTAACTAAAAATAATATGTCATCATGGATGTATCTATATCATTTTTGTTGTTGTTAATCCTTACCCGAGAATATTTTGCCATTGATATTTAGAGAGAGTGGAAGGGAGGGGGAGAGACAGAGAAAGAAACATCAATGTGAGAGAGACACATAGATTGGTTACTTCCCTGACCAGGGCCAGAGCCTGCAACCAAGATACATGCCCCTGACCAGAATCAAACTCGGGACCTTTCAGTCCGAGGTCCGATGCTCTGTCCATTGAGCTAAACCAGCTAGGGCTCTATATCATTTTTATCTATATTTATATTTGCAACTGGAACTGACTTCTTATATTAAAATACTACGTTCGAAAAGCAAGAGGATAACCCTTATATCTTGTTTTTCAATATTTTGTTAACAAGTCCATATTTACCTTATCCTTTAGACTTTAAAAAAAAATTGATTTCAAAGAGGAAAGAATAGGGAGAAAGAGAGACATCAATGATGAGAGAGAATCATTGATCAGCTGCCTCCTGCACGCCCCCTACTGGGGATCAAGCCTGCAACCTGGGCATGTGCCCTGAC
>NW_005364914.1:3553331-3560100 GCF_000412655.1 Myotis brandtii | reverse complement strand
GGCTCTTTGGCCCCTTGAGTGTGGCTCTTCCACAAAATACCACATGTGGGTGCGCATGTACAGTGCGATTGAAACTTCGTGGCCCATGCAAAGAAGTTGGTATTTTGTGGAAGAGCCACACTCGAGGGGCCAAAGAGCCGTATGTGGCTTGCGAGCCACAGTTTGCCGACCACTGACCTCGACTATTGACCAATACACTATCATTCCATCCACTGGGGACATAGAAGTGAATCAAACTGATGAAAGGCCTGCCCTCTTGGGGTTTCTCAATACAATATCCAAACTACTCTATGCAAACAAACTATTAAGAAAAAGCCAAAATGACTACTTCTTTCTGCCTCCTACAGTGAGAGCTTAGAAATGTTACAAATGAGTCAAAATTGAGACGGAAAGCTAAAGAAGCATCCATACAATGGTCTCATCTTATGTAACTCTTATTACCTCTCAAAATGCACGACACAGATAAACAACACAGGGATCACATCATACAAACACAACAGGAGCGTGATGGAGCTGACCTGAGCATCAGGAGACCTGTGAGCAGTTAGTGGCTCTGCCACTCACTGTGTCACTCTGCCCAGTGTGATGAGTTGTCATTCTTTGTGGGTCCCTCAACAATTAGAAATAATGAAATATAATCTCCCTTTCCAGGAGGCAACTGTATGGTAGACATGAGCATCCACTCATTCATGTATTAATTCTTGCAACTGACAAGTAATTATTGACCATCTGCTGTGTCAGAGAACACAGTTCACAGTGACAAGGATGAACAAGATAGATAAGGTCCTGCTCTCCTGCAGCCTACAGGTACTATGGGAGATAGATAATAGATCATCACAAAGGTTAATCTCACAATGCTGATAGTGGTAAGTGCTTTCAAACAAACAGATATGGTCAGTGTGATGGGAGAATGGTACTTTAGATTAGGTGGTCCTGGCAGGCACCCCTGTGGAGGTGACGCTGACTTTGGAAACACAATAGACACGAAGGAAATCAACCCTCCGAGGACCTGGGAAGAGTGTGCCAGGTAGGGTGGCAAGTACAAAAGCATGGCAGCATGGTAGAAGAGCATCAAGAGCCTATAGAAGTGGTGAGAGGTCAGAAAGAGATGGAGGGGTCACTTCACGGAGGCTTCTGTAGGCAGTAAGGAGTTTGCAAGCTCATGGAGTCTTTGAAGCAGAAGAGTGATATAATTCAATTCATAATGTATGTTTAAGGATGCTGTTTGGAGAGGAATCAATTTGGAGGCAATTTCAATAGTCTACATAAGGGATTGGACAAGTGGCACCAGAAAAAGGTTTTAGAAAGATCATAGTTGGATATATTTTGAAAGACAAGTGACAAGGTTCAGAACATGCGACCCCAAAGTATGGCACCTTGGCATACTGAATATTTTAAGCTGAAGGAATCTGAGAAAAAGGCAGATTCAGGAAAGTCTCTCTGGCCTTCCCCCTAGCATGGGAGAGGTGCCCTCCCTATACCCCAAGGAAAGAAACAGCCTATCTATGAGGCGGGGATGCCTGGAGGAATCCAAACAACAGGCCTTGCTAAGCTTCCCCCAGTTTATCACCCTTAGCTCATACCCCTTTTGTCCTATCACATTTTTCCATGACTCTCCATTCCTCATCAAACCTACTATTAAAAATGTATAGGTTTACACCCGGCTGGTGTAGTTCAGTGGTTGAGCATCGACCTATGAACCAGGAGGTCATGGTTCGATTCCCAGGCAGGGCACATGCCCAGGTGGCAGGCTCGGTCCCCAGTGTAGGGCGTGCAGGAGGCAGCTGATCAAGAATTCTCTCTCATCATTGATGCTTCTATCTCTCTCCCTCCCCCTTCCTCTCTGAAATCAATAAAAAAAAAATATTTTTTTAAATGTACAGGTTTAACTGTTTCTTCAGGTCTTCATTTCCTTATAAAGGCTCCCATGTCATATGATATTTATATTAAATAAATTTATATGCTTTTCTCCTGTTAGTCTGTCTTTGCCAATTTAGGGATCCAGCCGGGAACCCCAAGAGGGTTGAGGAAAACGTTTTCCTCCTTTACACAAGACAAAAGGATATACTGGTGTGGAAGTTCCTTTCACAATTAAGACTAGAACTAACATATGATCCAGCAATTCCTCTTCTGGGTATTTACCCCAAAAATATGAAAACACTTATTTGTAAAGATATATGTACCTCCATGTTCATTCCAGCTGTATTTACAATAGCCAAGACATGGAAACAACCTGAGAGTCCATCAGTATATGAATGGATAAAGAAAATGTATTATATGTACAATGGAATACTACTCAGCCATAAAAAAGATAGAATACTGCCATTTGTAACAATAGGGATGGATCTTGAGGGTAATATGCTAAATGAAATGCTAGACAGCAAAGGACAAAAACCAATGATTTCACTCATGTAGAATATGAAATAAAAAAGTAACAAATGAACTAACAAAATAAATAAAAACAAACTCCAATACAGACACAGAATGGTGGTTACTAAAAGGAAAGGAAGGTGGGAGGAGGGTGAACTGGGTAAAGGGAGTCAAATATATGGTAAAAAAAGGAAACCAGACTTAGGGTTGTGAGCACACAATGGCGTATACAGATAGCAAATTATAATATTGAATGCCTAAAATTTAAATAATGTTATTAGCCAATGTTACCTCAATATGTTTTTTTAAAAAGAGGATGTACGGATATGTTAGATGTGGGAGTAAGAGAAAGACAGAATTAAAGATGATGGAAGATGTTATTTCCTAAAATAGGGGAAGCTGAGGGATGAACATGGTTTGGGGTAAAGATGGGGAATTCTATTTTTGAATGTATTAAATTTGTCAAACCTACTGGGTAGATTTTCAAGAATAATAAATGAGATCATGTATTTTAAAACACCTAGTATATAATAAATGCTCAAAAACAGTTATTTTCTTTCCAAATTTCCTGAATCTCCTAAAGCTAAGTGTCCTGATTTGGAAAGGGGATAATAATATGGATCTTACAGGTTCCTGGTGAACCTTGATTGACTTACTATATGGGAATAGAGATTATTATAACTAACCTGTATGTAGTTCTTATCATGTGCCAAGTACTTCTGTAAGTGCTACATTTGTTAATTTACTCCTTCCAACAACTCTGTAAGTAAGGTGCTGTTACCTCCATTTTACCGATGAGGAAGTGAGGCACGGAGTAGAGGTTAAAAAACTTGACCAAGTAAGTCTACACTGGTAGAACGCAAAAGCTGAATAAAATGTATTATAAAGTGCCAAAATGTATACTGCAGACAATAAATTCGGAAAGAGAAGAGACAGATTACGTTAAATATTGAACAAATATTTATTGAGCATCTCATCTGTGCCAGACGGTGGTCTAGGAACCAGAGACACAGCAATGAACAAAACAGACCAAAAACCTGCTACCCTGGGCTCAGCCAAGGTAACACGATTTGAAGACAGATCCACTTGGGCTTAGCCTAGAAAATGTGTAGGAACTTGCACTAGTCAGTTTTGCTCAGTGGATAGAGCGTTGGCCCCGGGGTATGAAGGGTCCCGGGTTCGATTCCATTCAAGGGCGAGTATCTCAGTTGTAGGCTCAATACCCAGCCCAGTCCGGGGACGTGTGGGAGGCAACCAATCGATGTGCCTCTCTCACATCAATGTTTCTCCCAGTGTGTCTCTCCCCCTCCCTTCCACTCTCTCTAAAAATCAATGGGAAAATATCCTCTGGTGAGGATTAACCAAAAAGAGAAAAGTGTAGGATCTGAATACAGAAAGGGGGAAAGCTGGGATTAATTGGCAAGTCACAGTGGTCCCTTCAGCACAGCCTGTAACCTGTCCAAGCTAAGAATGTGTTTCACATTTTTAAAAGGAGGAGGAGGAGGAAGAGAAGAAAAAGGAAGTGCAGGAGGAGGGTTGTGAATATGGTGACCTGAACTACCTTGAAGGAGGAGGACATGAAATAAACACTGCAGACAAACAAGACAGACTGTAAAAGGTGCATTTGTTGCTTCTCCGAGAGGCCACGCCGGAGCCTGGGGTGGCTGAGAGCAGATACTCCGTGAGGGGGCAGTGGTGAAAGGACAAGAAGAAAGAGAGGCGACACGTGGAGTCAAGGGCTGCTGGAGTTGATTCTTTTTTCCTCTGTAGCTGTTAGGAGGGAGCCCTTAGGAAATTCACAGACTGTTCTAGATATTTGATGCTCACACTTTAACGATATGTGTCTAATCTTAGAAGCACTTAAAGAATAGTGTTTTGATGCATACAACAAGAGCAGAACTCTAGGGAATAATTTTAAAAGTAACTTTTAAGGAAAAATGTTGGCCTTTTATAAAAGCTTTGCCCAAGCAACCTAGAAACTCTTTTCTTTTTCTTTCTTTTTTCTTTTTTTTAGGAGATGAACCATAGCATAGGCCTACTGAGATCTCCAGGTGCAACTTAAGCTGATCTTTGATGCAAATGAAATATCACTTGTACCCAATCCAAGTTCTGGTCTTTTCTTAGCATAGATAGGAGGACAATTACATGAGATATAACACAGAAATCAGGAAAATTCTATACATTGTGATATTAAGTAAGGACCTAGTGTTCATGGGAGAATGATAGTCAACTACATCTGTGGTTATTAATTGATACCAGGTAAAACAATTCTGCAACACCTGTTTGTACATATCCTATGGAGGTTAGAACAGCCACTGAACTATAATAATAACCCTAGAACTATTTTATTAAAACTCAGAAAAATAGATTTTTAAGGAATTTGTGCTTAGCATGATTACATTTATTTCTCACTGGTGCAATATTTTTTTAAAATAATTACCCATTTTAAAACACTGTAATAGGGAAAACTACTGTATTAATTTCCTGTTGCTACTGTCATACATTACCACTATCTTGGTGGTATTAAACCACACAAATTTATTCTCTTACAGTTCTGGAGTACAGAAGTCTGAAATGGGTCTCACTGGGCTAAAATCAAGGTGTCAGCAGGCCCGCATTTCTTCTGGAGGCGCAAACCCAATTCCTAGCCTTTTCCTTGGCCTGTGGCCTCTTTCCACCTTCAAAACGAATAAGTCTTTCTCATGCTATATCACTCTGCCACTGACTCCTTTTCTGCCTCACTTTTCCACTTTTAAGGACTTTGTGATTACCTTGGACCCACCCAGGTAATCCAAAATAATCTCCCTATTTTAAAGTTAGCTAATTAGTAAACAACCTCAACTCCATCTGCAACCTTAGTTCCCTTTGCCATGTAATGATGTAACGTAACATATCCACAGGTTCCAGGGATTTCTCTTGGGAGCCATTAACCTGCCTACCCCAACTTTAACCAAAGTTAAACTCTATTGTGCAAGACTGACATTCAATCAGTTGTGCTCAAATCTTATATTTGTTCAGTATCTTTATATGCTTGAAATTTTGTACCTACAATATGACCAAATAAATTGGTAAGCCTTTTTGTAGGATTCTTCCCAATTTTTACTTTAAAAAACAAACAAAAGAATTAATTTGCACTGTGATCTTATACCACAGAGGTCTTTAAGTAGGAAAAAAAAAAGAATGTTTTCATTAATTTTATTCTCTTCTTACAGACTATTCCAAACAAGCTATGATTCTCTTGGCAAAACAGCCCCATCAAGAGTCTCACCAGCCTCTCCCTTGGGAACATAAAGACTCAGACAAGGGGGGAAAAAGACAAGGCTAGACACCTGTCCCCAATGGAAAAAGGAAGAACACACCTGGAAAGCAGCTCTGACAACGGGAGCCAAGGGGAGGAGAGCAGTAATTGGAGAAGAGAGACTGCTTCCAATCTGTTGCTGGTTTAAATCTATTCCTGGAGTAAAAGGGATACAGTAGCAGCACAATAAAAACTGGGACAAGGCGTGGCTCTGCTAGATTGTATCTCCTGCAAGGCTCCACTCTGATGACAGTCCCACCAAGGGCGTTTTTCCAGTCTGACCTGAGCCCAGTGTGGATCAAGCGATCCGCCTGAGATTGCCAAGCATCCTGTGCACATCTATCTCATTAATGCATTCATTCATTCAAACTGAACACCAAACATGCTCTAAAACGCTGGAGATTAAAAAAAAAAAAGTAAACAATGCATAATTAGCACTTATCACATGGCATGTATCTGCATTGGGGTTGGCTTTCTGTCTCTAGGAAGGAACCCTACTTCATTTCTGCATCCTCATTGAGTAGCACAGTGCCTGGCGCAAGCTGGGTGCATAATTAAGGAATCCCTTTAAACTGTACTTTTGATAACAGGCTAGATTCTCAAATCTGTAGCCCTGTTGGGGGCGGGAGTGGGGTGTGACGGGCAAGACATCTCTATACGGAATGCACGCAGCAATCCAGTTCCCCTCTGTGGCTGCTAGTACTGTAGTAAGTTAAAGAGTTCGGGAGTCCAGGGAGGGAAGGGGACGGTCTTCCTTCTCCTCTTCCTTCCCGCGTGGAGGGGGCAGAGAGTGGGGGGAGGGGGGCAAGAAAGGGATGCTCAGGAACCCGACTGCCCTCTCGTGCTCGCTCCTCACCAGGTCGATGGCCACCACGTCCCGCAGGTCCACGACTTGTCGGATGGATTTGGGCGGGTTCTCCGTCAGGTAGATGAGCCGGTCGCTGAGAACCAAGTACTTGAAGGTGTGCTTCTCTGAGTCGGACACAACAATGCACGGCTCGTAGGCGCGGATGGCATCGTAGACCTCGGGCGCCAGGTGCCTGCGCAGGAACGCGTCCAGGCGGCTGTTGGTCCGCGCGGGGAAGCCGGACCGGCGGGGCT
>NW_005364914.1:3548944-3553279 GCF_000412655.1 Myotis brandtii | reverse complement strand
GGTTGCCACGTGCCCCGTGCCCCTGGCGCAGAGAGCGGGGGGGCAGTGGGGGCAACTTTGGAGCTGGATTCCTGAGGCTAGTTCCCTGGAGCCCTCCGCCCGGCCCCGCACTCCCCTCCAATCCTCGTCCGAACCTCGGACTCGGACAACAATGGGCGGGGTGAGACGCCAAGGACTTGGAGGCTGCGTGGGCCCTCCGCCCAGCCTCCCCACACCCCGGGCTACCCAGCTATTGTGGACCACGCCAGTCCTTACAAATTGTATTGAAGCCGCAGTTTTAATCTGGTTTTCTGTTAGAAACTTGAACGAGATGGAACTTAATTTATTTTTTATATAAGCAAAAGCAATCCTAGATCCCTATTGAGACCCATCACAAAGATTTAGCATTTGATTATAGCATTGCTAGCAATAGTTGTCTAATCTTAATGAGTATAAGAGCGTAGGTCTTCCCTCTTCTCGGAGAGAAGAGAATCCTATTGTAAGTTGATTGGGCACAGCCACGGCTCCCTAATGGATATACTTGTGGTCTCAATGCCCAGGACCAGGCCTTGGGGACAGCCAGAGCTCAATCTGTACAGGATGAATGAATGGGTGAGGCCCGCATCTTGAAAAGATTGAAGCTTATAGGTTTAGGAATGCTGATTGCGCAGCCTTGAGGCTGCAGGGTAGTAAAAGTACTGCTTAGATTGAACAGAACAGGAATACATTATAAATTAGCTTAGAGAGATGAGTGCAGCAGGAGCTTGCTCCCAACAATCCTACAATTCCTCCAGCTACCCGCAACCCAGAATCAAATTATACCTTCTTTATTGCCAACTATCTTCTCCTTTTCCTCCTATACTGTATGTTGTAAGCAATTTCAAATTCTTTATGGAAAGAGAGCATATATACATTACAGGGTATACTCGGGTTATTGTACACTAAATCGCTACTAAAGGGAACTGAGGAGAAATACTTGGGGCTGGCTGAGCAAGTCTGAGGAACTCAATTGCAGCAAAGAAATAGGAACAGTATTTCTTTTCTTGGAGAGGCTGTGTTTGGTGCATAAAGAGAACAGTGCCACCTGCTGACAAAATCGTGAATGACCTAGCAGTTAAAGTTTTCTCAGAATCTGATCATCCATCTGACTCTTCAGACCTTCATAGCTGGATGAAAAGTGAGCTACCAGGGCACGGCTCCTCCCTCTGAAATCAGGACTATTCCCTATCTGAACCACTCTAGACAGAGTTTGTAACCTCAGACCCACAGAAGGCAAAGGCCCTTCACCTTTGTCAAACGGCCACACCTCACAAGAGCTGTTGACAGGAAAATGGCTATGTCAGAGGTGGAATGTGAGGCCCAAGTTTGGGAAACGGCCTCACTTCAAGCTGTTACTGGGTGTCTCTCGGGCTTCCTACTCCAAACCCAGGACCAAGAGAAACGGAATGTCTGGACATTCCAGAAAAGACAGCGTGCCTGATCTATCTGCCAACAAGCCCATCAAAAGTGAGCTTTTGGTGACAAGGGTACTAGGTTTAACAAAAGTTAAGATGAAGCACACGAAGAAGGGATCTAACAAAGGGTTTGACAGCTAATGACCTACCAGTAAGTTAAACGTTTAACTTTGTGGCACAGAGAAGGCAGTGTCATGGTTTCTAGGCACTCAATGTTCTGCACTGTTGCCAAAGTAACAGCAAAGTTCAGATTCTAGGAAGGGGATTTAATATAGGAGAAAGATCACTGGATTTGGAGTCAGGAGAACTGGATTAGAGGCCTAACCGTGTTGCTTACCATCTGAGATTTTTGGAAAGTCATTTAAAACGTTGAGCCTCAGTTTTATCATCCTTAAAATGGAACTACTAACATTTGCCCTGCAAACCACAGAGTTGGTGTGAGGAGCAAAGGCAACGAATGTGAATTCTAAAAGCACTATAGACGGGTAAAGTATCCATAGTCCCTTATCTTTTGGTAAGCTTTATGTGAACAGTGAACATAAATACACCTGAGGTGGACACTTACTTCTTATCTTCTAAGTCTATCCAGACTCAAGAAGCATTTGGTACATATCCCATATAATCAAGCACCTAATAGATGTTCTTGACAAAACTATCAAAAGAAATGGAACATTACTTACCTAGAACTAATCCCCAAAGGCACTCTCCCTAACCAGGAGAACTCTCACCGGAAGAACAGAGTAGCCTTAGGTCAATGCAATTCCTTTGAAAGGACGGTGGTTATGCGTAGAGCCAGGTGACCTGGGTTCAAATTCCAGTCCTTACATTCAATAGCTAAATGACCTTGAACAAATAATTTTAACTCTCAGTGCCTCAGTTTCCCCATCTGTAAAATGAAGTAATAGTACCAATCCCATACGATTATTATGAGAACAATGTTTCTGAAGTACTTAGAAAAGGTACCTGAGTACAGAGTATAACTGAGTATAAACACTATGTGAGTGTTTTAAAAATAAATTGAACAAGTATATGATTTCCTGGTACATATATAGTCATTTGGTTCCCCATATACAAAGTAATATCAATTTTTTTTGTTGCATGCTAGCCTAACTTTTTAAACATTACTGGTAAATTAAGGCTCAGGACAAAAATCTAATCTACACGCACACACATACAAACAAAAGAATGGTATTTGTACTTTTTTTAAATTTGTGTTTTTGGTAGAGAAGTGACCTGTGGGCCATAGGTCATAAGAACTCAATACAGATTTCAAAAATACCCTTCAATGGATCTATGGATTCCAAGTGTCCCACCTCTCAACTTGAAACTAAAGACAGACAGTATGCATAGAACCATACTTAAAGCTGTAGTAGGTAAATAGAACCTGAATTTTTAAAGGTGTCCGAATCTCTTGGTGTTTCTACATAGAATTAATGTATACTGGCTACTTAAGTATCTACAATTAGCAATCAACTAATACATGAAGGAGAGATGTCGTCATAATGAAGTTGAAGGAACCATGCAAATGCTTTGGATTTTAAAAAGCTGTTTCTTTTATTAAATAACTAGAGGCCTGATGCATGAAATTCATGCAAGGGGCTCGGCCCTCGGAGCCCTGGCTGCCTCAGCCATCCCTCGCAGCCTCGACCAGCCCTTGCAGCCCCAGCTTCATCTGGAAGGTTGTCCAGACGGTCATTCTGCTGTTCAGTCTAATTAGCATATTAGCTCTTTATTATATAGGACTAGTGGCCCAGTGCATGGATTCATATACATTGAAAGGAAATTAATTAGAAGAAATATTTTAATGTTGCTATTTGCCGTTTCTCTATAATAGGAGTGTCAGAGATGAAAGAAAATTCAGACATATTCTGTCGACAATGTCACTTTCTTTCAGCTTCAGAATGTCAACAAAAACAACCAAATTCACGATTGACAATGATAGATGGAAACACACGTGTGCGATTGGCACCAGCAAGTTTACTAGTATCTGTATCGCGCATGCGCGAGTCAACGTTTATTTTTAAATTGCCAGTGTGGGTCAGATGTACCAGCTGGTCGGTCGGTTGGACAGTTGGATGGACGGATGGTTGGTCACTTAGCCTTTTATATATATAGATGCTATAATGCTCTGTCCTGCCTCAGGTTTCCTGCTTCACACCTACTTCCTCTAAGAGAAACTAATGAATGGACTAGTAGAACCAATAAAGATAGCTTACCTGACCTACTTTTCAACTTCTTTCTCTGCCAAGAAACCCATAATGAGTGAGCTTTTGATGGAACTAGGCTTAACAAACATTGACGTGAAGCCCAAGAGGAAAATTTCACACAGGACTTAGTAGTTATCAGCTGAAAATTATATTATTTTTGGTACAATTTAATACATTTCACAAATATTTACCCAGACATTATTATCCATAAACAGAATCAGGAAAAGACTTATTTTCAGTCTTCAAGACTTGACTAATGGTAAGATAACCACACAAATTTAATACAAAACAAAAACATAGTAAAATATATTAATAACATAAGAATGGTTTAAAAAACAAGCAGGAACTCTCCCTCCAGGGATCATGCCTGAGCCATTCCCATCCCCGGAGCCCACACATGTATCCCTTGACCTCTAAGGGATTCCATGATATTTTTGCTATGGTCAATAAATTCTTGCTTGCTTTTCTAAACAAAAAAATAGCCCGGCTGGCATGGCTTAGTGGTTGAGCGTCAACCTATGAACCAGGAGGTCACGGTTCAATTCCCAGTCAGGGCACAGGCCCGGGTTGTGGGCTCCATTCCCAGTGGGGGGCATGCAGGAGGCAGCTGATCAATGATTCTCTCTCATCATTGATGTTTCTATCTCTCTCTCTCTCTCTCTCTCCCTTTCTCTCTGAAATCAATAAAAAAACAC
>NW_005364914.1:3544559-3547214 GCF_000412655.1 Myotis brandtii | reverse complement strand
TTGTGCATGAGCATAAGCTTAATAAAATCTGTCTGGACATTTCTCTGGGATTTCCCCTCAATTTTTATCTTGGGGAGCCCAAGAACCCTAATGCTGGTTTAACAATAGTCTGGTAATACAAGTTGGTAATAAAGAATATTAGAACCAGTGGTAGAAAAATGGGAGGTCATCTTCATAGATCTGAATGTTGAAGCTGTAAAATTAGATAATGACTGAGTAAGTGCGGAAAACAGAAAACCTCTTTGTTTTTCTAGGTGGGCTAAGAATTCCATTGACATGAGGCATGAACAGAAGAAAATCAAACAAACGTTTAATGACATGTATACCTCCTGTATACACGGGAGAGACCCAGGAAAACTGAGTAACTCACCAAAATGTTGGACGTTATCACCTTAAATATCCTCAGCTAAAGACAACTGATGTTGGAGGTCAGGAGAATCAGCTATGGGAGGTTCCCAGGAAAAGCACAATAAAAAGAGTAAATATTGCCTTTTCCATTAGTAAGAGTCACTAGAGATTGAGTCACCCCGCTTCCTGGTACACCATTAGAAATGGAGATTTCCCTTATATATGTATGCATCCTTTATAAAGGGTAACTTCTGCTTGGTTTTCAGAGCTTTCCCAGGGTCTGCTGTTTCTTAAAAAGAACCAGCTTAAAATAATCCTTATGAAAAAGAGACACACATTGGGGTAACAAATTCGGCTCCCCTACACAGTTATGAGGAAGACATGTTAAGAGAGCAAAAGTAGGAATGCAGTAAAAAAACAAAAAACAAATAATAGTCAAAAAGCAAAAGGAGTTTGAGGATAATATAGGATCCGAAGTCAAGAGAGGAGAGAATTTCAAGGAGGAACGTGGACCCCCAAGAAGAAATATTTATTTGATGTGAACCCTGAGAAAGAATTTATCTGCTGAGATGGACTCCCCAGGGCCAACCGAGAACCCAAATGTTATAAATGATAAGAACCTAGTGGCCATTTGCTGACAGGGGCTTCTCATACTCTGTATTCTGGGAAAATGTCAGATTGAACTCTAGGCTTCTTGCTCATTGATACAAATTGAATCAACAGTTATGAGGAAGTTCCTGGCCTGTCTTTCGACCAATGGACTAAGACCTGCTCCCTCAATAAGAACTGCTCTATAATGACCGTGCAGGAAACATGTTACTGACTAATCAGGACTTCCAAACTTGGACCAATCAGAAGTGTACAAATTTTGGTATCTAATTTACATAATATGGACCTAATTGGGAACCTGGCTGGGAACTTTCTCTATGAAAGGCAAACCGCCCCCCCGCCCTTGTTGATGCATTCCCTGTCAAGGGCATATGTGGGGTTGTGACCTGATCCCTGGTAGGGAGTCTATGGATGTTGCATTCTTTATTATTATTATTATTATTATACTAGTGAAAGAAAGTATGCAAGGACATAGACATATATACACTGAGTGGCGGATATTGCATTCTCACATCAGTATGTCTCTCTTCCTCTCACTTACTCTCTCTAAAAATCAATAAATTACTCTCTCTTTTTTTTTTTAAGACAAAAATCCCCTTTTTCTCAGCAGAACACAATTATGTTACTCCTTGAATCAGTGTCTCCAGGGCTGAAGCTCCTTTTGTTCAAATGCTTTGTATTCTTTATTACAGTCTAAAATTAATTTTGGTTTACATCTGGAATCAAGTCTAGAGTTCTAGCCTACCTTGTAGTAGCTATGTGACTTAGGATAAGCTACTTAACATAGATCCACCTTGGTTTCCTTATCTATAAATTAAAATGATGATGATGATACCAGTTCCATTCCTACAATATTAAGAGGAACAAATCAAAAAAGATATCTGAAGGCATATTGTAAGCCATAATGAAATATGTAAATGTTATCTATATATATAAAAGGCTAATATGCAAAGTGTCCCCTCAGAAGTTCAACTGGGAGACCGGGAGTAAGATCATTTGCTATGACATGTGCTGACCACTAGGGGGCGGCACAGAATGAAGGAAGGCCCCGACCAGCAGCTAGCAGGTCTTGATCACCAGCCAGGCCTAGGGACCCTACCTGTGCATGAATTTCATGCACTGGGCTTCTAGTCTATCATAATAATTTCAAGTACTCTGGCAACTGAAAGAAGACACAGAACAAGAACAAAGTTTTATTGTTGTTTTATTTTTTTAAAAAAATACGTTTTTATTGATTTCAGAGAGAGTAAGGGAAAGGGAGAGATAGAAACATCGATAGACTGCCTCCTGTACACCCCCTACTGAGGACTGAGCCTGCAACCCAGGCATGTGCTCTGACCGGGAATCAAACTGTGACCTCCTGGTTTGTGGGTTGATATTCAACCACTGAGCCACACCTGCTAGGTGAACACAGTTTTATTGTTATAGGAAGAACTGATTTAGTACTATAATTCTACAATGTCATCTTCCTCAATGGACCTTCATATGAGAGACAGAGGTTAGGAGCTCAGATTCTAAAGTCAGACTGCCGGAAGCCAATCCATCCTTGCTGCTTGACACAGTCGCTGCAGGGAAGAAACATCTGCACAGCATATGTTTCAAGGGACCTGGCGTATATGACATACTGTTCTTAATATGTTTACTCCCCTTCTTAGCACTATGTGTTTTAACCAAGGTCACCTCTCCGAGAAAGGTTTC
>NW_005364914.1:3541775-3544208 GCF_000412655.1 Myotis brandtii | reverse complement strand
CCCCCCCCCCCGCACTTGGGACGGATAGGACTCCACCGTAGGGTGCTGCAGACCACCCCCCCCACCCATAGAGGATAGTACAGAACTTAGATTGAGAAGATGGGTCATACTGAGTCTAAAGAAAGAAGACTCTGTATTGATCTTTTAACACATACGTTTGCTACCAGAGGAGTTAAGGTTACTCCCAGTCAGACAGAACGTTTTACACAAGAAATATGTCCATGGCTTCTTGAGGAAGGAACTGTTAATTTAGATACTTGGACTAAAGTAGGAGAGCAATTAATGACTTATTACAGCTTCCATGGACCTGAGAAGGTCCCGGCAAATACCTTTTCCCTCTGGAATTTAATTCATGACATCTTGGCACCAGAGGCAGAAATGGTTAAACTTTCTCAAACTTTAAACAGTCCCTCAGCCCTACCTAGAGAGGACACATCATTATTGTCTCCAGCTCAATCTAGGAGCAATTTAGCTATGCCTACTGATCAGAAGGAGAATAATTATGATGAGCCTGATTTCCTTTCACCCCAAGATCAGGAAGATTTAGAGGAGACACCAGTGCAGTATCATAAACATGACCCTTGGGTTTGAATCTGTCGACTGAAAAATAATATTGACTAGGTGTTTTGTCACCAAAAAGGATTTATTGGGGTGGGAGGGAAGAAAGGGTTGCACCCCAGTGCATGCAGACATAGCAAGCCACATGCTATGACCTGTTTGCCAAAGGGAAGTTAGAACCATAGAATTTTACTATAAGTTCTTCCTGTAGGGTTCTAACCATTCCATAGAGTGTGAGAACTTCCACAAGCCCCAGTTCCTTCCATAGATCCTTCCCACTGATTATGTTTGCCTAAAGTTGCAGTTAGTTTTTATCAAATCCCAGCTCTGCTACCTAACTTTTATGCACTTCAATTTCTTCATCTATAAAATGGAGATAATGATAGTACCTACCTTATAGAGTTGTTATGAGGACTAATGTCTGAACACTTAGAACTGCTTCTGGCACATAATAAATGCTCAATTTATACAATTCATACGTAAAAATATGCTTTAAGTTAAAATAATGAGTGTTATTTGTCAACATTTTAATACCTGGCATTTTATATTAGTCTGAGATTAGAAGCTGCCCTTCATGGTCCAGGTAACCAGAATACGGAATGGTCAAACTTAATATCCCTTTCAGGTCCTCTTCAGTTGGATTTCAAGTGCTTCCTTATTTGTTCTGTAATAATGTGAGTTTATGAAATTGAATGATATTTTTATAACCCTAGGTTCAATGTTACTAGATAAATTGTAGATAAGCTGTTGGTGTGTCAGGACATTTAATATATGAAGTATGTTAAATATGAATTTATAAGTGAAAAGAGCAAATAAAATACTTACTTGACAGGATAAGGCAGTGCAATATATTGACCGTATTAAAGACTTCAGAGCCACTCAGTATTGGGCCTCCATAGTCCATAGTTGACCTACATAGCTAATGTAAGAATCTATGCAAGTATTCACTTATTGAGTTATAACTACAGGCTGGCACTGTACTAGACTCTGAGGATATACTGAAATAGGGACAGGAATCCTAGCCTGACATGCTGAGAAAGAAAATTATAAACTGATGCAAAAGCTATTCGAGATACTTTATATATCAAATGCCTGGTGCAGTGTCACTGAAATGTAGCTGTTAAATTGCTACATTAATTTTATTCTACTTCTTTTTCCATTCCCCCTTCCCAAGTTTTGTTTGTTCTTTACTGTAGTCCCAATGACTGCAACCTAGTCTGTATCCAGCACATATTGAATAGTCAACAATGAAACCTAAATATCAAGTATTTATTGTGTGCCAAACACCTCACCTTATTGTGTGAGGTTGTATTAACTCAATCCTCACAACAACCCCAAGGTCAGTACTTGAATCACCCTCATTTTACAGATTACTAAACTGAGGTACAGGTTATGTAACGTGCCTGAAACTAAGGTCAACACCTAGTGAAGAGGGCGCTAGGATTCACATCTGTGCAGCTTGAGCCTACACTGCCTCGTTGCATTATTAATAAATCGGTGAATGAATAAGCTAAGTAACAGTACCATAGAAGGAACCTACAAGTAGGGCTTCCTAAGAATGCTCTTTTTCATGAATGACAAATATTATGTTTAAAGTGAAATTTAAATTTTTCACTGTTCATCGGAATAACATGTGGGGCGACAGAAGAGCAGTTACACAACTGACTCACACGTGGTTTGCACCACGTCATCCGAATCTCGATACTCTGATCATCCACCTGCCAACTATCTAACGAAGTCGCCTGTATCACGCGCTGAGCGAACTCCACTCGCGGTTTGAACTGGAGCAGAAGGAACGGGAATCCGCACCCCGGGAAGGTTTCAGGCCGGACGCCTCATCCCGGCGTGCACCACAGGCCCAGGCGACCACGCCTC
>NW_005364914.1:3501041-3541106 GCF_000412655.1 Myotis brandtii | reverse complement strand
TCCCGAGTGCGTGGCTGCGGGTTGCCCGGTGTTTCATCACCCGAACTGCCACGAGGCTTCCTTAGGGGGGAATCGGGGGGAGGGATGGGGACAAGGAGGGTGGGAATCGCTAGGGGCCCCCAGTTTAATCAAAGGGACCCAGCCCGTTTGTAATAGTTGCAGCGTGTCTTACCTGCAGAGGACTTCAACTTGATTCCCCCCCCCCCTTTTAGGACAAAAAAAAGAGAAAAGTGTTATTTCTGTATAATAATTTGCCAGCAGGGACACGCCATTTCTTCTCGTCCCTTCCTCACAATTCTGCAGGAGCGATGTTTCCTGTAACCAGAAGAAAAAAAGAGAGAGAAAAAAGGAGTACTTTTTGAAATGCTAATTAGTTTTTACTGGGGGTGGAAGTTACGTTTTATTAGAGCGACATGTCAGCGTGGTGTTGGAGCTGGAGAGATGCATGCAGTGTGTTGGTATCTGAGCAGTCTTCAGGAGGCGTGGAGGCATTCTTTCACAGTTGTTTGATTCTTGATTTAATGGCTGCCCAGGAAAAGTTGGGGCTTACTATGTTCACTATGTTGCTTACCTTTCTCCAGAACGTTTGGTAATGCGTAATCGAAGTGCTTATCGGATTGTAACAAGCGTTTCGACGGGCAGGGCTGTGCCATGTCAGAGCATGTGTTCGAGCACAGCGTTTGGGGGGGGGGGGTTGTCACCTTTTCGCACAGGTGGTAACTTTTCGGGTGTTTGCACACAATAGGTAGTTTACCATGTTTCATTGCACATTGGTTATTATCCAAGTGCCATCTCCATGAAGTGTTCTTTCTGTACTGACAACTGTAGCACGTTTATGTTTCCTTTGGTAGTTTTACTTGCCATGTTTTATCTTAGGACCCCTTGCGTCTTCCCTTGGTAAATTCAGAGTGACTTGATCTAGCTTGAGCAGTTTTCCCTAAAGCTATGCCAAATTCAGGGAATCTTCCCACCCCCCGCCCCAAGGAATCTTTTATAGGACTTACGGAGTTGTGATTTCTAGAAACTCAGTTTGTCTTTGATAATCTGTGTATGCATTTTTTCAGGGGAATTATCGAATCTTGTCATTTTTGGCGCTAGGGGTGGCGGTGAAAGGTGGATGGAGGGGAACCACTGCCTTTGTGTTTTCCCATCTGTTCAAAATACCAGCTTACTAGTATGATATGGTAAATCTAGAATTTTCCAAGCAGTTCCCATACCCCACGTGCCTAGCTCTGAATTGTAAATAACCTATTGAAGGCCCAGGCATGCTTTCCCTCATTGAAGTCTTTACAACTCTATGAGGAGATGCACTTTTTCCTGTTTTGTAGAAAGGGCTCTCTCAGGTTCGCTAGCTGTTCACTTGGCCCCAGTTTGAAAATGACAAGATTAGAATACAAGTCCAGGTTTTTTTCAAATACAAAAGACAGTCAGTCCTTGCCCTTTAAGGCTAATGAGAAAGCTAGTAAGCAAGCAGTGACTATCAGCACTTAGGAGGGGCAGTTAATCCAGTTTGGGAGAGTTAGACAATAGGGATCAAAGAAGCCTTGAAAGACGTGACTTCTAAGCTGAATTCTGAAGGACAGGTAGGGGTTAACCAAGTAACAAGAAAAGAGCAGTGTGTGCAAAGATGAAAGGCAGAACATCACTGGCCTTCGGGTTAGGGTGCCAATTGGTGAGGAGTCATTCACAAGTGTTTGGATCTTGATCCTGAGGGCAGTGGGAAGCTACACTGCCTTGCTGTGGTTTGTAAGTACGATAGTAACCTTAAGAGAGGGGCCCCGGCTTGCTTCTTCAAGGCTCTCAGCACATATCTGTCATTTGATTCAGGCAGGCCCAGGGGAAAACAGAATAGTAGGGGTCCTCTAACCTGGATCTGATCCTGGCCTCACCATTCCTTAGAGCAGTGGTTCTCAACCTTCCTAATGCCGCGACCCTTTAATACAGTTCCTCACGTTGTGGTGACCCCCAACCATAAAATTATTTTTGTTGCTACTTCATAACTGTAATTTTGCTACTGTTATGAATCGTAGTGTAAATATTTGATATGCAGGATGTATTTTCATTGTTACAAATTGAACATAATTAAAGCATAGTGATTAATCACAAAAACAGTATGTAATTATATATGTGTTTTCCGATGGTCTTAGGCGACCCCTGTGAAAGGGTCGTTCGACCCCCAAAGGGGTTGCGACCCACAGGTTGAGAACCGCTGGCTTAGAGGCTGTGCTTCCACCGCCCACCCCTTACTCTCTTGCCCTCTTTAGGCTCCGATCTTCTTTTGTTATGATAATTACACCAAACCAAAAAGAAAAAACCTTTTATTGGGAGTAGCAAGGCCTGGTCCACCTATCTGATAGGTCTTGAGAGAATAAATGTGATTTTCACATTATTTAGAGTTTGTTTCTTGTTTCCTCAAATATTCATTCTATCAAAAACCAAGTTGTCTTTTGAGGTTTATCATTTTCTTATTTGAGAATGTTAAGACACTATTTTGTGAAAAAGTCATTATTTTCTGGTGACTTAAAAATATTCTTAAGGATAGTATTAAGTTATTTGTCAATTTTTATAGCTATTAAAAAACACTTTTTGAAATACATTTCTAAAATTGACTGGGAAGAGCAGTGATCTGTAAAAGGCAGCTCGGCCATTGTTCAAAAGCTAAATTGCCAGGTTTCACTCCTATCCCTTCTCTTTACATTTGACTTCTCTTGAAGTACTTGTAGACACTCCAATAAAGGTATTGAACTCTGAGGTCACTAGTTAGCCAGGCATTCTAATTTTTATTTTTTTATTTTTTTATTGATTTCAGAGAGGGAGGGAGAGGAAAAGAGAGGTAGAAACATCAATGATGAGAAAGAGTCATTGATCTGCTGCCTCCTGCACAGCCCCCATGGGGGATCAAGCCCGAAACCCAGGCATGTGCCCTTGACTGGAATTGAACCTGGGGCCCTTCAGTTCGCAGGCCGACACTCTATCCACTGAGCCAAACCAGCTAGGACTCTAATTTTTTTTAAGCTTGTGATATTGATAAATGGAAGTAGGCAAATTATTAAAATTAGCATAATCTGGATTTGTCATTTTTTTCATACAATTGTACAATTGCATTTTTAAGTATGTACTGAAGATAGTACATAACATTTCATAAATTAGATGCTTCTACTATTTCAAGTAGAAAAGAATTATTTTCTATACTTTATTGATGATCTTGAAAGAGAAGAAAATTTGAGAACCTTAATGGCATACTTTGGATTTTTAGAAGTTATACATTTGTGGAATATTTAGCAGGCTCATTTTTCTGAGACTCTAGGCTCTTTTAGTTGTAATTTGAATAATTTCAAAAGAAGCTTTTTAAAAATACTTAAGTGTCTTTGCATAATGTTACTTATTATAATATTCTGGATAAGCATCTATTTTAATCAAGTATTGTTTTCTTTCCACTTTTGTGTGTGTCCAGATGTTTGTGGATTCTTCTGTGGGATTAGAGGGCACGTCTGTTGTAATCAGAAAACTCCAAGTATAGCAGCAGGGATGGATGAACAGGCTCTTTTAGGGCTAAATCCAAATGCTGATTCAGACTTCAGACAAAGGGTAAGTTAAGTTGGCTTAATTTTTTAAACCATGTTACCACAGTTTTGCATTAGAGGACTTGAATGCAAAGTACATCTGATGATAAAGGTTTAATTTGTGTAGAAATGAATAGAGATAATATAATTTGAGGTACCCGAATATATTATGAATATAGAAACACTGAGGAGTGTGATTTATTTTCTATTAAGTTGGCTCAACAAGTGTTAAGATCTCATGGGATTCAAGGTAGGATTTTATGTCACATTGCTAATCATTGATAATTACTTTAAAATTGTAATACAAAGGATTGGTTAAGGGACTTTCTGTAGTAGCAGACATGCATATTTTATTTTCCCAGTGCATGGCTCGGTCTACACAAGTGGTTTAACCCTTGCATTAGTGATATTTAACATCCTTGTTTAGTCCAGGCAGACATGTAAATGAGCAGTTATGATATGCCATGTCCTAACTTAAAGTGATCACATGTCAGGAATCCAATATGAAATAATGCTCGGATATTTGGGTTAACCTTAACAATTAAACATAATGTACTCTACACCTATAATTATGACTATAGTTGGATGATAAAAGAAACATCTAAAGAACAAGCCTATAATTAAATATTTAAAGATGTGGGCAGTTGGAAGTCTAGGATAAGTGGAAGAAGAGGCATTTTCTTTCTTCATTCTGCTTCTCATAGGAAAGGATATCTTTTATAATTTTAAATGAGGTTAACAATCTCACTAAATGTTAGCACTTTTACTTGGGCTTTTAAGCAGAAATTTTTTAAAATACGAATTTTTATTGAAATTAGAGAGAGAGGAAGGGAGAAGAAGAGAGAGAGGAATGCAGAAGAAGAGAGAGAGACATCAATGAAAGAAACATCAATGGGCTACCTCCTGCACACACCCCTAGTGGGGATTGAGCCTGCAACCAGATCATGTGCCTATGTCTTGTCTGCCCATCTTTAAACCCTTAGTCACATAGTTGAAGCATCCTGGATCTTTACCTGATTCTGGCTTGGTATTGCATGGTTATTGTAATAAAAGCCTTAAGTGTTTAGTTATTAGCCTTCTGTGTTATTTGTTTAGGTTCCTTTTTGAATATTTTTTGTGTGTTTTTTATTAAATTCCACCATCTGACAGATTTTTTTTAAAGTGCCATGATTACCCAGTTGGTATGGCTCAATGGTTGAGCATCCACCCATGATCCAAAAGGTCATGGTTTGATTTCCTGTCAGGGCACATACCTGGGTTGTGGGCTCCATCCCAGTGGGAGGTGTGCAGGAGGCAACAAATCAGTGATTCATCATTGATACTTCTATCTCTCTATCCTTCTCCCTTCCTCTCTCTGATGTTTTTTAAAAACATTTTTTTAAAAAAATGCCATGATTTTCTTTTCAAAAAAGTAAAACCAAGAAATTGTTAGTGTTTTTAATATACAAAAGTTACGCTTTTCATCAATAAAAATGGGTTCTGTCAATCACCCATTTTCCAGGCATATGTGGTCCAGGCTTCATTTGATCTCCCATTAAGCCAACCTGAGGAACAGTTAGGATGGAAAAGGACAAGTCCTAAGGAAAAATGAGTTCTCATAGTCCTGATGTTAGAGTTCAGTAGTGGGGACCTCATTCAGCTTGGTGGTAAGAGAAGTGACTGCCAGCCCACATTCTCAGTTCTAGTTCTTCTGTTTTCTCCATGGGCAATAAAAGCTGAATTATCTCTGTTGGCACTTAGAGACAATAGGACCTCAGAAAGAAGGTATGAGATAGAAGAACAACATGATAAAAGCTTTGACTAGTTCGTTATTGCCAGAAAAAAAAATTTTTTCATGCCATTAACATGGATTTAGAGTGCAAAGACTAGTTAAAAACTGAAAACTTTCTAGTTATTAACTCATTTTTTAATGTGTGAATAGAATATCTTTCTTTGACTTAAAACTTGCTGTTATTTCAGCAAAGTGATATGTTAGTAACAATTCTAGCAGCTGAATTCCCCACCCTCCTTTTTTTGGTAAGTGGTAATGCAACTTACATGATTAACTTCTACCTTATCACCTGCCCTGGCCTTTGAGATATTTGTAAAGGAAACCCTAGATTTTATGAAATATTGTTAGATGACAACTGAGCTAGAGTCTTTTGCAGCTGCTTGGATTCCTATATTCTTAGTTCTTAAAGATATTATTTATACTTTAGAAAGTATTTGGTGATCTTCATCTACTCGCCTTCATTTACTTTGGTTCTCTGTCAGAGGGAGCAGTCACTGAGACCACGAATGAAAACTCATTCCCTCATTCATGCAGTTACATAATACAGGAAACCATTACCTAAAAAAGCGGGGGGTTTTTTTGCTTTTTTTTTTTTAAAAAAACCTCTAATCCAAAGCAAAAATAATTTTACATCTTGACACAGTATATGCATAAATGTATGTAAATAAATACATATAAACATTTATAACTAAAACAAGTTACACAAAATAGTAGTTATTGCTAAGTGTGGTGCACTCTGATATTTTTATTCTGTGTCAATTTTTAAATTGCTATTAAAGACTGATAAAATTATTTTTAACACAAACTTTTTAAAAAATATTGACTAGTCAAGATGATGTATTATATAATTATATACTTGAAACCGATACAATTTTATTAACCAGCGTCACCCCCATAAATTTAACAAAAATAAATAAAAATATTGCCTAATCAAAATTAGGTTTCTCTAACGCTTAATGTTCCTTCTAATTTATTTCAAGGGTTGTATCAGTATGTAATTACTTTATAATCGTCTAGCACTAGCCCTGGACAATGTGGCCCCGTTAGTTGGGCATCATCCTATGCACCAAAAGGTTGCCAGCTATATTCCCAGTCAGGGCACATGACTGGTTTGTGGGCTTTATCACCCGGGGGTCATGCAGGAGGCAGCAGATCTATGTTGCACTCTCATGTCCATATTTCTCTCTCTCCCTCTCCCTCTCTCTCTAGTAATAAACTATTCTTTAAAAATATCATCTAGCAATGTTTCTAGTATATGTGTAAATTTTTGGCTGTTTGAGATACTTTTCATAAGTTGTTGAGATTACTATTTGTCCATTGTCATATGTGAAACCTGCATCTGTCATTGATGCCATTTACAGCATGGAAGAGTGGCAGAAGTCACTCCCCATTTTCCCAACAGTGTGGTAGCGACCACATGGACTTTGTGCTGTATTCATTCTAGAGTACACAAGGCCCTGAATGCATGAATAGAGGGATGAGAAATGATTTAGCTATTTCCTAAAGCTTTGACCTTTTCAATTATTTGAGTACTTTCTCAAAATTCATATCATGCAGTTGTACTCTGATTTTAATCACATTTTAGGGAACTTACATGATCTAGTTGAATTGAAATAGTCTCTGTTTAATTAAACCAAATGGCATACATTATGTTTTATCTTTTATAATCACCTCTTTAATAGCATATTTGCTATGAAATAGGAAAACACCCTTTATATATCATTTTTACTTGCTTTTGATGAGTACTTGTATGTTTTCTCTCTTGAGCCTCCTAATAATCCAGTGAGGTTTGAAGGACATTTTTGTGTTTCCTTTGCTGTGAGGAAACAGGTTTAACTTTCTAACTGATGGGTTTGTTTTCTATTTAATCTTTTCTCTAAAATCATTAAGTGGCATATATCAGAAGCCCCAATGCAAAGTTTCAGCTACTTTTCTTTAGATTCACTGATTTATTGCTGGTTTGTGATTCACAGAATATTTGTTTAGTGTTGAGGGCATTGAGATTGACATTACAAATGCATTTTGCTTTTCTATCTTACAGGCCCTGGCCTATTTTGAGCAGTTAAAGATCTCCCCAGATGCCTGGCAGGTGTGTGCAGAAGCTCTAGCCCAGAGGACATACAGGTAATTAAAACAAAAATTTGCATGATTCTTAGAATTTAAATTTCTGTGAACTTGACAGGACTTAAATTTACCTGTGTTTGGAGAATGTTTTTATAAAACATTTTATGACCTGTGTTTTGGGAAATCATTTAGTGTAGAAATGAGAAAAATAGTAAACTAATAATTTGGCTCTTCCAGGATTGTATTTTCAGTAGAACTATCCTTTGCTTCATGCTGTGCACCTGACAGCATATCCCGACTAGAATGTAGTACATTAAAACTTCCTTATTTTCTTTTTCTTAAAATATATTTTTATAGATTTTAGAGAGGAAGGTAGAGGGAGAGAGATATAGGAACATGAATGATGAGAGAGAATCATCAATCAGCTGCCTCCTGCACGCCCCCTACTGGGGATCAAGCCTGCAACCTGGGCATGTGCCCTTGGCCAGAATCAAACCTGGGACCCTTCAGTCCGTAGACCGATGCGGTAACCACTGAGCCAAACCGGCTAGGGCAAAACTTCTTTATTTTCTTATGATGTGAGTGATGGTTGGTTTTCTAAAGAGTTGGTAAAGGAGATAATCAAATTATTATATTAATTTTTTATTTTAATTTAAAGTATATTAGCATTCAATTACCAATCTTTATTTAAAATATGGAACTCTTCACGAATTTTCGTGTCATTATGCAGGGACCATGCTAATCTCTCTATTGTTACAATTTTATTTTTATTTTTTAAAATATATTTTTATTGATGTTTAGAGAGAGGAAGGGAGAGGGATAGAGAGATAGAAACATCAATAAGAGAGGAAGTTATCAATTGGCTGCCTCCTATATGGCCCCCACTGGGGATCAAACCCGCATCCTGGGCATATGCCTTCCCTGGGAATCAAACCAGCAACCTCTTGGTTCTTGGGTCAGTGCACAACCGCTGAGCCACACCAGCCAGGCTATATTGTTCCAATTTTAGTATAAGTGCTGCTGAATCGAGCACTCACTTACCAATCTTGATGTTGGACTGAGGTCTTTTCTTTGTGTATATGCTACTAGCATTCACTTTATCATTCTTACGTTGATCAGACCCATAATCCATCCTCTACATTGAGGAATAATGAATGCAGGTTCCTAAACTTTTTAGTTATTTGTCCCCCTCTCTCCAAGTCTTGTGGTTATCTAACCCACATTACATATATACAAGGATTTCCCCCTGCAGTGTGATTTCCCATGAAGTCTTTCGAAAGCTTCAACTTGATTTTTACAAAAATAAGAAGTCTCATTATGCTCATTTATTAGTTTTTATTACAAAAGAGGTGCAGCTGACATAGTGAGACTTGTGGAAACACAACCGACCAGCTATAAGCAAACAACTTACTTCTGTGAGTAGAAGTTCCAGGAGGCTAGTGATGACTCCTTGCGGAGTTCTCCGCATGCTGTGGGTATTAGTTACTACATTTTTACAGACACAACCAAGTGTTCCAGTTTATTGAAAAAGTTGGTTTTGAGAACATACATATGTCTTAGAGTAAATAAGAACCAGCTCTTAATTAAAAGCTTCTTATAGTTTACTTTTTGAGTGGAAAATTTAAGTCTTGTATACTTAGTTTAAGGCTTCAATGTCATCCATGATAAGGTTAAAAATCCTAAGGTCTTAGAAGAGGTGCTAAATAAACCTAACTTTAAAAAACTCTTAAAGGATTGTTTCAGCCCTGGCCAGGTGACTAAGTTGGTTGGAGCATCGTCCCATAGACAAAAGGATGCGGGTTTGATCCCTGGTCAGGGCAATTACGGGAAGCAACCAATTAATGTTTCTCACATTGATGTTTCTCTCCCTCCCTCCCTCCTTCATCTCTCTCAAAGTCAATGAAAACATATTCTCGGGTAAGGATTAAAAAAAAAAAAGATTGTTTCATTTATTTGGTTAATTCATGTTGTCTAAATGAAGATAACATCTCCATTCTTGTAGTGACCAGTTAGCTTTATATATGAAAAATGTTCTATGACTAATCCTGGCTCAAACTATCTTGGATGAATAGATTGTTCTTCACTAAAGGGACTTTGTCAGAGTTTGTAGCTAGCTCACTGCAACTCTGGCTCACCCCTAGAGAGACAAGTGAAAGTCAATAATTGATGGATACTGATTTTTGCTCTCCTTTTGTAAGGGCAATATATTTGTACCTTGGTTTTCTGCATGACATTTGAGGCTAGACTGCCAGTCAGGTGATACCGGGTGTTTTGGATTTGGCTGCAATAGAACTGTCTAGGGTTGAATTTTAAGTATGACTTTGATAAACAACTCTGATTTAACTCAGTCTCTGGCAGTTCTACCATTTGTCATTTTAACACCTAGCCTTTAGCAATTCCAGGAATCCTAACATCTAGAATTTAGGGGGGGTGTCTTTTATTTGCAAAGTACTATACTTAAGGTGTATCTTAATTTGTTTGGTTATTCTGCTTGTCAGATTTGGTGGAAATACTGAATATTGTATAATATTTGAAGTTCTCTTAGCTTTTTAAACAAATAGATAAGAATGTAATAAATGAGATCAATAAATAGAAAGCAAGCCAAAGGTCTATTTTGAGAAACTTTTTTTAAATTTTTTTATTGCTTAAAGTATTACAAAGAGTATTACATATGTCTCCTTTTTTTTTTTTTCCCCGCCCTTGACAATCCCCCGGCTTCCCCTATCCCCCAGTGTCTTATGTCCATTGGTTATGCTTATATGCATGCATACAAGTCCTTCGGTTGATCTCTTACCCCCTTCCCTCCTGCCCCCCAACCCTCCCCAGCCTTCCCGCTGCAGTTTGACAATCTGTTTGAGGCAGCTCTGCCTCTGTATCTATTATTGTTCAAGAGTTTGTAATGGTCTCTATTATCCATGAATGTGTGAGATCATGTGGTATTTTTCCTTCATTGACTGGCTTATTTCACTTAGCATAATGCTCTCCAGTTCCATCCATGCTGTTGCAAATGGTAAGAGTTCCTTCTTTTTTACAGCAGCATAGTATTCCATTGTGTAGATGTACCACAGTTTTCTAATCCATTCATCTACTGATGGGCACTTAGGCTGTTTCCAGATCTTAGCTGAGAAACTTTTTAACTATGTTATTAATATTTTATCTTTGATTTGTTTTCCCCAATTCATATTCTGCTTATTTTCTTTTTCCTAGTGATGATCACATCAAGTTTTTCTGCTTTCAAGTTTTAGAACATCAAGTTAAATACAAGTAAGTCTTTTTCTCACTGCTTGACACTGAAGTTTGTGGGGAGAGGCCATTTTTAAAAATTAGTTTTTCCCTCTTTAGGAAACCATAATACAGGTTGTAATTTAACAGTGTATGTGACATCCAGTTTATAGCTGTATTTTGATTTGTCCCAAAGTGTTTTAACAATACTGAATTTGTTGGTTACATGTAAATATCCAACATTTTACAGGGAAAACAAAATAGATTTCCAGTTTCTCTGAAAATATCAGAAGATGTAGCAACACCCCGCCTGTTTTCTACATGACAGCTCTCTGTTAGAGTTGAGTGGCAGGATGGGCACTCGTATTCAGAACCCCTGCTTTAATTAAGTGAAAATGAATCATAGCACAGAGGACCCTTCGTTTGTCTGTTGATTTATTCTGTAAACCACAGATCTCAGAAGATGGACTTACTTCCATTTGAAAAAATTGTGTAGCTGCCATTTTTTCTATGTGAACCTAACCACAAATTAAACTAATACCAATATTGATACTCCACCTGCCACTCCCACACTTATCATTTTTCCTTAAAGCAAGTGATGAGAGAGAGGCATTATCAGTTTATTTTAGAGAACTTCAGATAATTGAGTGCTATACAAATTTTCCTTTTCAAATATATGAGGTCCTTATTTTTTAAAACCGCAGACACCAAATATAGCCATTATTATTTTTTCTTCTCTATTTTGAACAGATATTCAGAACTAACTACTGTTCAACAGCAACTAATTAGGGAGACGCTCATATCTTGGCTTCAAGCTCAGGTAAAATTGTAATTTCATTTAGTACCTCAAATTGCCAGATATTTAAATTTTTATTTTTGCAAGCGTTTGCATCTTTATGTCAAAAATGTGGATCATTTACCCTCTATTTCATCCTGTAGCTTTCTTAGAAAGTACTGGTTTTGAAGATCATGGGTAGATGAAAGCTTAGCAGTAATTTTAAATTGTATCAATAACTGAAACTATCATGCTTTCCATGACACATTGTGGAAACTTGGTTTTAAAATGTAATTTTTTTTTACTACTTGACAAAAGCGGCTTTTCTGTTCACTCTTAAAGGTGACCCCCTCGTATGGGGAAGTAAAGTACAGCATAGGGAATATTGTCAATAATATTGTAATAACTATGTATAGTGCCAGTTGGGTACTAACTAATCAGGGGGGATCACTTTGTAAATTACATAAGTGTCTAACCACTATGCCGTGCACCTGAAACTAAACGAAATTGAATGTCAACTGTAATTGAAGCTTTCTTTTTAATGTTAAAATTTTTTTTAAAAAACACATAAAAATGAGTCCTCCTGGACAACCTCTTCACAAAGACCCCATTTCAAAATGGCCAATCAAGTTCTTAATTCATAGTATGTTCTTATTTGTTAATTTTGGTTAATGTACATATAAAGCAGTTGTATAGTTAGAAATTTTATTTTCCTATAAAGAGCAAGCAGCTAGAAGAAAAACAATTGAATTTTTTCCTTCGGAAAATTAATAGGAACTGGTAAAACTCTACGCCTGAAACTTTTCTCTAAAAGTGTGAGAATGGAAAAAAATAAAGTGTGAGAATAAGAAATAACCATTAACACGTTTGTTCATTTGATTATTCCCCATCTGCTCAGTTGCTTAAATACTTTGGTCATTTTTAAGCATATTTGTTGCATAGCTAATCTAGACCATGTTGAAGTTTGATGTGTTTTTTTGCCTATTAATGATAAATAGGAAAACCAAGTGTTTGAAACTTTTTAATTTACATTTAATTTCACAGACTGTTTCTCTGATTGTCAGATGCTGAATCCTCAAGCAGAGAAGACCTTTATACGAAATAAAGCAGCCCAAGTCTTCGCCTTGCTTTTTGTTACAGAATATCTCACTAAATGGCCCAAGTTTTTTTTTGACATTCTCTCAGTAGTGGACCTAAATCCAAGGGGAGTAGATCTGTACCTCCGAATCCTCATGGCTATTGATTCTGAGTTGGTGGATCGTGATGTAGTGCATACATCAGAGGCAAGTAGCTTCCCTTTAATTTTTAGGGTTTTTTTGTTTTGTTTCTTTAATTTTATTTATTGATTTGGGAGAGAGAGAGAGAGAGAGCAACATCAATTTATTATTCCACTTATTTATGCATTCATTGGTTGCTTCTTATATGTGTCCTGACCAGTGATTGAACCCACAACCTTGGCATATTGGGACAGGCTTTAACCAACTGAGCTACCCAGTTAGGGCCTAATTTTTAGTTTTTAATATATATTTTATAGGAGATAATGGGCACATAATAAAAGGAGCATAAGTCTTATTTTTGAGACAAACTTTCTTAAGAATAATTATAGATTTACTCAACATTTTGAATTTTGTTTTACAAAGGAACTTAAATTTGTCTTCTCTCCCCCATGTAGGTTGAAATTAGAATAGTTAGTTTTGTTTTTTTTACACTAGGTGAGCACTTACTCCTGTGAAATACACAAATTTTTTTTCTCCTGTGAATTTGTAGGGATGTGATCTATATTGACTACTGCTGTGTAGTCACTGACTGAGGAAGAAGCATTGCTTATGAATCAGTGCTGGGTTCTTCTGTATTCTCAGTCACATAGCCCATTGCCTTATGTATAGTTCATGATCTGATGTAATTTTTTTTTAATTGATTGACTTTAGAGTGAGGGGGAAGGGAGGAGGGAGAGAGAGAGAGAAAAACCACATTGATTTGTTGTTCCACTTACTTGTGCGTTCATTGGTTCATTCTTGTATGTGCCCTCACCGGGGATCAAACCCACAACCTTGGGGTATTGGGACGACACTCTAACCAACTGAGCTACCATCCAGGGCTTTGTCTCCTTATTAAAGAACACAACAGAAATAGTTTAATTCAAGTGTTTATAATAACTTTAAATTCATTGTATGTCAAACATTTATAAAGGTTATTTTCATGCATTTAATTTATTGCCATTTAACTTAAACATCATGTTTGTATTATATTGAGCAATACTCAATTACTTAAGATTTCTAAATAATGCTTATTTATAGTTTATGTTTAATAAGAGATCAAGTCTGGCACTGAGGAAGAGAAATGTGTTGAAAGTCTGGAAGTTTAGTGGTGAGGTAATTACTGTGGGCAACTATTCAGATGTCAAACATTATTTTGTGAGGTACTCTGCTTTGATCACATATAAGGTGTTTTGTTTTGTTTTTAGGAGGCTCGTAGAAATACTCTAATAAAGGATACCATGAGGGAACAGTGCATTCCAAACTTGGTGGAATCATGGTACCAAATCCTGCAAAATTATCAGTATACTAATTCGGAAGTGACATGTCAGTGCCTTGAAGTAGTTGGGGCTTATGTATCTTGGATAGACTTATCCCTTATAGCCAATGATAGGTAAGTATAAGTCTACTTTTAAAATATTAGCCTGCAAAATACATCAATTTGAAAACATAACAATTTTATTCCATTGCCAGGTTTATAAATATGCTGCTAGGTCATATGTCAATAGAAGTTCTACGGGAAGAAGCATGTGACTGTTTATTTGAAATTGTAAATAAAGGAATGGATCCGGTTGATAAAATGAAACTAGTAGAATCTTTGTGTCAAGTATTACAGTCTGCTGGGTTTTTCATCATTGACCAGGTCAGTAAATTTATATATAAAGTTTTTTAAATTGTTAGAACAAACTAGGATAGGTAGTAATTTAAATATGCTTTCTTTCTTTCTTTTTAATATATATTTTATTGATTTATTACAGAGAGGAAGGGAGAGAGATAGAGAGTTAGAAACATCGATGAGAGAGAAACATCGATCAGCCGCCTCCTGCACACCTCCCACTTGGGATGTGCCCGCAACCAAGGTACATGCCCTTGACCGGAATCGAACCTGGGACCTTTCAGTCCGAAGGCCGGCGCTCTATCCACTGAGCCAAACCGGCTACGGCTTTCTTTCTTTTTTTTTGTTGGAAACTCCCCTTGAAATTATAATAATGAAACACTGCATCTCGAAAGCCATAATATTTCTGTAGCATTTGTTTTAGGCAATGGATTATACCAGTTCTTAAACTTGAAAATTTGGGATGGTACCTTCAAATGTTCATTTCTAACAAAGTCCTGGGTGATGCTGATACTACTGGTCCACAAACCATACTTGTAGCAAGAGACTATACTATTTACATGACAGTGCATTTTGACCAAAATTAGAGTTGGTTATAATTGTTACATTTTCATCATACATTTGAATGGTTACTTATTTGAGTTTTTAGAATTTAATTCCAACAGCTTTGGGTGTGGTAAAGTAGTAATTTAGATACACAATTGGAAAGTTTTAATTTTACTTATGACAGTGATAAAGAATTACTAAGAAATCTTTGTATTGCTGATATGTTATTAGCATAGCTCTAGTGTTTTCCTTGCTGACGAACAATATTGTTTTCTTATACTGCTAATAATTGTTTTATTTAGTCCCTGGTAAAAGACCTAAAATAATGAAGTTAAAAACATATTTCTATAGGAGAACATTATAAGGATAATTAATGAAAAAAATGTAAGTTTGAGTTCTGGCTCTAACTGATATGACCATAGGTAGGTAATTATAATAGCAGTATCTCTTTACAGCAATAGTTAAGGCTCAAATTAAATAGTATCAGAAAGGACTGTTGTAAGTTGTTACACATACTTTGATTTTATTAAAGCATATTTACTGAATTCAGTAGTTTAAAGAGGAAGTTCTAAAACCATATGTCCCTATTTTTAAGCTTTTATAAAGTCAGCAATGTTTATAGTACTATAATCGTTAAAAACAGTTGCTTTAGCCCTGGCCAGTGTGGCTCAGTTGGTTGAGTGTCGTCCCATGCACTAAAAGGTTGCCAGTTTGATTCCTGGTCAGGGCACATGCCCAGGTTGTAGGTATTTTTTATTTTTATTTTTTAAATATATTTTTATTGATTTTAGAGAGGAAGGGAAAGGGAGAGAGAGATAGAAACATCAATGATGAGAGAGAATCATTGATTGGCTGCCTCCTGCATGATCGGGGATCGAGCCCACAACCTGGGCATATGCCCTGACCAGGAATCAAACCATGACCTCTTAGTTCACAGGTCAAGGCTCAATCACTGAGCACACAGTCCAGGCTGTGGGTATTTTTTTAAGTTGCTTTAAAGAGTACTAGTGTATAATAATGGTAGAAGAATTCAAATTCTAAAAATTTCCCAGTCAAAATGTTAGAATTGTTAAATGTTAGTTTAAAATTGAATCCTTTAATTGGCATTTGATTCATTCTAAAGTTTAGGGTTTTTCCTCTTTACTCTTAGGTGTGTGATTTTAAATTGAGGACTGCCTTGATTCCTTTCAGGAAGAAGATGTTGACTTCCTTGCCAGATTTTCTAAACTGGTAAATGGAATGGGACAGTCATTGATAGTTAGCTGGACTAAATTAATTAAGAATGGGGATATCAAGAATGCTCAAGAGGCACTACAAGCTATTGAAACAAAAGTGGCGCTGATGCTGCAGCTACTAATTCATGAGGATGATGATATCTCGTCTAACATTATTGGATTTTGTTATGATTATCTTCATATTTTGAAACAAGTGAGTCTTTATTTTAACTTTTGTCCAGTGGATAATATAGAAGGGTCACAAAGAATTGGAAAATAACAGGAAAAATGAAAATAGCCCTAATTCTAACACCTAATGACATTTGCTGTTATATATTAATGTATTTCCTTTTTCTTTTCTTTTTTAAACTTTTTAGCCAGAAAACAAATTTCCAGGTTCTATAATTCATAAGACTAATAATAAGCTTCAGAATTAATGATAGGTTTAGGTTATTTTTATTTTTGAATCGTGTTTATTTCTAAATACAGTAGATACGTTGTTAAACATAGTTTATTTTATTAATTACATATAAATAATTTTTATACAATTAAAATTTTCCCCCAGAGAATTACTTTCAATAAGAACTTTAAATGTAGAGGGTATTAGTCTCTATATTTAAGAATAAGTAACTTCCCATTACAACATTAGGTGAGAGAACCATTCCTATTTTATTTATATTAATTAGTTTAATCGAGTCAAGCGTAAAATAATTTTTTTTTCCACACTGAGTTTAGCTTCTGTTTGTTATAACACGCCTCTATGCATACTTTAAGACATTTTCGGCAATGGGGAAAGGTATGAAGAAAATTCAGATCACTATTGGTAATCCCACTGTGTATCCCATAGTGGATTCTTAGGCCTTTTTTTGCCTTATTCAAAACAAGGCAAGATCATACTTTACTGTCCTATAACCTGCTTCTTTGCTGAAAGCATTATAAGTATCTTTAAAAATCAAATTCATTTATATGTCTTTGCCTGCATTTCAAGTTATTTACCAGAAATGGAATTGCTAGATCTTAGGTACAGTTTAAATACAGGATGGGACAAAAGTAGGTTTACAGTTGTGAGTATGCAGAACACAGAATTTATTCTTGTGTTACTATTTATTAATTATTGTATTATTTTCCATACGAACAACTGTAAATGTACTTTTGCCCCCACCCTGTATAGAAAGGAGCTGCCAGACTACCCTCCAGAAAAGTGTGCATGTTTTTAAAAATGTTAATCTATTAGAAAAATATTCTGATGAGTAAGTATAACTTTAGGAAACCTAACAAATTATTGCTTACTTTTTAACAGCTTTCAGTGCTCTCGGATCAGCAAAAAGCTAATGTAGAGGTAATTGACTTCTTTTTGCTTCTTTTAAACTGGTAATAGTATCTGTGTCTAAATCTGCCTTTAAATATAGCTTAACTTCTGATTTTATGAAATTAAAGGAGACTGACAAAAGGTATTTTATTCTTAATTATAGGCAATCATGTTGGCCGTTATGAAAAAATTGACTTATGATGAGGAATATAACTTTGAAAATGAGGTAAAAATTTTGCATTGAGGAGAAATCAGTTTTAATTTCATTGTTTACTTACATCACATTAATATTTCAAGTTTTGATTATTTTAGAGTCCTTTAAAACAAGATATATTTTTAAAATTATCCTGATTATATTAACCTCAACTGTACGTAGAATTAATGGAAGCCTCATAATACTTCACATTTGGTACTTTTTAAAAAAACATTTCATAGCATTGATCTTTATAAAATATTGACAATATTTTTGGTGATCTTATCTTACTTTATATTTAACGAGAGTGATAAATTGAGGCCCAGTTGGTGGAACTCAGATTATAAATGTGTATGGGAGAGTGGGAATGAGGTATTTAACGGCCTGGACTTGTTCTGGTTAGAAGTCTTGTCTAGGATTGCTAGAGTCAGCTTCCCGTCAAACACAAGGTCATCAGGTGCTTTCTAGTAATTCAGTCATGACATAATACTGTTTAGTTGTGTGCTAGTGACCTACTCCTTTCTTTGGGTATTCAGAAACTTTGGACTATAAAAGGATAATGGTGATGCTAACCAACACACTGTGTACTTAAAGCGCCAGGCTCATTACATGTAATAGCTTCTATCATACAATATTATAGTTTTTACAGTGAACAGAAAGATACAAGGAGTATAAATAAGGTGCTGAAGTTCTCACAAAACCCAATGTGAACCTCTTCTGACTCTAGATTCTTATCCTTAATTTCCTTCCTGTACTATTTCTGGTTCTGGCTTTCAAGATCTAGGACTGTGTTCAGAAATACTTATTTGTGAGCAGGAGGGGGTCTACTAAGCCTAGTAAGTTTTCCTGTATACATGAATATTGAAATAAATGAAAGTATTAAATTTGTAAGTGCAGAAAACTAATGACAGTTCACCATTTACATGAGTTTTATAGTCTTTTATGTTTTTAAAATGAGAATTTTAAAATCCATCATAGGGTGAAGATGAAGCCATGTTTGTAGAATATAGGAAACAACTGAAGTTGCTGTTGGACAGGCTTGCTCAAGTTTCACCAGAGTTACTGCTGGCTTCTGTTCGTAGAGTTTTTAGTTCTACACTGCAGTAAGTTTGTTATTGTTTTGGTAACAGGTCATCGCTTTCCTTTTCTCCCTGGTGATGGTTTATAATAAGCGATTCACTACTTTATTAATCTGTGTGACTTACTAAGATTTTAGGTGTATCTCTGAAACAATGCACTTAATCACCTTGATTTTTCTTGATCCTTGAGGGGAAACACTACTCTTTAGAACATAAATAATAAAATAGATAGCATCAGTTATTTTTACTTTTTGGTATAAATTATATTGCCTGGCAAAGTTAACAATACCTGCCCTAGCTGGTTTGGCTCAGTGGATAGGGCGTCAGCCTGTGGACTGAAGGGTCCCAGGTTCGATTCCGGTCAAGGGCACATGCCTGGGTAGTGGGCCTGATCCCCAGTGGGGAAGGAGGGGGCATGCAGGAGACAGCCAATCAATGATTCTCTCTCCCATCATTGATGTTTCTCTCTCTCTCCCTCTCCTTCCTCTCTGAAATCAATAAAAAAATATTTTTAAAACATTAACAATATTTATGACTTCTTAATAATTAAAGAGGCTTTTGTTGGTGTCTTTTTATCCTTTGCATCACTAATTTTGTATAAAAAGTGTATGTTCAGGTCTCAGTAACATATTATGCCTTGGTAGGAATTGGCAGACTACACGATTTATGGAAGTTGAAGTAGCAATAAGATTGCTGTATATGTTGGCAGAAGCTCTTCCAGTATCTCATGGTGCTCACTTCTCAGGTGATGTTTCAAAAGCCAGTGCGTTGCAGGATATGATGCGAACTGTAAGTATACTGAAAATAATTTATTTGAACATAATTTTCTGTTTTCACTATAAGCTAATCGGAGTTTCTTATTAGAGTTTAGTATCTGTTAAAAGGGGGCATTTTGGTGTTACAATAAATAAAGATAGATTTCTTAACTTTTTCTTGCTCCAGTTGGTAACATCAGGAGTTAGTTCCTATCAGCATACATCTGTGACATTGGAGTTCTTCGAAACTGTTGTTAGATATGAAAAGTTTTTCACAGTTGAACCTCAACACATTCCATGTGTACTAGTAAGTAAACATTTTACTTATTTTCAATTTTTGTTATTTTCCCATGTATTTCAGCTAATGAGCAGATAGTATTCTATATAACTTTTTCCACAGCCAGAGGTTCTCAAAACTTTTTTTCAGAAACTCTTGAGTGCACTGACACTAACCCCTCTTCCATTAAAAAAAATTTCTGTCTAATCAGTCACCTAAAGTCCTCAAGGGTCTATTTGTGTGTTGAGTAAGGTTTCTTGTTATATATAGTATCTGGTTCTTGCCTTCTAGAAGCTAAGAAAAAATTTTTGATATAAATAAAAATGTTTCACAAAAGTAGCAACAGGAGTTTTAAACAAGTGCAGCAAAAGTAAAAGTGTCTCTGTTTCTTTAGATGGCTTTCTTAGATCACAGGGGGCTGCGGCATTCCAGTGCAAAAGTGCGGAGCAGGACTGCCTACCTGTTTTCTAGATTTGTCAAGTCTCTCAAGTAAGTACAAAATTTCAGCTGTTATGTTTTATTCTTATATTTAGGATTATTAAATAGAACATATAAATTATCTTCTAAGAGCCTGTGGTAGATTTGGTTCTTTCTGTTCTAAGGCATTTTTTAAGTATTCCTTTTTTGTATCATGATGTTAGGACATTTTTTCATTCTCATTAATTTACTTCATTCATTAAAAAGTGATTTGTTTGCATACTTGTATATGTAACACTAATCACTAATAACATTATGTAATTACATAACCAATAGTTTTATTGCTATGGATCAATAGTATATGGCTTCTTTGAAATTCTAAAGAATATATTCCTTGGAAATACATTTTTAACCTAACCTGTTTTATATTCTTTACTAGAACCAGTTTTTGGCATGAAAACTATTCATTCTTAGGCTTATAAGGTTGTAATTTTTAAAAATCATCATTAGTCTTAATCACATGTGACTAGCTTAGAACTGATTTTTTAGTTCTGCCTTAACGGGGGATTTAGTGTTTTTAGCAACTTTTCAAGCACTATTACTTATGTTATTGTGATTTTCCTTTTTGCCTTTATTCAGTAAACAAATGAATCCATTCATTGAGGATATTCTGAATAGAATACAAGATTTATTAGAGCTTTCTCCACCTGTAAGTACCTATTCTTCCAAATTACAGATTTTCCCCAGATTTTGAGGCCACATACACCTTTAGCACTAATACTTTTGTGGGCTTTTTTTTAATGAGGGTGGTGTGTGCAAGGGTTAGTTCTGTTTACCAACAGTGTTGAGATAGCTATAATAATAAAAGCCTAATGTGCTAATTAGACCAGACGTCCTTCCGGACGAAGCTGGGGCTACAGCCGCGAGATCGAGGAAGCCGCTGCCGCTGCGAGGGTAGGGCTCCAGGCAGCCGTCCGTGGCTGCGAAGGCCTACTCTTGCACGTATTTTGTGCATTGGGCCTCTAGTAGTAAATAAAACAGTAATAGAAGTAGAAAAAAAGCAAGAGTTGACTAACCAATTTGGCAATGTGAGAAATAGTCTGCTTTCTCTATACTGTTAAATGTTGATGAAGTGTTTTATGGAGAAGGAAAAATTCAGTTTCCAAATTATTTAGTACTATGATCACATTGGGCCTTCTCAGTGACTGCTATTGTTAGACTGAAGCTTTTCTGTGTTTAATTTTTCAGGCTTAGGATAAAATTTTGATGCTGGTTTTTCTGAATATTTTGGTGTCCATTTCACTAGAAAGATTTAAGTTGGGGTGCTTTGTAAGCACATCTTGATGGATATTAGTACATGTTTTTGTTTAAAGCAAATACTGACATTGACTCAATTCTTTTTCACTTTGATACAAAATATTACTAGAGCTGCCATTTAAAAAGTGTTGAACAAAAATAATACTTTTGTTCTTTTAAGTAAATACCAGCACTTAGGGTACACAGCTTATGTAGTTTCACTGCATGAAAGGTTAGTAGTGAATTATATGGTTAAAAATTATCTTTGTCTACATACTAGAAAAGCTGATATATAAAGCACTTCACGCGGTTGTTGCCAGTTTTCCTTGGCAGTTCACGGTAACCCAAGTTTTGGGTACCTTATATTTCTGTAGCACTTTATCTTTGTATTCTCAACTCCTAGAGCATTGATTAGTCTTAGTGGTACTTAAAAATGCTTTAGTTACTTCTAAATTCGGAATTTCTTTCTTTCTTTTTTTTAAGAAATGAGAACATGACATAATTTATCTGTTTTTAGACAAGGTTTTATGTATTTCTTAATAAGGAGCTTGAGTGTTGGACCTAGAAGGGCCTCTGATATTTCCCCACACTCCTCTTGGCCTCCCCTACTGCATAAAAAAATAACAAAATTCAATAAAAGTGACCCATATATGGGATGCCTGCTTATGCCTGAATGAGATCTGGTTTTGTATTTGCAGTCTTATTTTCAAACGTTTTAAAGTAATAACGGTTGTGAATGTGCATATGTATTTATTGTGTGGTTTTTGTTGTTGTTCAACTCTTAAACACTCTTTAAAATATTAACTTGTGTGGCCTTTGTACTAACGTTCAAAGTACCTTTGTACACCTCATTTTTAGCCACCAACAATCTTACAAATAAGAGTTTTACAAAAGAAAACAAGGTAGAAGGCTAGCTAATAATTATGACTATTTGCAAAGTCTTGAAAAGGGTAGAATTAGACCCACGATCTCTTTACCTCTACTTCAGTTTTCTTTCTGTTAATGGTCTTAGGAGAAAATTTGTTTTTATAAGCACTCAACCTACTTTTTAATAGTGAGTTGATGTCATAGATTACATCTCTCGCTTTTGCACTTTGCTTAAATGAGAGGAGTTAAATGCGGAAAAACTTCAGTGAGACTAAATTTTATTTTAGGAGAATGGTTACCAGTCTTTGTTGAGCAGCGATGATCAACTATTTATTTATGAGACAGCTGGAGTGCTGATTGTTAATAGTGAATACCCAGCAGAACGGAAGCAAGCGTTAATGAGGAATCTGTTGACTCCACTAATGGAAAAGTTTAAAATTCTGTTAGAAAAATTGATGCTGGCACAAGATGAAGAAAGGCAGGCATCTCTAGCAGACTGTCTCAATCATGCTGTTGGATTTGCCAGGTGAGTTAAGATTATTAAGTGAGTGTCTCTAAACAGACAAGACCATTTATTTGTCTGCATCTTTTAGAATTGGGCACATATCCAAGATTCCAAAACTGGATTGTCTAGAGAATTATCTAAGCTTTCTTTTCTAAATCTAGTGAATTAGAAGACTTAGCTGAAGAAGGGAATAGATTATGTAACATTCTGCATTTCTGTCTTGACAACTGAGTCCTTAACTTTGACTTCTTTGGTGTAAATTGATTGTGTATTTAAGGGGATTAGCTAAAGTGTTTATATATCAGTTACTAATTGGGAAATCTTGGTGTTCGGTTTTGGTATCTTAAAGAGTAGGTCCTGAGACTTCTTTTTACCTGTTGCATTGTGTCCTGAAGACCACCCAAGCTGCTATTTCTTTCTCTCTACCCATAACTTTTATTGGCAAACAATAACAGCATATAAATTGTAGTGGTTGCTGATTATAAGCTATATAAAGCAATTGCTCTATGGAATATTTCAGTGCAAAAGCTAATATTAGAGAGTTGTAGAAATAACTTGATTCTAAAGATTGTTTTCTAAATTTAAATGGGTAATTTGCAGATTATGTAGTAGGACAGCCTGGTCATACATAGTAAGTGGATTTTCCCCCTCTTTTCTGCATACTTCATCAGTAGGATTTTAATAAAACATTTAGATGGATTCAGATTAGAGGATTATAGTAACTACATCTCATTCATTTAGAATTGTCTACCAGTTTTGTTAGTTTTGTAATTTATCGTGCATTGTTTTTTATTACTCCATAAAATTTTTAAAGAATAAAGTTAAAAATAGTTGCCTTATTTTACTTATCTAGTCGGACCAGCAAAGCTTTCAGCAACAAGCAGACTGTGAAACAATGTGGCTGTTCCGAAGTTTATCTGGACTGTTTACAGACATTCTTGCCAGCTCTGAGTTGTCCCTTACAAAAGGATATTCTCAGAAGTGGAGTTCGCACTTTCCTTCATCGCATGATAATTTGCCTAGAGGAAGAAGTTCTTCCGTTCATCCCATCTGCCTCAGAACACATGCTGAAAGATTGTGAAGCAAAAGACCTTCAGGAGTTCATTCCTCTTATCAACCAGATTACAGCCAAATTTAAGGTACCACAAACCTCAGAGCATCCCCTGGCTTAAAGATCTTCCCCTGGCTGAAAAGATTAGGTGTATTTATCTTTAGATATATACATTGTCCCCCAAAAGTGTATATACACACTTTGAATAATTATAAAGGCAGTGCTTATTAAAATACATTTTATTTTCAAAATTGAGCTATCAGCTGTTAAAGTGTGTATACATTTTGGGGGGGATACCCTGCATTTTGACATTTGCCCCCTTGGTTTGTTTTTGTAAATATGAGTTACTTGTGGGCATGGATTGTGTATTTTTATCATCCCTAATATCTGGCTCACTCCCTTACACATAAGACATGCTTAATAGATGTTTTAATAAAAACATACATACATTATCTGTTTTATGTAGCAGAAGAAAACAATTACTCTTCTGTTTTAGAAAATCAAATAAAAACAGCATTGAGCACTACCTGTCTAAAGAGGTAAATAAAAAGCATTGTAATTTGGGTGTCCACACAGGAGTTTAAAAGTAATGTAGTGTACTAAAGTTGGTTTTATGTACAAGGAGATTTAAGTCAAGTATAAGCTGACTAATAAGAATGGCTAACACACAGTGCTTTCTGTGTTCAAAATGTGTTCTAAGCATTTTCCTGCACATTAATTCATTTGATTCTAGGAGGTAAGTATTGTATTTTATAGATGAAGAAACAGACACAGAGAAGTTAAGGATTACCCAATGGCATATAAAGCCTGAGCACCCAAGCATGTAACTCCATTTATAATTTAGCAATAGAATTAATATCGTGAAATTTAAATTGAAAATATTCCATGGCAGTATTTGATTGTGAAATATTTCTGGGTCCCTACTATTTTTCTTATTATTTCTTAATTGTTTATCAAGAGAAACTATTTCTTAGCTCAGATATTCATGTTTCGTAGATCAAGAATACAGGTAAGTGACAAACTTCTATGGAATTCAACCCAAAGAAATTCTTTACATAGCATGATCACTTTGCACTCTGAAAGATACCAGCCTTCCTCATCTCCTCAAAATCTTGCATGGAATCATAACTTCTGTAGAAATCTGCATGTCTTCTTTCTTGGTTCAGCCACACCAAACTTACAGGAAGCTGCAACCCCCAGGAATATAATGATGACTCCAACAATATGAAATGTTGGCCATGCATCTGAGGTTTTGACAAAGCACTGAAAGACATGGTAGTTATAGTCTCCTCAACCAACGTCCTTCCTGAGGGAGAACTGGATCCGGCTCCCTACTATTTTAACGTGATCTTGAACTGTAGGAAATTGGTTGAATTTAATAATGTATATGTTATGTAGATTTTGTTTTAACTTTGATATTTGCTAAGTGAATTGTGTAAATATTCTAAATAGAAATTCTTAAGAAAGACTGTAAAACACGTTTTTTCTAAGTTACATTTATTTTTTTAATTGAGGTATAATTGACATTCAACATCATATTAGTTTTAGGTAGTATACAACATCAAGAGCCAGTATTTGTATATAGCAAAAGCCTAGTTAACAGCCGTCACTAAACATTGTTTCAGAATATTTTTTCTTGTGATGAGAACTTTTAAGATTTACTCTTAGAAAACTTTTCAAATATGCAATACAGGATTATTATTAAGCTTCATAATAATTTTCTTACTTCTGAAGTAGTAGTAATATTTCTTATGTTCAGATACAGGTATCTCCATTTTTACAACAAATGTTCATGCCTCTACTTCATGCAATTTTTGAAGTGTTGCTTCGACCAGCAGAAGAAAATGACCAGTCTGCTGCTTTAGAGAAGCAAATGTTGCGGAGGAGTTACTTTGCTTTCCTGCAAACAGTCACAGGCAGTGGAATGAGCGAAGTCATAGCAAATCAAGGTGGGGATGTGTGTGATGCCTAAATTGTCTGCTGATGTCTTTGTCACAGTTATGCATCTATGTGAGCAAGAGTTAAAGTAGACACTAAACTTTTGGAGTGTTGTTGTATATGGACCCCTAGGATGACTGCTCATTATTTCAAGGAGGGAATTACTTTCAAGTTGAGGGCCTTAAAACTAATTGGTATTCGGTTCCCTTTTTTCCTAAAGTAGTATTCTTTTATTGGTTCTTTAGTATTAAAAACAGCATGGTGGCCCTAACTGGCTTGGCTCAGTGGATAGAGCATCAGCCTGCCAACTCAGGGGTCCCAGGTTCAATTCCAGTCAAGGACATGTACCTTAGTTGCGGGCACATCCCCGGGGGGGGGGGTGCAGGAGGCAGCTGATCGATGTTTCTCTCTCATTGATGTTACTAACTCTCTATCCCTCTCCCTTCCTCTCTGTAAAAAATCAATAAAATATATTTTTTTAAAAAAAACAAAAAACAGCATGGTGGTTACTGCCAGAATTGACTTGACAATTGAGTCTTACTGATTAATTTGCCATTTTCAAATTAAAAATAAATGGGACTGGATAGATCAATGTAGATAATTTTACGATATAGGAAATCCAGTGGGTAAGATGACAAGGGAATAGTGATCTTTCAATACTTTATGCTTAAAATTAAGGAGTACAGTTAATAAAAATTGAGGGATCTTATCAACCCTGTAAATGCTTTTGTCTGGTTACTATATATGGAATTAGAGCTTCAGGTTGCCTTTCCAGTTCTTCAAGTCAAGGTGTTTTTTTCCCCTTTTCAGGTGCAGAGAATGTAGAACGAGTTCTAGTTACTGTGATTCAAGGAGCAGTCGAATATCCAGATCCAATTGCACAGAAAACATGCTTTATCATCCTCTCCAAGTTGGTAGAACTCTGGGGTAAGGTGATTTTTTTTAAGCTTTATTCCCTAGCCTGTTTCCTAAGACTCTCAGAGATGAAATAGAGCCCTAGCCCTCACAATAGACAGGAGCGGGGAGTTGATTTCCCCCAATGATAAATTATAATTGACTTTTTTTATATACAAGATGAAAATTTGAATTCTCTTGACAGGTGGTAAAGATGGACCAGTGGGATTTGCTGATTTTGTTTATAAGCACATTGTCCCTGCATGTTTCCTAGCACCTTTAAAACAAACCTTTGACCTGGCAGATGCACAAACAGTATTGGTAAGCACCCAGGAATCTTTGTTTACCTTGTGTGGATCTTATGTGTTTTAACTCAAAATTTTTTCTTTAATGCCAGGTTGATTTTATTAGGTTTCATTGCTTTTTTTTTTTTCTTCTAATTTAGTACTTTCAAATTAGGATTCATTTTTAAGAGATTGATGATACCTCTGGACCTTTTGTGGATTCTGACTAAATCACAATGCTAAAATTGACTATATGAAATCCAGCTCCTACAACTTTAATGACCAAGACTCTTTCTAGGACCGTGAAAGAGCGCATACTACCAAAAGTCTAAAGTTTTATTAGTTTCCTACTACTGCTTTCACTCTAAACTGGTGCTTAATGTTTTTTCCTCACTATTAAGAGTAACTTTCTCTTCCTTGTATGATGGTTTCCCCAAATCTCCAGGGTGCTTAATGTCAAGCAGTTGCCTTTTACTCACTTCCCCATAGCCAAGTAAAAGCTAGATTTCATAACTATAATTCACTACATTGAGACAGCATTTTTGTGTTTTTATATTTTCTATTCAACCTACTTATTCCATCCTTCCCTGCCTTCATCCTTTCTTTGAAGGGTAATGAATAGTGGTCAGGGAAGTAAAAAAAGAAGTGGATCAGTAACCAAGAATTGACTATATTAAATTCTTAAACTTGTTTACACAGGCTTTATCTGAGTGTGCAGTGACACTGAAAACAATTCATCTCAAGCGGGTAAGCTTTGGACCCCATGCTCGTTCATTTTCATCTCACTTGTATATTTGTTATGGTTTTAAATCTGTTTGACTTGTTTTTGAAAGCTGTATCCTTTTTTTCCCTAATGTTTGTATTGATTTTCAGAGAGGGGACAGGAGAGGGAAAGAGATAGAAACATCAATAATGAGAGAATCATTGATCGGCTGCCTCCTGCACAGCCCCTCAGTTCAGGCAGAACTGAAGTTAATTAACTTTTATAAAAGAAACAGCTTTCTCCCGGCCAGTGTGGTTCAGTAGTTGAGTGTTGATCCATGAAATCACAGTTCAGTTCTGGTCAGAGCACATGCTGGGGTTGCGGGCTTGATTCCCCCCATGTGGGCTGTTCAGGAGTCAGCCAATTGATGTTACGCTCTCAAATCGATGTTTCTCCCTTTCCCTTTCTCAATAAAATAAAATAAGATAAATAAAATAAAAAAAAAAAACATTTATTTTAAAAAAAATTCTTCCTTATTTGTAGATCTTAGAATCAGGGGAGACCCGTGCATAATAGCTTAATGGGATGGGATGGGTTAAGTAAGTTCTTTAAATAGATATAATATATTATTATGATTTAAATGTAATATTGTGGAACTAAAGAAGAAGGAGCAACTTGGCTTCTGAGAGCAATCTAAGAAAGCCATTTGAAAGGCAATTTTTAAATTTTTTTTCTGACCTTAAATATAGATTCATTGGACTGACAGGAGGAGCTGGCATTCTGGGCAAAGTTAAGCAGTGTGTGGAGACAAATAAGACATCGCATGGTAGATTTGGTAGAAGATAGTGTTAACATGTTTAACTAAAGTATGAAGGCAGAAGTAATAGCTAAAAGCTGAAATGGGACTAGGTGAGCTCTATGTGTGAAAGGTTGGGTTATAATTTAGGATAGCTAAGTCAGAAAATAATGTTCAGAGAACAGTTTGGAATATGGTCTGAACCAGTTAGGACTAAATACTGATTTTGGAGTTCCAAGTGTGTAATAGTCAAGATGAAGTGAGACTTTCTAAGACCAGGTCAGAAAGAACCTTGGCTAAAGTAAGGGTTAAGGGGAAACTAGAAGTAGAACCAAAGTTGTGAAAGCTAAGGGAAGAGAGTCACAAAAGAGCAGATGGGTTGAACATTATTGGATGCTAGAGAATCAGGATGAGGAATGATAAAAAAAAAAAACACAGTGTGGAAGTATTACAGTTTAGAAATATTTATCTTGTCCTTAGAAGCTCTCGTTTAGACACATAGAATTGAATCAAATGGAATATTATATTTGAAAATGTTTTGCTTCGTTTTATTTTTTTCATTTATTCACTTGACTGACTTCCTCTTAAGGTAGAATTTTACTTTTCCTGATTTAAAAAGTAAAACAAGTATACTCTATTTTTAAGTGATAACAGTGGGGTGTGGTATGAGATGATGAGCAGTGCATGAACAGTTAAGTTTAGGGAGAATAGACTAAAGAAAAAGGAGAGAAGGAAAGTTGAAGGGATCTGAGAAACTTTCACAGTGAAACGCTACCTCCTCTCAATTAGGAATGGCCTTCCTTTGAAGAGTAAATTGTGACCTAGGTCCATTGGGTTAGAGGCCCAGGAATCAAGGCAGAAGAAGAAACAAAGAAATCCTTTGATTCAGGAGCAGTAGTACTAAACAAGAAATGAGGTGTTGATGCAGGGAGAAGTGTATTGAGGAGAGATGGATTGATTTAATTTTGGTAACTGTTACTTTCAGTTGGACCAGATTGAAGTCATCTGCATATTAAAGCCTTCTAGTCAGTTTCCCGTTTAAAAGTGAAATTAGCTTTTTTAACTATTGGATTTATTACATTTGTTTGAGGCCTCTCTCTCAGAAACACATTGCTATAGGATAACTACTTTGAAATGGTATCCTAAGTTTCTTTACAGTTGCTAAGAAGCGGTGGGGGAGTCAGGGCTAGTTTGTGGAAATTTTCACTCTTCCCTTCACCAAACTTAACCCCTAAATGCCCCAGAAAACTACTGTTACAGTTTTTAGCACCTAGAAGTACTAGAAGATAGCAATGTAGAGCAATAGTTTTAGAAGTCAGGTGACCTGCTTTTTAGTACAGATTTAATCAGACTGGGCAAATAATCCTATATTTCTGGATCTTGGTTGCCTCATCTGGCTACTAAATTCCTTTTCCCTATTTTGTGAGCAGAAAAAGGAAGTTGTGTTTTTATTTGTATTACCTTCTAGCCTATCATTTTGACCTTTCTTGCTTGTATTTTAGTTTCTAAAGATAGGCATTACTATGGTACTGCCCTATAGTCCACCCAGTGGTGGATTGAACAGGAGCACTTCTGTTTGCTGTCTCCTTTCAGTGCATAGAAGACATTATGACCTGATTTTAAAAGAATATTTGTTTAATCTTTAGCACTACATAACACTGAGTAGTGTTTTGTAGCTAGTAAATACTAAGTGCTCTTCAAAAGCTTTACATTTCTAAATTCATCCAATCCTCCCAATAACTCCGTTTTTTTAGATGGGGAAACTGAGGCTCAGAGAAGTTAAGTAACTTGCCCAAGTTACCAGAAATTTGCCAGAGCCAGTCTTCAAAACAAAGCAGACTCTGGTTTCAGAGCCTGTTCTTAATCACAGTACCGTATTCTGTTTAAAGTATACATATGTTGCTCCAATTTCTTTTAAAGCATTACTGATGTCAAGGAAGAAAATAATTTAGTTATAACCATCTTTTCATTTTCAGGGCCCAGAATGTGTTCAGTATCTTCAACAAGAATACCTACCTTCCTTGCAAGTAGCTCCAGAGATAATTCAAGTAAGAGCTGCCCTAGCAGATTTTCCTCTTAATTTAATTAAAGAAATATGACTATAATTCAAACTAAATTTTGATCCAAGAAAGCCAAACTGCATTCAAGTTGATGTTTTACTGTGTGTAGGATAGCAAGAGCCCAAACGTGGGAGAGGGAGGGGCTCTGAAATTGAATAGGAAAAATTGTATTTTTATCTTCACTAACCTTTAATAGAGATTTGATCTGTCATTGTGTAGGTGACAGATCACAGTAGTATTCGCGTTGCCGTGACTTTGTCACCAATAAGTAATCACAGATATTTTCTGTATCACTAGTTTCAGAGATCTCAAAATATTATTTACACTCAGTAGTAGTTTGAAATTAGGAGTTAAGATATGCCACTAGACCTTATTACTGAGTCTGTTTTATTCTACCACATGCCAAAAAAATTTTTATAACCATAATTCATTATTAGTTTCCTTTGTAATCCCATGTGTTAAAAACCATTCTAAAAGGGGTCCAAAGGGGACCATGGCCCACGAATCTGTTCTGAAGGTTTATGCCAGGTAGTTCATTTTATATGTGCTTACTTTGTAAACCTGAAACTATATTTAGAGGTAAGGGGCTGGAAAGCTATCTCACTTTTGCACTATTACAGAATAATCTTTAATGGCAGTTAGTTATTTTCTTGGCATATAGTTATCCAGACTGCTTGTCCTATAGCACATAGATCTGATACAGTGTCGAAGTTTTGATTAAAACTAGTTAGAATCTCTTGTGTAGATTCTAAGAATTGTTTCTTTATCAACAGTGATTTATAATGCTATTTTATAAGAGGCATTGAAAAAATTGAGTGAAATATCGGATAGATCTCACATAAGAGTAATCATCAAACTCATTTTTAATGAATTTATGGTCTCTATAACACATCATCTTTAACTTTATAGATATTAATGAATTTTCTCAGTTATTATAAGCTAATATTTTATTAAAACAATAAATTACTAGTTACTCATGTGATCTTAATGCTCATGAAAATAGAAATATGTCATTTGATTTTGAGTAGCTAATATTCTCCAGATTGCTGACTGAAACAAAATTATATTTCTATCTAATAATTTGATTAAGGACGATAAGGATTTGGTCTGGCTTTGCTCAGTTACTAACTAGGTAAGAATGGCCATAGCAGTGTAGTTTTTATCCTTTAGGTAGGAGAGCCTTATTCTCAAAAGCGAAAGCAGCCTGTCTGAAAAACATTAGACTTGAGGATACTATATTTTGGTGAGGAACTGTTCAGGTTAATTTTGGTGAGGAACTGTTCAGGTTAATTTTGATGTTACAAATATTATAGGTTTGAAGCAGTGCAAATGTCCATTCATAGATAAATGGATAATAGAGTGTGGTATGTATACACAATGGATTATTATTCAGCCTTAAAAAAGAGAAATGCTGTCATATACTACAACTTGGACAAACCTTGGAGGTTATGCTAAGTGAAATAAGCCAGTCACAGAAAGACAAGTTATAAAATTCTAATTATATTGAAGTACCTAAAGTAGTCATACTCTTAAAAACAGAAAGTAGAATGGTGGTGGCCAGGGGCTGGGGTGTGTGGGGAGTTGCATTGTGCATATAGTTAACACTGCTATACTGTACACATAAAAATGCTTAAGATGGTCAGTTTTATGTTTCCAATCACAATTTTAAAATGGTGCTGTGGATTTGAATTATTATGTATTTAATACAAATAGATTGATTCTCTTCTTTTCCCTCTTCGTGGCTCCCCAAGGAGTTTTGTCAAGCTCTTCAGCAGCCTGATGCTAAAGTTTTTAAAAACTACTTAAAGGTAGGTATTTGAAAAACTTACATATCTTCATATAATTAGGAAATGTTTCAGAGCCAAGAGAGAATATATATTACTAGTGGCCTGGTGCACAAATTCGTGCACATTGAAAGGAAATTAATTAGAAGAAATATTTTAATATCGCTATTCCCCCTTTCTCTATAATAGAAGTATCAGAGATGAAAGAAAATTAGTAAAATGTATATGAAAATAATACATAAATTGATTAATAAATAATAACATGATATAACAACAGTAAAGACATAAAAAGAACAAAAACATGATATAAAAACAATGATTGACAAATTGATTAAACTTATTCTAACACTGAGGCCAGTGTCAGATGGGGACAAATCAATTTTTGGAATCAGAACAACCTCTCCTCCGCAAATCCTGTTAGTACTTCAGCTTCAATTATGTTAGGTCGAAATCTTTTGATAATAAATCTAATACCATTACAAAGACCCTCATTTACCGTTAAGATTTCTCAGCATGATGTTTGCACCTACTTTCAATTCTAATTTACGACACGGCATTCCCGAAGGAGTAATACTTTTAAGAAATTCGATGGGAAAATTTTCCTTTTCAGCATCATCCGTTGAATCTAATATTATTACATTAAGACACACTGTCATCTCTGAGTCTTAATGCAATATCCATTCCCCAGCCTTTTCCACTATGTGGGAAAAGAATAGGATACTGATTTGTTTCATTTTAGTGGCATTCGGATTATTGGGATCTGGTTTACAATGAATGAGCAAGTCCCTTTCAAAAGGAGGTCCTCTATCTTAGTTTCTGATTATGACGGCAACCTTGGTTACCTGGGGATAATTATCTCTACCCGGATCACTATTACGATCATATTTAATCGCCATTGTTACTTCCCTGCGACACTGCCGCTTTCTTTCAGCTTCAGAATGTCAACAGAAACAACCAAATTCACGATCATTGATGATAGATTGAAACACACACGTGCAATTGGCGCCAGGAGAGCTTTATATGTATCACACGTGCACAAGTCAACTTAGCCTTTTATAGATATAGAACAAACTTACTTAGTCCTGCTTTCTGATATAGCTAAACTTTTTCCAGCCCAGTGAAGCACCCCAACTTCTCTTTCAGGTAATTGTCAGCAACACAGCAGTAAATATCAACACAAAGCAGATTATTATTGTAGATCACACAGAGAGAACAAAGGGTGAAATATTTAACTGCAGCAGTGTTTGACTATGTTCTGGGCAGTTAGAAAACCTGAAGTCATTTTCAAGGTTCACCATTTCTTTTCAGTCCGGTCAAGTTTCTAAGCTTTCTAAATCTCCGTTTTCCAGTTAATGAAAAGAAATTAGGATTCCACCCAGTCTCCCATCTACCTGCGCCAGGAGTTTTGTGAGGATCAAATGAGATGAGGCACGGGAAAATGCTTCACAGACATTTAATTATAGTGTAAAGTGTTTCCACCTGGGTATAAAGCAAGTTCATGTTCCTGGGCTGAAGAAACTGCAAGGAGGCTAGTCGATAGGGAGAGGAAGCCAGGTGTTGCTATTTGATGTCATTACCCAGATGGTCTGGACACTTAGCATATTAGCCTTTTATATAGATAGGATACTGTAGTTTGTTTTGTTTTTTTAGTCCTCACCCAAGGATATGTTTTCATTGATTACAGAGAGAGAAGGAACAGAGACAGAAACATCCATCGGTTGCCTCCGTACTGTCTGCTCCCCCACTGGGAATTGAATGCGCCACCCTTTGGTGCACAGGATGACTCTCCAACCAACTGAGCCACACCAGCCAGGACTGGTGCTGTTTAACCAACTATTACTTATTTTGGGATCTCTTTGCTCTAAAACATGCTCCTAAGAATCTATAGTTATGGATGTTATACTTTAGAGTCTTCTGTGAAACCCCTTTCAACTGAACATAAGATCATAGAGAGTTGGGTAAGAATACTGAATGTGAATGTGCCTGAGCATTTGGTATGAAAATGCCAGTTTTCTTTTACAGTTTCATGATGTAATGAAATAGGAACAAGTAAATAGGAACAGTTTCCCATATTGAGTTGAAAGGAAGGATCTAAAAATATAAAAACAGAAGTATGAGTTACTTGGGTGTATCCTATCTTGAAACTTGAATTGTAAAACAGACAAAAAGTAGAGTGCTCAGATTTGGCCAGCAAGGCTCTTTATATATTTGTATAATCACTGAATTTTATTTTATTTTATTATTTTTTTTTAAATACATTTTATTGATTTTTACAGAGAGGAAGGGAGAGTTAGAAACATCGATGAGAGAGAAACATCGATCAGCTGCCTCCCGCACACCCCCTACCGGGGATGTGCCCGCAACCAAGGTACATGCCCCTGACCGGAATCGAACCTGGGACCTTTCAGTCCGCAGGCCGACGCTCCATCCACCGAGCCAAACCGGTTAGGGCAATCACTGAATTTTAAAAAACCCTCCAAATTGGGAAGAAGTACCAAATGTTTATTTGGTATTATATTTATAATTCTTGAGACAGCACTATCTTGCTTTCACCTAAGTAGTCATTCAGTACGTCCTGACTGCTTTTTATGTAACAGGTACTGTGCCAATTGCTGCAAATACCAATATGAGTAACTTTCCCTGCCCACAAAGAAATCCTGGGCTGGATGAGGAACTATTCTTTATTTTTTATTTATTACCTTCAACAAATATGAGGACCAAGCACCATGCTAAATGTTTTGGTAGCAGGTAATTTAATGAATGGCTACCTGCTTATTTTGCCCAAGGCATTCAAAAGGATTTATAAGTCAAGGGGCTTTACTTCATTTAAGTATCCTATCCTTTGATTTTGGTTCTAAACTCTTTCCTTGTCAGTTTTTCCCTCAATAGTAGTAGTTTGTCAGCTTAAACGGACAAAAGGATTTGTGAGAGGAATGTTGAAAATTACTGTTTATCATCACAAATCCTCCCACTCCCATTTTCCCATAAAAGCAAAGTGCCTGTGAAGATAACCTATTAAATAACTAATCAATCAAACTGCATTAAAGGATTCAAAAAATTATAACTCTCTATTAGAGGGGTCTGTAACAGCAGATATATGTACATTGTAGCAGGTTTATGCTCCAAACATATAATTTATTCAAACAGCATTCATAAAATGTCTTTCTCCCAAGTCCAACTTCTCTATCTTGATAGCATTAAGTCATTGGTAACATTATTCTTCTAGTTTGAAAAAATGAAGTTCCTTCTTTCATGCCTACTCCCTTCATGCCTGATGGATCCTTGGATTCTTTGCAGATTCTTCCTCCTCATTCACTTGCTGTCCCTTCCTTTCTATCTGGGATAGGCTTGTTATCTCACTGATCTCCCTTCCCTTGTTCTCGCCAAGCAGGTCTATTTGAAAACACTGAACAGACCCCTGAAATTCATTTCCCTAATTCATAACTTTCAAAGCCTGCTGTTGACTAAAAATACATTCATGTTTCTTAGTTTGGCATTCAGTGTTTTTTTCATATATATATTTTTATTGATTTCAGAGAGGAAGCGAGGGATAGAAACATGAAAGAGATGAGAGAGAATCATTGATCGGCTGCCTCCTGCACACCCCTACTGGGGATCAAGCCTGCAACCCAGGCATGTGCCCTGACCAGGAATCAAACCATGACCTCCTGGTTCATAGGTTGACACAACCAACCACTGAGCCACACCACCTGGGCTAAAAGTATTTTTTTAAGTTATTTTTTTTAATTGATTTTAAAGGGGCAGGGGAGAGAGAAACATCCATTTGTTGTTCCATTTTATCTATGCATTCATTGGTTGATTCTTGTATGTGACTGGGGTTTGAACCTGCAACCTGGGCCTATCGGGACAACACTCTAAACATCTGAGTTTCCTGTACTTTTTAATAATCAAATAAATAATAAAACCCTTAAGGGATAACAACTACTATCTGTACCTTTGACTTGTTTCTTCCTCAAAATTTAATTTCTCAGCATTAATTTTGATAGTAGTGCCAGTCAGCAAAATGTGTCTAAAGCATGTTTTCCTCTGATCACTTGACTCTCATAGTATTAGTGTAATACTTTATTTCAACTTAATATTGTCACCATAAGTTATCTATAGAGTTTATTAAATATTTCCCAACTTAATATTGTCACCATAAGTTATCTATAGACTTTATCAAATTGTCCAAAAAACAAAGTTCTTAACTTGTATTATGTGTTTAATATGTTTTTATTGATTTGAGAGAGAGGGAAACATTAACGTGAGAGAGAAATATCGATTGGTTGCCTCCTGTAGACACCCTTACCAGGGATCAAGCCTGCATGCTGCGTATGTGCCTTGACTGAGAATTGAGCCAGCGACCATTTAGTGCATGGATGATGCTCAATCATGTGAGCCACACTGGCCAGGGCAGTATCTACTGAATTTTACAAAAGAGTAACTAGCACTCAGCAACTTAGAGACATTCTTCAAGTGAAAGGTGGTATTTTCGGACATTAATACTGACTGTACCATTACTTTATTTGCAGGTGTTCTTCCAGAGAGCAAGGCCCTAAGAACTGGATCTCCCTGTGCCTACTTCATGATCAGGATTTATGATCAGAAATTCCAGTTAATAATTTATAAAGAAGCAGTTTTGTGTGCCATTCACACTGGTCTTTTTAACTTGGCTCTGAGCTTATTGCAGTATATGTATTGGGATTTTTCTGTAAAATGTGTGTAATTTTCCCTAAATACGGGTATGTGACAACAAGAGAAGTTGCTTGCATGCCGATTCAAATTGTTCTATATAAAAAAGCTGTTAAAAGATACAGCAGAGTTATCCTAGTACCATTTTATTTTTACTTGAAACTTTTAAGTCCTTTAAAAACCATAGCAGGAAAACTGTACTTTTTTAAATTGCGGAATATAAAATGTTTGAAATTTTAAATTTTCTTTTATGTGTGCAGACTTAAAGTATGGGGGTGGGATACAAAAGATCAAAACTAATTTTTTGTAGATAGCCATTACATTTCTTTAAAATGTTTCAATGCCAATAAGTATTCTACAAAAAAGAATGGTTTCATAAATTAACTGATTTAAGAGTAGGTACCAGTGTTATACATTTTTTTATAAAAAATAAAATAAATTTTACATAGTGAATCTACCAAGTCTTTTTTGGAATTATTATAAATACTTTAGCCTTATTTTCTCATTTTATCTTTCCATGATTTCCCATTTAAAGGATTGCACATATGAGCTTGCAGATGGTTTATTTTATTATGTTCCTAAAAGGCTATATGCAACTTAGTTCTGTTAAATAGAATCTTTTTTAAATGCCCTAGAAAAAGCCTGTGTGATTCTGTTGATAGAATTAAAAATCCAATTTCTTCTACCTCTTCTATTGGATCTACGTAGGGCACAATATACCTATGTGTTTGATGCTTATAACTAGTTGCTGCCCATTTAGTTAATAGAAGAAGTACCTTCCCCTGTCTTCTCCCATTTTTATTCATGACTGCAAGAAGGCAAGAGGAAAAACAATAGTAGTATTGGGAAATTAAGAAAAGAGGGACAACACTGAGTAGCAGAATTACTATAGTTATTTAAGTTTAAATTCTAAAAGTCTAAGATTTTAAGGGAGGGTTGGGTATTTCTGTGGATTTTTTTTTTTAACCTTTAGCCAATATGGTCCCTAGGGATTTCATGGATGAGCTTCAGTGGTCTATAAATTCCCTAAAATTGTATTCTAAATTGTGCACATAGACCTTTTTCTGGGGTTAATTCTAGAAGTGATTTTAAACATTTTCCTTACGTTATAGAATAAACATACTGAACTAAGTTGACTGAATTATGAAACTAGATCAATAGAATGTATATTATACTTCAATAAGGATTTTTTAAAAATAGATGATTAGTGCTCGCTTCGGCAGCACATATACTAAAAATAGATGATTAAAAGCTGAGTGCTTTGTGTATGAGTTCCCTTGTACTGTGGGAGAGATAATTGTATCTATTGCAATAATACTAATTGTTCAAAGTGTGCTAATGAGTAGCATAGCATAGTGGTCAAGAGCACAGGCCTAGGATCCAGATAACAGTTCATATAAGTAGGTTCAAATAACAGTTCTGCCAGTAACTGGTTTTTGAACCTTAAGGAAGTTCTCTCTCCACAGTTTCCCCATGTGCAAAATGGGAGAAATAATGGTAGCTACCTCATAACTAAACTGATTAAGTTAAACATGAAAAGAGCTTATTACAATACCTGCACACGAAGGCTTGATATAAGCTATGGTTACTGTACTATTAATTCCACATGTGTAAAAATGACACCTGCTCCTTTCTCCCTGGCTTTTTAAAGCCCTTCAAAAGATTCACATGAGTTCAGAGCTAAGAGAAATCAAGACATGGAAATTAAGAGTGTAATAGAAATGAAACTTCATGTTATACAACCATGTATAATTCCTATCTTCATTCCTTGAAGTTTCCCAGAGCACTTTACATAGAGTGCCATAGTAATTAGGAAACTGTTCGATTATGAATTACCTTATTGTATTGCATTGCACCTCATTTCCAAAAGCAAGCACTCAAATAATTGTCACAAGGGTGAATCTCACCTGTTTACTGATGAGATAACATCGAGGCAAAAAACTTAGGGATTTGTGTGACTTGACTATGGAACCACAAGGATTTTATGATGCCTGGTTTAGTTCTGTGCCTAACAGTTGTATTTAAATCGTAATCGCTTACACTGGTTCACAAGTGGCTTGACCTTTAAGAAAACACTGGTATTTCAATGTGTATCAATTACTATGTGGTAAATATGTGAATAAAAGGCTTGGGCTCAGCTCATCACTTCTCCCATAAACTTTGAGCTATGGGCTTCACTGTTGCAAGGAGCTTTGACAGGTCCTTGGCATTAGATATGGGAAAACTGGTTGGAACTGTATGCAGTGAATAGATTTGTTTGTTGTTAGAATGACTCCACCACTGAAACATTGTTTAAAAGTCTAATAAAGTAACTTCCTTTGTAACAATGCATCACAGCGGGCTTTTGTTACTGCAGTTGTGTATATAACAGACTTAGAGAGGTAAACAAAACAAAACAAAAACACAAACTTGTTTAAAGTTCAGTATTTGGCAGGGAGAGCTGGAACAGCAGCCCCAGGTCTGTTCCGTTCAAAAGCCTCTGCTCTAAACCGCTCTCGCGGTTTCCCGGGAGGTTTCCCGTTTCTTGCTGGTTCGGGAAGCTCTGCGTCAGCAGTAGTCTGTGAGCTCTCACGTTCAGAAGGCTGCAGTGCTGTCAGTCGGCAGAAGGGATGGCTAGCTGCCTGAGATCTTGGCGGCACGAATATTGCTGGGCCTGATTTTAGTCCATAAAAAGCTCTCCAGTATTGTCATTTTCCAAAATACCGCTTAAAAGAGGGACTTATAAGAGCTTATGTACATTAAGACGTCCACGAGTGAATTATTAAGAAGCGATCATCTAGCACCGCGGCAGCCAACGTGGTCTTGAAAACGTACAAATCTATCCCTTCGGACTCGGATGTTCCCCCGTGAGAGCCCCTCAGGTGTCCAGCATTCTGCACACCTGTGATTCGATTGTTACAATGAGGACTTCCGTTCTGTCTGCCCCACTGTCGCCCCACGCCGCACTCTGCTCTCCCGGACGGGGCGGGACTCGCGGTTATGGGAATCGGAATTATTGTGCAGGGCTCCCCGGTTTCACCCTGCAGACACCCCCGGCTTCCCCGCCCCTCGCTAGAGACGATCGGCGAACCCACCGCCGCTGCAGCTTCCGAGGCTGAGGCTGGACCCTAGGGCGTGCGCACGCGCACACGCGCGCGCG
>NW_005364914.1:3487664-3500715 GCF_000412655.1 Myotis brandtii | reverse complement strand
CTCCGACCCGGGCCCTCGGGGTTCTGGCGGCGTCGGGCACCGACAAAGAGGATGTGTTGGTGGCCGAGTGTGGGCCCTGGCGCCCCGGGGAGACGACGCCCCCTTCCCTTGCCCTGAGACTGGCCGCTCTGTTGCCTGTTTCCGAGCATTGGCGAGGTCGGCCGTTTTTCAATGGATTGACTTATTTTTGTCGGATGATGAAAAAGATGTTTAAGGTTTTAGTGCTGATAACGAGGGGCTGGCTGATCGCGGGGAGCTAGAAGCTGACGACGTTTTTAATGTACATACACGTAATTCGTGGATAATGCAGGTTCCCACACGTTCCCTGTGGGGAATGGCCGCAGGTTTGTTTTCCAGCCGCTTCCCAGGTATTTGTTCATAAGTGGCCTCAAACCCAGTTCTCCCCAAAGAACGACCGCTTTCACTGGAGGGCGCTGAATGGATACCTGTTTAACATGGTTCACGTGGTCGGAGAGTTTGGAATTCCTGGTTTTTGCTGATGGGCAAATGCTAACTTTCATTTTGGATAGTAGATAAGGAAGTAGACGGAAGGCAGGGTCAGCAGTAACAGACTTGAGTGCTGCCGGTACTGTGTCAGAATTTTGGAAACATTTATGCAGCCAGCACCTTGTGGGTGTGCTGGGTCACGTGTTAGCATGCTGTTTGGGTGGGGTCTTTGGAAGATAGTTTCAGAAGACATTTCCACAGATCGCTGTAAAACCACAGGCTTATATCTGTGTACGGAGAGCAGCTATCTTAGCTGATAGATGTGTTTTATATTGTCCGCTAGGTACGGAGAGGTCCCTAATGATACCGTTGGCCATTTACTGTTATCTCAAACAGCAAAGTTAACTAGGGAAGGTTTTTCATTATTTAAAAATATTATTGAAAAGACATTTGAGAAGTTTATAAATTATTACCCCAGTAGATCGCAAATATTTCTTACTTGTGAAAAGGAAATCTTATTGCCCTGACCGGTTTGGCTCAGTGGATAGAACATCGGCCTGCGGACTGAAGGGTCCCAGGTTCGATTCCAGTCCAGGGCATGTACCTTGGTTGCGGCACATCCCCGGTGGGGAGTATGCAGGAGGCAGCTGATCGATGTTTCTCTCTCATGATGTTTCTAGCTCTCTATCCCTCTCCCTTCCTCTCTGTAAAAAAATCAGTAAAATATATTTTTAAAAAAAGAAAAAGAAAAGGAAATCTTATTTTTATTGCTTATTTCCAATAAACTGCCGAATGTAACATTCCGTATCTGAATTAGATGGCTGGTAAAATTGCATAAATGTATCTTAGTATATCAAAGATTGCTGAAATTTAGACCCCTGGCCATTCTTTAAGTTCCTAATTCTACTTGGAATATTGGCAGTTATGAATTCATCACTGACTACCTAGTCTGTTCTAACTTACTACAATGGATATATATTTTAATTTAGAAAGGAGAGAGGGAGAGAAACATTGATTTGTTGTTTCACTTATTTATGCATTCATTGGTTGATTCTTGTATGTGCCCTGATGGGGAACATGCAACCTTGGCATATTGGGACGATGCTCTAACCAACTGAGCTACCCCCCGCCCCCCAGAGTTCTACAAAGGAATATTAAGATGTGTTTTAATCTGAGATTACAGCAGGTTTAAGTTTAAGGTGGTTTGGTGAGACTAGTGTTTATGCTTTCTAGCATACCTTTTTATTCTAACATGGAGGTCAAATATTTTTAGTATTCTTACATGCTTTTCAGTATTAAAGGACAGTGTTAAAAAGGGATGATGCTTTTTTCCACTATTGGGTAGGGATGATGCTTTTTAAAAAATAGACTTTACTTTTTAGAGCAGTTGTAGGCTCACAGCAAAATTGAGCAGGAAGAACAGAGATTTTCCATATGCTTCCTGCCCCCACACATGCATAGTTTCCTCTTGCTTATTTTTTAAGATTTAGTAATATGCACTTGGCATATCTATATTTATATACTTGCAGGTTGGGGAAACTATCCTTTACTTTCAGAAGAGTTAATAATCTTTCAGCAACAATCATTTTTGCACCTTTCCATTGTGATTGTCAGGCTCTGTGTAGATGAAATTTTAAGTTATGTAAATGTTATGCAGTGTCAGCAGTTAGTGTTGCCCTGCCCTTGAAGGAAACAAAGTAATTTTTACTATATTGTTATATTTTACACTATTGCATTATTTTGAAACACTTTAAATATAATTCTTCATTGATTAATCTTTCAAAACATTTGAAGAAGTGGCCAATATCACTCTCATTGACAAAGACAAAATTAGAAGGGAAATAGATGTTTTTTTCAGCCTTTTGATAAGTAAATGAAATTGAATATATAAGATGTCATTGGCTAGTGTTATTCAGAGCCCACACAACACTTTAGCCTTTACTATTGCTGGAAACTTAGGTTTTTACTTTGGACTCGTTATACACCTCAATTTAGCTATAAATAAGGGGTGATCTTACTTGAGACTATAAGTAACTCACATTTGTTTCTTAAATGTATTAGTCCCTTAAAACAAACATGCACTTTTTTTTTCTTTTCTCTTAGTATAACAAAGAGGATTGCCTGACCAAGCCGAGATGCAGAGCACTTCTAATCATCTGTGGCTTTTATCTGATATTTTAGGCCAAGGAGCTACTGCAAATGTCTTTCGTGGAAGACATAAGGTTGGTACAGAGAAAACTGAAGGTTTTTATCATTTTATATGTACTCTTCTGAGAAGCACGCTTGCACTAAAACGTGAGACTTGGTGTTTTTGTTATACTGTCTAAAGAGTTCCTGTTTTTGTGGTTTTATACGGTAGAGCTTCTGTCAGAGGCAGTGCTTTCTACTGAGTGGTGACAGAAGTTATATGTTGGGTAGCAGAGAAAAACAGGAGGGTGGCTGAAAAAAGTGACTAGGGAAGGTATGTTGTGCCTTTTGGGTCTTTCCCCAACCTCGCCCTCTGTGGTTGTGCATGATCTCACTAACAGAAGTCCAATGCGGCAGTGATAGGGGCTGGGGGTAGTAGGGAAGGCAGATCTGTAGTTTGGAGGGCAACCATGGATGGTTCCTATATGCTGTACTAAGGCTTCATGCCCCCAGTAAAACAGCACCCTACAAGGCAGATTAGAATAAAATGCGATTATCAAAAAGGAGCCCAGGTTTAAAAGGCTCTATCTTTGTATGAGGTAATTAGAACTTGTTAGTGGAAGTGAGAATGAAATAACCCCAGAGGCACTTCAATAACTAAAAAAAAAATTTGTGTCAGATTCTATATTGGAGGGTAAAAATAAAGATAATTAAAATAATTTAAAATGAAGACATTTACAATCATTAAAGTTTCTATTCTGGGAAAAGAGCTAGAAAAATAGTGGATTAAAAATCCTTTTATAATTCAAATAATCATCAACTAATTTTTCAGTACTATGCATTTTTTTGAGTAAATGATATTTAGAGGTTCCTTAAGTCTTATTTTTAGAAACAGGAGCCTTAAATATTTTAGTAAGGAAGAGTTTTTTTATATTTTCCTGTAGCCTTGAGATTACCAACCATTTAGTTCCATCAGTGACAGTGAGATAAACATTCATATCAGAGGGGCTATTTCCTCTCCTGGAGAGAGAATATGACTAAAAAGAGATTTTATGGCTCATAGAGAATGAATCAGAAGTGCCATTTAGACACTTTTAGCTTTTTTCCTTCTGATTCCAGACTTGTGCACAGGTTCTGGGTTCTCAAGTTCATTGTGGTCTCTGGTACCTTGATCAAATCCACTGTGCTCAACTGTGGATATTTCTGTCCTAGAAATTGGTTTTGTTTTGTGTCCTGTGCCAGAAAGTGAAAACAAGTGGCGGCACAGGATTTAGTGTTGAGAACACATCTGACTGTCTGTCTTCCTGTAACCCCAATTAACCAGACTTTAATAATCACTTGATATGTGTCAGGCACTGCAGTGGACCTAGTGAATATAACTACAAATAATGTACATTTCCTGCCCCCAAAGAGTTTTGGGGTCAGCAGCAAGGTGGCATTGGAAGGGATGCAAATTTGAAACTGATGAAGTGATAGAAAATGATAGAGATTGGGTGATGTACAGGAAAGTGCTTGGCACTAGCCTGGCCAGTGTGGTTCAGTGTTTGAGCATTGACTCATGAACCAGGAGGTCACCTTTCAATTCCCAGGGCACATGCCCAAGTACAGGCAATCCCCAGGAGAAGGTGTGCAGGAGGCAGCTGACAGATGATTCTCTCTCCTCATTGATGTTTCTCTCTCCCTGTCCCTTCCTCTCTGAAATCAATAAAAACATGTTAAAAATAATAAAAATAAAGTGCTTGGCACTAATAGTATTTCTTATATTCCAGTCCTCTTTCTTTACTTACATTACATATTCATTGTCCTTTATGTAAGTGCCTATACATAGTAGGTACTCTGTAAATGTTGAATGAAAAAATGAATGAATGAATGAATGAGGACAGATTAGACTTAAGACAACCTGAAGCTCTTCTTCAAAGGAAACAAAAACATACTTTATCCAATATAGTTTGAAAGCCTAAAGTAAGGATTTGAGAGACATAAGAATTGACTTAAGCCCCTAACTGGTTTGGCTCAGTGGATAGAGCGTTGGCCTGCGGACTGAAGGGTCCCAGGTTCGATTCCAGTCAAGGGCATGTACCTTGGTTGCGGGCACATCCCCAGTAGTGGGTGTGTAGGAGGCAGCTGGTTGATGTTTCTAACTCTCTATCTCTCTCCCTTCCTCTCTGTAAAAAATCAATAAAATATATTAAAAAAAAAAAAAGAATTGACTTAAAAGATTGCTAAGACCCAGTTTAGTATTCAGTCTCGTAATAGTCTTCCAAGGGATGTGTTTTAAGAAACCATGTTTTTTCTCAGTGACATTAATTTCAAGGGTTTAGGACTAGAACCAAAAAAATCCTGTCTGCCCTTAAACGTTTAAGGATTTTAACCATATTAGCTAAACTCTTTTGTGTTATTGCTTAGAATGATCAGGTCCCTAAATTTATTATTCCATTATATTACCTTCTTAATCTGTCTCTTTTTCATCAAGTTACCTTTAGCTACAGTGTGTGGATTGGTGTGTGTAGTATATATATAACATAATAACCATGATGAAGTTAAAGGGGAGAGAGCTGTAGGAAGGATGTGTTGATTTCAACATGTGTGTACAGCAAGTCCTTGATTAATGCGGTTTTTGTTATAATATTGATGAGATGCTGTAGAAACTTAGCTGTTGTTTATATCAGTTACCCTGAGGTAAAATTGGTTTAATTATACATCATTTCCCTTTAAGTCACAGAACCTATCGATGATGTTAAATGAGAACTTACTGTATATATATATATATGTAGACATATAGATCTCTAAATATTTACATATGCTTTGGCTTACAGACAGTGAATGATAAATGTGCAGTTGGATAAATGGAAAATTGTACATTCCCATGCGTAACACAGTAATCTCACAGGTATAATGTAGACTACAGAAAATACTGGCCTTGATCACAGTGGGTACATTGCAACATTGTATTATTTTCCCTGCTCATGCCTTTGTTAGGATTCACCTAATCTTAGACTAAGTTTGAGACAAGTGTCCTCAAGAAAAATCTCTCTGATGAATGGTATAGATTTGTCAATGTCCTTACCCTGGCTGAACAAATGGAAAAACACTGTAATTAACCAACATGTAGTTCAGTTTTTCAGTTTTCATATTGTCTGAAAAATGGTCATTGGCCCTTTTTCCTCTGGAAAGAATATATGTGTATTTAGTGGGGAGTGAGGGAGGCTTTATCATATCACATCACATCACATAGATGGTCTCCAAATAGTGATCTTGGAGAGTGAGGTTGTGAAGGAGTTAAATAGTTTTAAGAAAAAAATCATGAGATTCTGAGGTGAGGGGAGGAGTGTTATGACTGAAAGTGAAGAAGTGTGGAAACTGTAGAGAGGGCATCAAAGCAGGAACAGCACAGAGGTCCTGACAGACAGAAAGCCATGAAATACCTTTAGGCAAGGGTGCTTGAACCCCAAGGTCAAAGAGGGGAGTTCAACCTTGGATTATGGGGAGAGTAATATTAAACTCAAAGAATCTGGACTGATCACCAAGGAGAGGCTTTCAGGTTAGAGTGAGTGGAAGGAGCTGGGAGGGTTTGGAAGAGAGCCTTTAAGGAAGGTTAATATGAAGAACTTGCGAATGTAATGTTTACCTGAAATTCAGCATTTGTTTTGTACTTCTAAGATTCCCTCTCAACTATAGCTGTGCATTGTAACTCGGTGTGTGATCTATATAGTAAGCCATAAGAGTGAGAGCAGGGTGCTACATAGGCAGGAAAGGAAATGTGTTTGATCCTTTAGAGATGATCTGTGAAGCAACGATCTTCCCTACGCATAGGTAAAGCTGCAGAAAGTTATCTGAGGCAGCAGTGGTGCAATCCAGCGAGGATAGTCTACTTTAACCTTACTCTCTAACTCCTACTTCTGCACACTCATACACACACACATTATTGTAGCTAGGGAATATTTCTTAAAAGTTAATTACATTACTTTGAGATTCTTACTAAAAATTTCATATGTGGACTATAGTTTTCAATCTTTTCTTTTCTGGTTTGACTAGTTTAAAATTATTAGGCCCTGATCAAACTCTTGTTTCACTTTCTGTTTCTTATCTAAAATGTACTTTCACATTTGGTACTATTAGAGCTCTTATTTTCTGATATGTAGATGCCTATCTTTGCCACGTGTATCATAATGGAAGCTCTTAATGTGAAAGCAAATAGTCTTTTCTCCTTTCCAAAGCATACAATTTGAAAGAAATATTGAACAGTTGGTTGACTTAGTGTAGCTTAAAAAAAGTCAGGAGCCCTAGTATAAATTATCTATGTTTAAAAATATTCAGGTTTGCTATAGCTACTTCTAATGGTACCTTTTTATCTTCTTTATAATATTATAAATAAGTAAGACCTTTCTCTCTCTCTCTCTTTTTTTTTTTTTAGAAAACTGGTGACTTATATGCTATCAAAGTATTTAATAACATAAGCTTCCTTCGTCCAGTAGATGTTCAAATGAGAGAATTTGAAGTGTTAAAAAAACTCAATCACAAAAATATTGTCAAATTATTTGCTATTGAAGAAGAGGTAAGTATTTAAGTTTTAGTTAATCTTCTCATGTTTATTATAGTTGTTATAATTTAGAAGAAATAACCTAGCAATGTTTTATAAACATGTTTGTTTGTTTTTTAAATGGTGCAAATTAGAGTTTATACAATTCAATATTCTATTCTCAAAGATTCTTGAATAGCCCGGCTGAAGTGGCTGAGTTGGTTGAGCATCGTCCCATGTACCAAAAGGTTGCTGGTTCGATTCCCGGTCAGGGCACATACCTGGGTTGCGGGTTCGAAGGCAATTGATTGATGTTTCTCTCTCACACCCATGTTTCTCTCTCCCTTCCTCAGGTGAGGTATCAAAAGATTAATTTAAAAAATAAATATAAAAATAAAAAAAGATTCTTGATTAGCTGTAACAATGGAAATGAAGTATCATGGAATCAGAAAAAGTAGTTTAAAAAGTAAGAGAGTATAGAATATGGTTACTATATTTACTAAAAGAAAAAAAGAAAGAAACTAAGTTAAATTGACATAATTTTAAAAGGAGCAAAGAGAAAGTCAAACAGTAGAAAGGTGGCTTTGTAAAGGAATAAAAATCTTAAGAATCCAGGGATTAATATGTAAAGTCCATTTATAAAAGATAGAATTGATTTTAGGGGGAAACAGTGAAAATAAGGATGTTATTAGGATAATTATCTAGAAATAATGGAAATAGAAATCTATTTTAATCCCTGTAAACATGGGTAGTCAATAAATTACACCTTTTGAAAAACAATTTAGAGGTTTACACTCCTTATAGTCATTTTATTTTTAGTCATTACTTCTTAAAAAGTAATTAAAAATGTAAATTATAGTTTTATGCACAGAGATGTTCATTGCTGCCCTGTTTATAATAAAAAATGGTTCAATAGGTTAGAATGTGTGATGGATAGTTACTTGGAGTTAGCTACACTCAAGGTTCAGAACATAGCCTTCCAGATTACCAAACCTGTTCAAGACTTCTGACACCAGCTACCGGGAGTTTGGCAAACTGCACAGTCAGTGAGAACAGTGCCCACAGGACTATGCTCATTCAGACACGAGCTTCATGTTCAGGAGCCCCCAGGACTATCTTCACTTCAGACCAGCTGGCTACAAATTCAGGGCTTCCCATGGCTGTCCTCAGATTTGATAATTTGCTAGTATTGAATGACACAGAACTCAGAAAAGCTCTATACTTACAATTAAAGTTTTATTGTAGCAAAAGAATACAAATTATAACTAGCCAAAGCAAGGGATCTATAGGGTGGAATATGGGAGGGCTTCAGTGTGACTCTTCCTTGTCCTCAGGAACACTTTAAATTGACAGGATGCACAGAATATTGCCGGTATTCAAAATTTTAGTTGGAGCTCAATCACATTCTCTCTGCATGACAACCTTTACTCTCCGGGCCTTCCCAAAGGTTCAGACTGATACTGTAGTCTCTGTTTCCTCTGGAAGTTGGAAAGGATATGCATGACCTAAAACCCCCACCATAAATCACATTGTTAGGCTGTCATATGGCCAAAGTCCCCAGAGAAACAAAGACAACTTATAGCAGACAGGACATTCCAGAGGCCTTGTGAGTAGCCAAGGACAAAGGCCAGACCTCTTTTGGTTAATTCTTTACTACACAGCAATTAAGCAATAATGAAGAAAAAAGATATTTACCAAAGCTTTAATCACCTGGGAACTTGCTTATGTGTATTGTTATGTTAGAAAATCAGGACTAAAATACATATACAGTATGATCTTGATATATACAGTATGATATATAAATAGTGTTAGGTAGCTATAATATGATTTGATGCATAGATAAAAGACAAAATGCATAAAATATTAACATAATTATCTCTGGATTATAGAATTACAGATATTTTCCAATTTTTCAACAATCAACATATTTTATTATTTAAAAACAAAATTTTTTAAAAATTTATTTCTTTCTGATACAGACAACATTTTGACTGTTGCCAGATAAGAAGTGGGGTTGGAGGAATGGCTGAAAAGGTGAAGGGATTAAGAAGTATAAAACGGTAGTTACATAATAGTCATGGGGATGTAAAGTACAGGATAGGGAATATAATTAGTAATATTGTAATAATTATGTATAGTGTCAGGTACTAGATTTATCAGGGTGATCACTTTGTAAGTTATATAAATGTCTAATCATTGAATTGTACATCTGAAATTAATATGATATTGTATGTAAACGGTAATTGAAAAATAAAAATTATTCAAAAATAAATAAAAAATTTTCTCTTATAAACTACTCAATAGTAGGGAAATTTAAAATGTTTTATAAAAGTATTTTGGAGATATGTAGAAAGTATTATAAAAGAAAGAAAGGACTTAAACTGAATTTGAAGACTTATTTTTACATTTTCAAGTTTCTGAAATAGCATATATCTTATAATCAATGTGTATATGTAATTAGGTAATATTTATTTTTCTCTACACAGCTGTTATTAAATTGATGTATTTTATAATCAGTGGTACATTCGAATCAAGATTGAAAACAAATAAGCAGCTCAGATAAAAATGAGCAGGCTAGAACTTTGCTGCAAGAGGGACTGATCAGCTATTCTGCCACTTGTTTGTTCTTAAGGCTAGAACTTCATTATTTGAAGTAAAAGTTTTCTTCAGGTGTTTTAAGAGATTTGTTAGAAGAGCTAAGGTCCTATATGTACTATTATGTATAAGAAATTAAAGATAACTTTAAAAGAACCATTCTAACATCAGAGCAATGATTCTCTAATTCAGATTTAGCCAGCTTTCACTGTGGCTTGATTGTCTTCAAAAACAAATTCAATTTTAATAGGAATTTATAAGATGTTAATTCTTATATGTGTACAGTCAACAGATATTAAACAAATCCTAGGTAAAGCAATTTAAAGTGCCTTCATCATTGTAGCAAATCCCACATTTAAATGAAATCAGATTAAGTACTGTCATATAATAAAAACATTTCTTATATTGAGTTTCAATCAGTGATTTATTTTTTGCAGACAACAACAAGACATAAAGTACTTATTATGGAATTTTGTCCATGCGGGAGTTTATACACTGTTTTAGAAGAGCCATCTAATGCCTATGGACTACCAGAGTCTGAATTTTTAATTGTTTTGCGAGATGTGGGTATGTTTGTTTATTTATATGATTTTATGTATATTTGTATATATAATTTGATGACATAAATTTTTTTGCATTCAAAACCATGGACTTTTTTGCCATGCTTTCTTAGATATGACACCAAAGTATCGTACAAAAAGAAAAAAAATAGATAAAAAGGACTTTATCAATATAAAAAACTTTAGTGTTTCAAATGACAACATCAAGTAAGTGAAAAGACAATCCATAGAATGAGAGAAAATATTTGCAAATCTTTTATCTGATAAGGAATTTTTATCCTGACAACTCAACAATAAAAAGTCAAATAATCCAATTTAAAAATGGGCAAAGGATTTGATAGACATTTTTCCAAAGATGATATACAAAAAGGAAACAAGCACATAAAAAGATGCTTGAGATCATTAGTCATTAGGGAAATGAAAATTTAAAAACCCCCAAATTACCACTTTATATCCACTAAGATGGCTGAAATCAAAAAGACCACAAAGCAAGTGCTGGTGAAGATGTGCAGAAATTGGGACCTTTATATACTGCTGGTGGGATTGTAAATGGCACAGCCACCTGGGAAAACAGTCCAGCTGTTTCTCAAAAGGTTGAACATAGAATTACTATATGACTTAACAATTCCATGCTAGGTATTTACCTAAAAGAATTAAAAACATATCCACACAAAAACTTGTTCAACAATATTCATAATAGCCGAAAAATGGAAACAGCTCAAGTATCCACTAATTGATGAATAGGTCAACAAAATGTGGTATATCCATACAATGGAATATTATTTGTTTGTAAAAAGAAATGCAGCCCTGCCCAGTGTGGCTCATTTGTTTGAAGCGTCATCCAATACACCAAAAGGTTGTGTGTTTGATTCCCAATTAGGGCATGTGTAGGAGGCAGCCATTTGTCTGTCTGTCTGTCTGTCACTCTTCCTCCCTCCTCTCTCACTTCCTCCTTCCCCCTTCCTCTCTCTGAAATCAATTTTAAAAAAGAAAGAAATGCAGTAGTGATACATGCTTTAATGAGATATACCTTGAAAAGTTATGCTAAGTGAAAGAAGCCAGACACAAAAGGCCACAATATTTATATGATTTTATTTATATGAAATATCCAGAATAGGCAAATCCATAGAAACAGAAAGCCGATTAGTGGTTGCCAGCGGATTGAAGGGAGGGCATAGTTGAGGAGTGACTAATGGTTTTGGGATCTCTTTTTAGCATAATGAAATGTTCTGAAATTAATGGTGATGGTTGCACACTCTGTGACTGGCTATATTAAAAGCCATTGAGTTGTATACTTTAAAAGGATGAATTTTATGATATGTGAATTTAATCTCAATAAAGCTGTTTTAAAAATATGACAACCAAAAGGAGTAATATCTTGGAAAGAAATGAATCAATATTTAAGTGGGAAAAGCCCAGTGATAGATATAAAAAAAAAAGTATAAAGTTAGTGGGAATTTTTTTTCTTTTAATTGATCTTGGAGGGCGAGGGGGAGAGAGAAACAGCAATTGGTTGCCTCCCTCATGAGCCCTGACCAGGGATTGAACCCGCAGCCTCGATATGTTCCTTGAGCAGGAATCAAACCCCCCACCTTTTGGTGTACAAGACGGTGCTCCAACCAGCTGAGCCACATCGGCCAGGGCTAGTGGGAATTCTTGAACTTGACACTGAAAGCAGTGTGGAAACAACCTTTTAGATGAGGATAAAATAAGAGAGAAACAATTAATATATACTACAGCCTGTTGAATCAAATTGAAGTTATAGATGATTGATGCCTTCCTAAGTATACTGGTGGCCCTGAGTTTTCATAATGAAATGATACCCCATGCTCATGTTATATTTGGACATTATCTATCCGCTGTCAAATATTTCAAACTATCACTCAATGACACTGCTTGTCAGCCAAAACAGCTTAATTTCAGCAATGTAGCCACCTTTACCCTTACAAAAAAAAAAAAAAAAAAAAAAGGAATATGGCCTTCTTAGAAAAGTGTATGAGAAATATATTTTTATGGCTACAAGTGTGACACCTTGAGCCTCTTTCTATCACTTTTTTTTTTTTACTATTTTATGTAGTGAATCCAATGTACTTTTTTGTGGAATTATTTCTCCAAGATAAATATATGTGAAACTGTAGTGAAAGATTGATCTTTTTGGGGAATCTTTATTCTTTTTGTTTTGTTTGAATTTATTGGGATAGCTGGCTAATAACATCAAATAAGTTTCAGGTAGAAATAAAATATAAGAAATAAAATTAAAAATAAGTAAGTTTCAGGTATACAATTCTGTAGTACATCATTGTATATTGCTGTGTGCTCACCACCCAATCTAGTCTCCTTTCATCACCATATATTTGACCCTCTTTGCCCTCTTCATCCTCCACTTACCTCCCTTTCCCTTTGGAAACCACCCTTCTATTAGCTGTGTCTATGAGTTTGTTTTATTTGTTCATTGCTTTCTGTTTTATATCCCACATATGCATGAAATCATATGGTTCTTGTCCTTTCCACCTGACTTATTTCACTTACGATACTCTCAGGATCCATCCATGTTGTCACAAATGGCAGTGTTTCATCATTTTTTTTATGGCTGAGTAATAATCCATTTTAAATATATATATACTAGAGGCCCCGTGCACAAAAATTTGTGCACTCAGGGGGGAAAGGGGGGTCCCTCAGCCTGGTCTGTGCCCTCTTGCAGTCTGGGACCCCTCAGGGGATACCACCTGCTTGGCTTAGGCCCACTCCCCGGGGGATTGGGCCTAAGATGGCAATCAGACATCCCTCTGGCAGCCCGGCAGCC
>NW_005364914.1:3473816-3487117 GCF_000412655.1 Myotis brandtii | reverse complement strand
ACTGTTGCAGCTCCAGCTCTGAGGCCCGGCTGGCTGAAAGCAGGTTTCTGGGGTTTGTTTAGCTTCTATAATTGCAACATTGTTTCTTAGAGTGCAGCTCAGAGGCCGGCAGTGGCAGGCGGGGAACCTTGGCTTCCTCCATCACTGGAGCAAGCAAGCCTCCTGTTTGCTTCAGCTGCCTGGCTGCCGGCCACCATCTTGGTTGGCAGTTAATTTGCATATCACCCTGATTAGCTGATGGGAAGTGTGTCGGAGGTACGGTTAATTACCATGTTTGTCTATTATTAGATAGGATATAACTACTTTATTTACTCATCCATCAAGGAACACTTAGATTGTTTCCATGTCTTAGCTATGGGGAATAATGCTATAATGAACATTAGAGGTACATATATATTTATGAAATAAGTGTTTTCAAAATTTGGGGATAGATACTTAGAAGATGGATTGCTGAGTCATATGGTAGCTCTATTCTTTTTTTTTTTTTTTGGTAGCTCTATTCTTAGTTTTTTAGGACACTTTACTGTTTTCATAGTAGCTGTACTATTTTATATTCCCATGAGCAGTGTGGGAGGATTCTCTTTTCTCCACATCCTTTCCAATACTTGTTATTTCTTGTCTTACTGATGATAGCCATTCTAACAGGTGTGAGGTGGCATCTCATCGTGGTTTTGATTTGCATTTCCCTTATAGGTAGTGAAGTTGAGCATCTTTTCATATATCTGTTGGCCAGCTATGTGTCTTTTTGGGAAAATTATCTGTTTAGGCCTCTGCCCTTTTTTCAATTCCTCACCTAAGGATATGTTTTTATTGATTTCAAAGAGAGAGGAAGGGAGGGAGAGAGAGAAACATTCATCGGTTGCCTCCTATATATTCCCAGATGGGATCAAACCCGAAACCTAGGTATGTGCCCTGATCAGGAATCAAACCTGAAACCCTTTTGATGTATGGGCTGGTGCTCCAACCAAATGAGCCAATAGCCAGGGCGTTCTGCCCATTTTTTAAATCAGATTATTTTTTTGGTTGTTGAGTTGTGTGAGTTCATTATATATGTTGGATTTTAGCCTCTTATTGGAGGTATTGTTTGCAAATATCTTCTCCCATTCTGTTGGCTGCCTTTTTGTTTTGTTGATGGTTTCTTCTGTGGTGCAGGGAATCTTTATTCTAAAGTTTAGGCAGATTGCCCAGATATATAACCAAAAGTAATTCGGGAAGTCATATGCTTAAGATCATTTTTTTTCCCATTTTTCTGATGGTACTAAAGGGAGACTGGACTCTTTCTTAAACTGATCCTTGTTATTCTAAAGCCTTTTATGACTCAAACAGGAGATACAAAATACTACTACCACCTATTCTTTGACTAAAATGACATGGGACTAACTTACAGAAAAAACTGATATTGAGTGAATATAAATGAATTATATCGATGAATTTGACATGCACAGATATACACATAGACACATACATTATTATTATTACCTTTGTTTTATATTTATTGTTGAAGTGGGTGGAATGAATCATCTTCGAGAAAATGGCATAGTGCACCGTGATATCAAGCCAGGAAATATCATGCGTGTTATAGGGGAAGACGGACAGTCTGTGTACAAACTCACCGATTTTGGTGCAGCTAGAGAATTAGAAGATGATGAGCAGTTTGTTTCTTTGTATGGCACAGAAGAATATTTGGTAAGTCATGCATTACTAATAATGTTATTTAAAGAAGCTGAATATATTGTAAATACAGGTAATTAGTCAACCAATTAACTATACAGTGTGTTTTGTAACTTTCAGGACAAGGATTAAATTTTCTAATCTAATGAATATGGTGTGTAATGAGGGAATTAGAGATTTGTTTCTAAGGGGGCTGTCATTTTTCTGTTAAAAATTCTTACAAGTTTTATAACACTCTTAAATTCTTTAATTTTACTAATGCTATGGATTTTTAGTAAAAGAAAAGCTATCTGTTCACTCCAGAAGCATCTAGGTGGTAAAGGCTCCCCTTTTTTTGGATCAGAATAGCTAATATAGTACAAGCTTGTTATAATGATATTCCCTGTAGAGCAAAATTCATTATAATTCTGAAGCAGAATAATCTATTCAGGGAAACTAGTTATTGAAAGACAGAGAGGACCATTGTTAGAAACATGTACAAAAAATGAAATGCCTTTGAAAATACCTAATTTGAAAGTGTAGAAAGCTAGAAAAGCTCTGTTTATTTGGGTGTGTTTGTGTGGAGTTGGTAACCATTTGAACACTTAAGAAAATAGTCTTTTTTGTTCTTTTAAGAAAATATTAAAAGTAAGTACATTTAACACATAATCAGGAAATTTATAGTATGTAGCTACCACTAATTTTTCATGGCTCTGAGTTTTCTCTCAAAAGTCTTAGAATCTGTGACTTTCTTCCAGTTGGATTCTGCTGTTGTAATTTTGTTACAAGAAAAAAGTCTGTGGCCCTAGCCAGTTTGGCTCAGTGGATAGAGTCCCCGGTTCAATTCCAGTCAAGGGTACATGCCCAGGTTGCAGGCTCGATCCCCAGTGTGGGGCGTGCAAGAAGCAGCCGATCGATGATTCTCTCTCATCATTGATGTTTCTATCTCTTCCTTTCCCTTCCTCTCTGAAATCAATCAAAATATATTTTAAAAAATAAAAACCTAATAATGTCTACACTTAAAATATTAAATTCCTTTTTAAAAAATATGTTTTTATTGATTTCAGAGAGGAAAGGAGAGGGAGAGAGATTGATCGCCTGCCTCCTGCACGCCCCCTACTGACCAGAATCGAACCCAGGACCTTCAGTCTGCAGGCCAATGCTCTATCCACCAAGCCAAACTGGCTAGGGCTTAAATTCCTTAAAAAAAAAAAAAAAAAAAAAGAATAAAGTCTAACCATGATGGCTCCACAGTACAGATGGAAAAGTTAGCCTTTGATAAGAGCAGTTCCTTTGTAACTGGAAAGTAGATGTAGAGTATAGGCACAGATTCAGGTAGGTTGGTATTTGGTAAAAGGTATAAAGGAGAATTGGTCCTCTGATTACTTCCATTTCCTTGTTGACGTATGCAATGAGGTCATGAAAATTGAGAGTCAAATGAGGTGGTGTTGGAAGTTTGAGCAAAGGAAGACTTGAAACAGACTTTCAGAGAGAAATTATTAGGAAAATATAGTAAAATTTCTAAGCATTATTGAATACCTATTTTTTGTGTACTGTATTACCATAGAACACAAGTTAGTTTTGTTTTTCTTTGTGTTTTTTTTTTTAAAGCATCCTGATATGTATGAGAGAGCAGTGCTAAGAAAAGATCATCAGAAGAAATATGGAGCAACAGTTGATCTTTGGAGCATTGGGGTAACTTTTTACCATGCAGCTACTGGGTCACTGCCATTTAGGCCATTTGAAGGGCCACGTAGGAATAAGGAAGTGATGTAAGTGATTTCTCCATCTAAATTTTTAAAACAATTTTTAAAATGTATCTTTATATTATTTTGTGTCATCAAATATTAGAGGTGTATGCTAATGAAAATTGATTTAGCCATCATTTCTGGACTTTACTAGTAAGCTATTTGCAGCCTTACAAAAATTTATAGGCATAATTTTTCATATTGTCTTTAAATATCTTATATACAATAGACTATAAATGACATCCAGTCAATCATTAAAATATAATGCTTCTTGGATTTTCTTTCAGTACATTGTTTATTTACTTCTTTTTATGCACTTATTCGTGTTTTTCCTTCATATAACTGAAAAAATAGTAATCTGTGGAGTACTAGAATCATTACCAGATCTAAAAGAAATACAGTTCCTACCCTGAACTGATTTGATTTCTTTTTCCATTTCAAAAATATTAATGTAACATTAATTTTTTTTCTAGGGTTGCGGTTTCAGTCCAAAGATTGCATACATTTTATTAGTACATTATACATTTATGTACTGTCATAATTATTAGGAAATCATTACTGTGTATAAAATTACTCATGTAAACCAAATAGTGGAGGAAAGAAAGATAGATTTCTAGATGTGAAATCTACCGTATTATACAATTTTTTCATACATTGGCTACACATCTTTTTATTTTAAAATGAATTAGTAAATGACCTTGCTTCATGAGAAACAGCCAAACCATTCACACATATAAAACTGAGGTGAAAACTGTTTAATTTAGCAAATGATTTGGGACAGTAACTCACTGACAGCCTAATGTGCGAAACCATATATATATATACACACACACACACACAGTGGGGTCTTGACTTACGAGTTTAATTCGTTCCGTGACGGAGCTCGTAACTCAAATTACTCGATGTCAAATCCAGAAAGTGAACGAGTGAGACACGTGATGCTAGGCTGATGTTGTGGCGTTCACTGTGACGTTCGCTGCGCCAGCTAGCGGTGGGGTATCTGAAGCTGGCTCGTAACCCAAATTTTAGCTCGCAACTCAAAGCAAAAAAATCTGCCGAGAGACGGCTCGTCTCTCGAAAAACTCGTTAGTTGGGACACTCGTAAGTCAAGGCCCCACTGTATGTGTGTGTATATATATATATTTATTGATTTCAGAGAGGGAGAGAGATATAGAAACATCAGTGATGAGAGAGAATCATTGATCGGCCGCCTCCTGCATGCCCTCCATGGGGGATCAAGCCACAACCCCAGGCAGGCATGCGCCCCAACCAGAAATTGAACTGTAACCTCCTGATTCATAAGTTGATGCTCAACCACTGTGCCACACCGCTGGGCAGACCACTAAATATTTAGTGCTGTTTTTTTTTTCTTTTTAAAGATATGTTTTTATCGATTTCAGAGAGGAAGGAAGAGGGAGAGAGTGATAGAAACATCAATGATGAGAATCATAGATCAGCTGCCACTGCCTCCTGCATTGCCCCCTACTGGGGATCGAGCCTGCAATCAGGACATGTGCCCTTGTCTGGAATTGAACCTGGGACCCTTCAGTCCACAGGCTGACGCTCTGTCCACTGAGCCAAACCAGCTAGGACTAATGCTGTCTTTTATAAGCAAACATGACTTCATAATTACAACTGTAAAAGTATAATCTTTTACTTAATCTCATCTGAAAAATTTGAAGGAAAGGCATTTTTCCTTTGATTGATTTAGGAAGTAAAACCAATTCAGCTGATAGAATGACTTTTGCTAAAACCTGGGTATCTAAATGTTTTCCAGCAAAGACAACATACATATTCGTAGGAAGAAGACATCTATTGCTATCCTGATGACTTTGGTATAGCATCATCTTGAGCCTGTGTTACAGCAGTACCCTTTTTAAATAAAATCTCTTCATTAATGAAGGCTGAGAGTCCGTTTGTGTTTTATTATTAAACATAAATTGTGCCTAACAGTTAATCATGCTTTTATTGTCAGAGATAGGTTTTAAAGAAATATCAACATTTCTTGCTGCCCCAAAAATGGATTAAATAAAACTGTGGCACTCCCTAATAAAGGAAAAGTAAAACTCATAAGTAATTGGGAATACCTGATGATTTTGTCTGACTACCATGTGGATAGATATACTGTTAGAAGAATTTATTTCTTTATTTGTAAAGTATTCAACTTTTTAGCAACACTCATGCTAGAAAAATGTTCAGAGGTACTTGAAGTAGTAATAATGACTCTACTAGTGAATGATGCATCTGTGTCACATTATAGCATATTGGTCCCTTTGTATCTCATTTACATGTTATAAATGTGTTTATTTATGGAGCTTACCATAATTCATTAAACTCTTTCAAGAATTTGTAAGCATTCCCTTAAGAATTCTACCATTTATTGTATTTCTTTCTCTTTTCTTGCATTAATCTCACGTATCTCTACTTATTTGTCCACAATCAGATCCTTCTTATGTGAATGCAACTTATTTTTCACATTCATTTCCTTCTTTCCTGAAAAATCTCTTAAGACAGAAATCCTGACTGCGTCTGCTGAGGAAGCAGCAAGCAGTCCAAATTAGTTGTGTTAGCTCTACTTTAACAAAAAAATGTTTTTTATTGATTTGAGAGAGAGAGAGAAAAGGAGAGGGAGAAAGAGAGAGAAACATGGATCTGTTGCCTCCTGTATGCACCCTGACCAGAGAGCAAACCTGCAACCTGGGACATCCAGCTCTTTCTTCAGATCATCTTTATTTTTATCACCTTCATCAAGAATCAAATTAAATTTTGACTTTTAGCCCGGCCAGTGGGGCTTGATCTCTCGTGGGGGATGTGCAGGAGGCAACCAATCAATATTTCTCTCTCATCAGTATTTTTATCTCTATCCCTCCCCCTTCCTCTCTCTAAAATCAATAAATATATTTTTTTAAAAGACATAAAAATTTAAATTTGACTTTTAATTTTGGTATACACACATATTCCTATCTGTGTATGCAAAGAATCTTTCGGATACTGTGCTATGTATAGTTCTATCTTTTTTTTAAAATATATTTTATTGATTTTTTACAGAGAGGAAGGGAGAGGGATAGAGAGTTAGAAACATCGATGAGAGAGAAACATCGATCAGCTGCCTCCTGCACACCTCCTACTGGGGATGTGCCTGCAACCAAGGAACACGCCCTTGACCGGGATCGAACCTGGAACCTTTCAGTCCGCAGGCCGACGCTCTATCCACTGAGCCAAACCAGTTACGGCCTATCTTTTTTTTTGAAGAATGCTGTTGTTCGTTCTGCAGGAATTTCATAGTCCAAATGACTGTGTTTGGGGCTAATATGGTGACCTAGAAACATTCTGTAACATAACTTTTTTGTGTTTGCTCAATTTTTTCAGATGGAAAAATTAATATTTTTGTTGTGAACATCAAGATACTGTTACGTGGCATTCTGAGATCCCAAATGAAAATTAGTTATGGCATATCTAAAATAATCGTACAACCACTATTCTACTTCAGTCAGTCAGATTTAAAGTATTTTGATTGTTTTATGGATCCTGTGAACTCAATCACAAAATTTCGTCTAGTAGCTCATTATAGGTGCTACTGAGGGAAATACTATTGCAAAGCCCATTGATAGGCTGTGCAATAATGAGCTGCTTATTTTATTCTGCTTTTATTCCTCTTTAGGTATAAAATAATTACTGGAAAGCCTTCTGGTGCAATATCTGGAGTACAGAAAGCAGAAAATGGACCAATCGACTGGAGTGGAGAGATGCCTAATTCTTGTAGTCTTTCTCAGTGAGTATATCTCCTCTTTTGCAGTTTGGTGTTTAGAATATTAATTAACTAAAATCACAAATACTTGAGTGTAATTTATTGTTGTTGTTTGTTTTATTAGATGTTATTAAAGCATATGCTTTGATTTGCGATTTTTGTCTTTGTGGTGATGTAAAAATTAATTACTAGTATAATGTATAAATAATTTTGCCAGACCTCTTTGAGGACATAGGACATACATTTTGTAGGTTGCCTGGAAATCTGTGCAATGTGGGGAACCAGGTTAAGATCTCGGTGTCTTTTATACTGACTTCCATATTGGCCGACCACAAATAGTGGTATATAGATCAGAGTAACTAGAATTCTAAAAAACAGGCACTCAAGAAGTTTAATATATCCTCATTTTTAAAGAGTATTCATATTACTCAAAAAGTGAGAAGTAAGAGTTTTCAACTTCCATCATTTCAAAAGTTCAAATGGGTTTAATTTATCAGCAAAACTAAAAATATATATATTCTCAGATATGAATCCTGTTACCACAAAGAAAGATTTAAAGTAAAGTAAGTTAAAAGTAGATGCCCTGGCCAGTTTGAGTCAGTGGTAAGAGCATGGCCTGTGGACTGAAGGATCCTGGGTTTGATTCTGTTCAAGGTCACATACCTTGTTTGTGGGCTGCATTCCAGCCCCAGTCGGGGCACATGCAGGAGGCAGCCAATCGATGTGTCTCTCTCACATCAGTGTTTTTCTCTCTCTTTGTCTCTCCTCTTCCCTTCCATTCTCTCTAAAAATGAATGGAAAAGATATCCTCAGGTAAGGATTAACAAAACAAAACAAAAACGTAGAGAATAAATTATTTTAGGTTTTACTCTGGAAATAAAGCCGAAACACTTACCAATATGTAGAATTTGTGATTAATGAATTAACTGCCATTTTTTCTGAGTGTGATAATTGTATACTACACAAGTGAACACACACAGGTCATGATTTACTGACCTATTATAATTTCTTTTTGTATGACTTTTAACATATAAATATGTATATTTATATAGCACAAACTAAAAAAATATTACCTCTCATTTTATGTATTGATTTCTGTGAAAACTCATTTAAACCAAAATCCTTTCTGAAAACCACTCATTGCCAAAATCCTTTCTGAAAACCACTGTTTTGACAGTTTTATTGCATTGTTTTTAAGTTTCCAAAATAAAATTATGTCATGCAGCTAGAATTACCAAGAGGAATTCATTTTATTGGAGAGAAGAAATTTAATATTATAATAATGACTTGTGTTAAATTTTGATTTATAAAATACTCATTTTGGTAATCTCAGGCAAAACACAAAATTTAAAGTGGTCAGGAAATAAATATTTTCTATGTAATAATTGTATTGCTGAAACCCAGAATCAATAATTTGACAATCTACACTGTGGATTGCATATTTTAGGAGTATAACAGGACTTATCTATCAAATCAGTCTTTAGCACCAAGTTATACATTCTTTAATAAAAATTGCTTAGGTACCAGAAAGCATATGATCTTTTTTTTTGGTTAATCCTCACCTGAGGATATTTCCATTGATTTTTTAGAGAAAGTGAAAGGGAGGGGGAGAAGTAGAGGGAGACACATTGATTGGTTGCCTCCCACATGCACCCAGACTGGGCCGAGGCACATGTATCCAGCCTACAACCGAGGTACATGCCTTTGACTGGAATTGAACCCACAACCCTTCAGTCCACAGACCGACGCTCTATTCACTGAATCAAACTGGCTAGGGCTTTTCTTTTCTTTAAATATATTTTTATTGATTTTTTTAGAAAGATGGGAATAGATAGAAACATTGATCGGCTGCCTCCTGCATGCCCCCTCCTGAAGCCTGCCACCTGGATATATACCCTGTCAGAATTGAAACAGTGACCTCTTTGTTCATAGGTCAAGGCTCAACTACTGAGCCACACCAGTTAGACAATCTCTTTTCTTTTAATAGTAAGGATATTAAGTATTACTAATTAGCAATGAAAACAATACCAAAAATGTAATGACTGAAAAAATAGATAACCATCCTGCCCTAGCCAATTTGCTCAGTGGTTAGAGCATCAGCCCGTGGACTGAAGTATTAGGGTTAGATTCTAATCAAGGGCACGTCCCTCGGTTGCAGGCTCGATCCCACACACACAGCCTCCCTCCCTGCCCTCCAGGGGACACATGCAGGAGACAACCAATGGATATGTCTCATATCGATGTTTCTTTTCTCCCTCCCTCCCTGCTACCCTTCCACTCTCTACAAAAATCAATGGAAAAAAATATTCTCAGGTGAGGATGAACTAAGGATAAAATAAGCATTCCTTTAAAAGAAAAGATAACCATCTCTTTCTTATCCTATATAATAAAGAGCTAATATGCAAATAGTCATAATGGCTCAGACACTCAACACTGGGGGGAGAGGAATGGGGACCAGCCAGGCTGCGGCCCGGGAGAGGGGCAAGCCACACGCCCCATGGTCCCAAGTGCCAGTGCCTGCAGCTGCAGCCTGGGAGAGGAACAAGCCGCCCACTCTGCGGTCCCGGGCGCCTGCGGCTGCATCCCGGGCAAAGCCGCCTGCCCATGGTCCCTGTGGCTATGGCCGGCCTGGGTCAAGACGGCCTAGATCCTGGGTGCCTGCAGCCAGCCAGAGGGAGGGAAGCCTGGGTCCTGGGTGCCTGCGACCAGCCGGAGGAGGGAAGCCTGGGTCCCGGGCAAGGCAGAAGCGGTTGGGAGTGATCAGGCCAGCAGGGGAGCAGTTAGGGGTGATCAGGCCGGTAGGGGAGTATTTAGGGGCCATCAGGCAGGCATGCAGAGGTGGTTAAGGGCGATCAGGCAGGCAGGCAGGCGAGCAGTTAGGAGCCAGCGGTCCCAGATTGTGATAGGCAATCGGACATCCCCCAAGGGGTCCCAGATTGGAGAGGGTGCAGGCCGGGCTGAGGGACACACACACACACACACACACACACACACACCCTTCCCCCGTGCACAAATTTCGTGCACCGGGCCTCTAGTATTTATTAGTCAAGATTGAATAGCAAGTGGGAAAAACCTAATTCAACTGGTTTAAGTGGAAAGAAAATAGATTGACTTTGTAATTAAAAGTTCACATGTGTATGTGACTCAAAGCTCAGCTAAATCCTCAGACTCAGGCTATATCAAGACTTGGTCCCTTCAAATCACTCAGGTCTGCTTTTACCTGCTTTCTCCTTCCCTTCAGTAGGCTCTTTCCTGAGAGCCACAGGAAGGCTGCTCACATTCCCAGACTCACATTCTCACAGGTTTGAAAACTCAGTGGGGGAAAAAGATTTTCTTTCCCAGTAGTTTTAGCAAAGATTTTTGGAATTGATTCACATTTAACTAACTTATATGCTACCACCTGACCACCTCCAACTAATCATAACCAAACCTGGCTTTTATACCCATCTATGCACAGGGATTAGAGTTAGAGAATAGAGAGGTGTAGATTCTCTTACAAAAGGAGGGAATATACATATCTGTTAGGCAAAAATTTAAAATGTCCACTACATATTTTGAAAATTGTTCAGATAAGGAATTCTTTCAAGGCCTGTTACATAGTCAAGAATATATTTTAAGACTACTTGAAATTCCATAATTGAGCATCTGTTTGAGCATATTTTATAATTTAGAAAAAGAATAAAGTCCTTTATTAGTCAAAAGTTATTCGTAATTGAATTGGCACTAATTGATTACTAGATGATTATAGTAATTTTACTGCCTAAATAAGTGCCAATGTAAGAAACTAATTTGAGCAAACTGATCACATATGCTGAGGAGCAGGATCTCAGATGCTCTGGAGAATGGCAGCTTTCCAGCTTATTTTATATACTAGAATCAAAGGAGACCTCAGGAAGGTGCATGAAATCCATTGGTGATAGATTAAGGAAGCGGGAGAAAGCAGCAGAGCAATCTCTAGGATTGGATAAAAGACAAAATGGAGAAACACATACTTCCTTTAAACAGGATATTTAATAGTTAACATTCACAGCATGTAGAGATGGTATGCAGGGAACAAAATAACAATGAAGGGGTCTGGTGCTCTGGTGTCCGCGGTAGTGGCTTCAAGAGTAGGAAAATAAAATTACTCTGACATTTCAAAGGTATGTCATCCTAGATGCATAAGAACAATACACAGAACTCACTTAAGGTAAAGTTAACCTTTGCTAGGGAAGCTATAGGCCTGGATGTGACTACCCGCTATGATTTTCCCAGTGAGAAATTAGTGGTCAGGCCATCCTGTGTGGTTATTTCTCTTGATCCCTGAGCCTGCCAGGCCTGCCATGTGCCCCCACTGAGCTTGTCAGCTTTATTGTATAACCCCTTTTTCATTCACAGAAGTATACTATAAAAGGCATATAAATTCAGCCTAAACAATTATATATTGCAGTGCCATATTAAAAGGACATTAAAAAATAAAGGATGCCAGGCCATTGTGACTCAATGGTTGACCAAGATGTCACTGGTTCGATTCCCCATCAGGGCACGTCCCCGGGTTTCAGGCTTGATCTCTACCAGGGAGAGTGCAGGAGACACCCAATCCATGTTGATGTATCTCATGGATGTTTCTATCTCCCTTTCCCTTCCTCCCTCCCCCCACCCCCCCTCTCTCTCTCTCTCTCTCTGTCTCTCTTAAAAAATAAATACATAAAAAATAAAGGACATTAAAAACCCTGAAATTAAACAATTATCTTATCCTCATGATCACCTGATTGATTTCACCTAGATGTTTTTGTATATACAGTGTTAGAATGTGTTTGGAAAAGTGAGGAAGCTTGGGAATGAGAGAATCAAAGAAAATAACCAGTAAAAGATAAATTAACATAAAAATACCATAATCCCTGATTTATTGACAAGTAATATTAAACTAAGGTTACCTGGCTTTTTGAAAAGTTGGAAGATTTTTTAAAACTTTGATCTAATCTAATAACAGTTCCTTTGATTTGGTAGTAAATATTATGACTTTGTACATAGATAAAATACACATTCATTCTTCAAATTTTTTTTAATACTATTTTAGGGGTCTTCAAGTTCTACTTACCCCTGTTCTTGCAAACATCCTTGAGGCTGATCAGGAAAAATGTTGGGGTTTTGACCAGTTTTTTGCAGAAACTAGTGATATACTTCACCGGATGATAATTCATGTTTTCTCGCTACAACGAATGACAGCTCATAAGATTTATATTCATAGCTATAATACGTAAGTACCTCTTTATTTTTTCTTCCTAGATGATAATGTTATATAATAATTATCTTCATAAATTAGGAGAGAAAATAGAAAAGATACCTCAGGCACCCACTTCCCACTTAGAGAATAACGTTTAAGTGCTTAGTATACATATGCTCACCCAAGCCTGAGCCAAATCTTAGCAAAGGCTTGTGGGGAAGACAAATCATAACATTGCTGCTGAAACGTTTCTTTGATTTCATGAATCTGTTTAGGGAGAATCTAGCTTTTTCCCAAAAACATTTTGAAAATACCTGGTTTTATTAATTGAGTTAATAAATACTATGTAGTGATGTTATAAGTACTATTCTCAGTTCTTTATATATTTAAGTCACTTAGTCCTCACAACAAATCTGTGAGGTGGGTCCTATTGTTCCCATTTTACACATGAGGAAACCTAGCACAGAGGAGTAACTGAAAGTAATTCAGCAAATAATTGGAATAACTGGAATTCTAATTCAGTCTGATTTCAGAGCCATTGCTCTTAACTCTGCTATGTTGGCTCCCCATCTACACTAATAAAAGAGAAACATGGTAATTAGCGTACGACCACTACCCTTCCCATTGGCTAATCAGCATATCCTTATGCAAATTAACTGTCAGCCAAGATGGTGGCCGGCAGCCAGGCAGCCAGGCAGCTGGAAGTGAACATGAGGCTTGCTTGCTCCAGTGACTGCGGACTCCAACGTTCCCCGCCTGACTTGCCGGCCTCTGAGCTGCAACTCTAAGAAACATTGTAACAAATATAGAAGCTAAACAAAACCCCAGAAACCAGCTTTCAGCCGGCCGGGATCTCAGAGCTGGAGTTATACATTGTTTCGATTATAGAACGCAATCAGCAGCGGAAGCCTCAGAGCTAGAGCTAGAGCTAAAGCTGGTCCAAAATAAA
>NW_005364914.1:3426960-3470773 GCF_000412655.1 Myotis brandtii | reverse complement strand
ACAGGCTGGGCTGAGGGTCCCCCCCTCTCCTCACCCCCCCCCCAGGGCACAAATTTTTGTGCACCGGGCCTCTAGTTATTAAATATTAAGAACCCTGTGTATTGTGCCTACCCAGTATATGTATGCAAACAGAAATATTTTAGAATTGCTGTATAGACAGTTTAGATGAAATTTTTAGTTTAACAGACTTTGTAATGTTCACATCAACAAAGCAGGGTTTCTGTGGACTGGCCCTGACCTGAAGTACCACTAGAAATGGATGTTGTACTCAGTCATTTTAAAAAAGACTTCCCCTCTCTTTTTATCTCAGTTATGTTGTCTTTTTGGATTTTTCTCACACAGTGCTACTGTATTTCATGAACTGGTGTATAAACAAACCAAAATTATTTCTGCAAATCAAGAACTTATATATGAAGGACGCCGCTTAGTTCTAGAACCTGGAAGACTAGGACAGCATTTCCCTAAAACTACTGAGGAAAATCCTATCTTTGTAGTAAGCCGGGAATCTCTGGATACCATAGGATTGAAATATGAAAAAAGTAAGTTGGGATTTTTCTTGTTCTTACTCGCCATTAAAAAAAACCAACACTGGCCCTGACTGGTGTGCTCAGTGGTTAGAGCATCGGCCTTCACACCAGAAGGTCGCAGGTTCGATTCCTGGTCAAGGGCACCTACCTGGGTAACAGGCTTATCTCCCACCCCGGTCAGAGCTTAAGGCAACCAGTTGATGTGTCTCTCACATGGATGTTTCTCCCTCTCTCTCTCTCCCCCTCCCCCCTTCCACTCTCTCTGAAAAAAAGAAAAAGAAAATCAGTGGGAAAATATCCTCAGGTTAGGATTAACAAAATAAACAAAAAAAACCTAAAAATGATTATCTTCATAAAGTTGATTGATGATGACATTATTGTAGACCTTCCATAAACATTAAAATTTTGTAAATTAGTTGTACAAAATTAGTAAAATTTAAAAGCCTTGTAGGTAATACAATTTGATATTAAATATTTTATTTCATAAAGTGGTAAAATAGTTTGTCATGTATGTTTCACTGTAGCTTTCTGCTTTTAGTATTTTACTCATATTCAAAATAACCTTTTGTGCCATAAATTTCAGCAAATATTTCTTGTGCCCAGTGTGAATGGGACACTTTGCCAGGCTTTGGAGTCTAAGAAAAATTAGATCTGCATTTTGGAGTCTTTTAAATTATTAACTGTTGAAAAAAATAAACTATCCAGATTTTTACATTTCTATTTGGATTTTGGGATTTGATTTCAACTTAAATAGAGGTATTGAGCTGGTTGTGTTGGAATATATTTAAGAAAAAAATGAAATTCCTTAGAAATATTGTAGGTAATTTGTTACAGGATGAGCATTATTGTTTCAAGTATTGTTGTTCTTTTAAATATGATGTTATGATTTTTATTTTTTTTAGAGATAGAAAGGGAGAGGGAGAAAGAGAGAGTCATTGATCTGCTGCCTCTTGCATGCCCCCTACTAGGGATCAAACCCAAAACCTGGACTTGTGCCCTGACCTGGAATTGAACCTTCCACCACTTGGTGCATGGGAGGATGCTCAACCACTGAGCCACGCCAGCCAGGCTGTTGTTTTTAACCAGGGAAAGAACATTATAGTTTGTCACTATTTTTAATTTAATTTAAAGGTTGATGTTGAAGTTAGAGGTTACTATATAAAGGATACAATAATTTACTCAAAATTCTCTATTTCTGATTTTAACTATTTTATTTAATGTTTCAGTTTCCCTCCCTAAAGTACATCCACGTTATGATTTAGATGGAGATGCTAGCATGGCTAAGGTTAGTATTTAATTAAATATCTATATAAACATCTGAGTTCAAATTATCTTATCAATAGTGGAAGCAATAAAATGTATTGTGTCTTTATATATGCCTATTTGATTTAGGAAATCATTCACTTAAATTGTTATCCATTGCAAATTATTTTGTGTTCTTTCTTTTTGACTTTATAGCCTTTTTTTTAATTCACAGAAAACTTTCTCCATGGAGGCAGTGCATGTTTAACATTATCATGTTAAGGTTGAAATGTTCATTACAGTTCTATCTATCCTTAGCTTTTAGAAATTGGTAGTTAATTGTGTTTTTAATTAAACTGATAAAAATATATGTTTGAAAATTTTTATGTAAAAGGTTTCCTTGCCCTGTACCATAGTTAGCACCAAATGATAACATTTTGCATTTCTTCTTTAGGCAATGACAGGAGTTGTGTGTTACGCTTGTAGAATTGCCAGTACCTTGCTGCTTTATCAGGAATTAATGCGAAAGGGGATACGATGGTTGATGTAAGTAACAAGTGGAAATTTAAAAATTGATCTTCACATAGACCTCACTAAATAACTGATAACCACCCCATCTCTTCAGACTAGGTTGGGTCAGCTGATTGATTTTGTTACAATATTTTGTTTTCACATTTAGTTTATAAAACATTTAGCAGCTATTTTATTCATTAATTTTATAATGACCTTGTGAGACAGGATATTAATATCTGAGTTTGAAAACTTACACCACACTTACGATGTGATGGCAAATGAATTCCTTTTCTGAGGACCTTAACTTGGTTGTCATTTCATTGTCTTGGGAGGCTTAGTCATTGTTGTAATCCAGTACAACCTGTATTTCTTTCCAGGGTTTTTGTCCTCGGAATCTCTTCCTAAATAAAGTATACACTCAGTTGTTGTTGTTTTTTTAATATATTTTATTGATTTTTTACAGAGAGGAAGGGAGAGGGATAGAGAGTTAGAAACATCGATGAGAGAGAAACATCGATCAGCTGCCTCCTGCACACCTCCTACTGGGGATGTGCCCGCAACCAAGGTACATGCCCTTGACCGGAATCGAACCTGGGACCTTTCAGTCCGCAGGCCGACACTATCCACTGAGCCAAACGGGTTTGGTGGCACTCAGTTTTTTTTAAAAAACAAAAACAGCATTTTTGAAATTCACATGCTATAAAATTTACCCATTTTTAAAATGTGCAATTCAGTGATTTTTTTGTACATTCAGAGTTGTGCAATCATCACCCCTAATTTTTATCAACCCAAAAAGAAACCTGCACCCATTCACTCCCCACTTTTGTTATAACCTCCTAGCCCACCACTAGTATACTTTCTGTTGTTGTAGATTTGCCTGTTCTAGACATTTTATATAAATGAAAGCATATGCTATGAGCACACACTCACCCTGACAAGCAATTTAAAAGCTAATTTTTTTTTACTAAGTCACTTAATATAGTTACTCTTGGTCAGAATATTGATCATCTAGTTCGGTATGTTCCCCCTAAAAGTGATGCTAGGAAATGTTTTGAAAATGACCTTTTTTTAACTTTTCATGATTTGTAGATATCACCTTTGCTTTTGATAGAAATGGAGAATAAATGGTGTCTTTTAAGAATCATAACTAGTTCTATACAACATCATTTGAAGTTTTTGAATTTTATACACCCACAGTAATGGCATCATGTTCTCTGGGCTCCTAGTGTTCTTCTACTTAAATTCTTATAACAGTTTCTGTGTGCCCACCTCATTCCTAGTCTTCCCTTCTTGCAAAAACATGTATGAAGCATGTCATCATTCTTGTTCTGCTGCTGCTTCTAAGGAGAAAAAGGGCTCTTTTTCCCCCTTTTATCTTTATGTTTAATCCATAAATGTATGCTTATAATATTTTTTATGTGTTCATAAGCCTATGTTTTTCTCTTTCCATTAAGAAGCCTCTTTGCTTTTACTAAGTAGTTTCTGGAGAAATCTAAATGTTGACTCCAATTGTTTTCACAGTATTGTTACTAGCAGCTCTCGTTTCTCTTGCTGTTGTTACCTACCCTAATCACTGCTCCCTAAAGCTTTTATTCCTTTTACTTTTGAGCTTTTAGTTTATTAAGTCATGAGAAAATAGTTTTTAATGTACACCACTGTTGGTAAACTTCTTTATCAGTTAGTAAGGTCTCTTTGTTTTTATAACTTTTAAACTTGTAAATACCACTCTTAGCAAAAACAGGCATCAGGTCTTAGTTTGTCGACCCTTGATATAAACCAAAAGCCCTTCAATTATATTATTTACTACTAGTGGCCTGGTGCACGAAATTCATGCACTCCAGCGGGGGAAGAGGGTCCCCCAGCCTGGCCTGTGCCTTGTCACAGTGCGAGAGCCCTCCGTTCCATCGCCCCAAAGAGTTAGATCCTGCCCACCCATCCGGGGCTCCTCGATGAATTGCCCCAAAGAGGTAGGCCGGAACTGGGGAAGGCCTGCGGACCCCCAGCGCAGGCGCACGGAGAGGCCTCCACCACCCCCCACCCCCGTCCTCAACGCTGCAAGTCCCCGCCCACCCGCGCCTGCTGCGCGTGCAACCTGCTGATTGGTCGTTATACGTGAGGGCGTCCCGACCAATTTGCATATTACCCTATTATTAGTATAGATGTCATTCTGCTTCTTGAGAGGTTGCCTTGATATAAAGTAGAAATCGGACAGCAAGGTACATGCCCTTGACCGGAATCGAACCTGGGACCCTTCAGTCCACAGGCCGATGCTCTATCCACTGAGCCAAACCGGTTTCGGCGTTTTGTAGTATTTTTAAAATTTGGGGATTACTTCTGATTTTTACTATGAGTAGTAAAAATTCTGGTGGTATAAAATGTAATGTAATGCTATTCAGCTTATTTCTTTTTATTGTAGATTAGTTCTTATTTTTAATCTATTAATGCTTTGGATTTCTAAATTGTTAACCTAATATGTAGTAATGGTTTATGCCCTAGATATGTATAAGACTCACAAAAATGCTTTTAATAATAAAAAGTGAATTGGCTCTCATAATATATCAAGACTTAAGAAATTTGAACAGAAGGATAGCAGAGTAATTAGTGGTAGGCAAGAGAAAACAAATAATTCTTTAGATATACTAATGAGAATTTTTTTTTAGAGAATTAGTTAAAGATGATTATAATGAAACTGTTCACAAAAAGACAGAAGTTGTGATCACATTGGAATTCTGCCTCAGAAGCATTCAAAGTATGAAAGTGTGAGTAGGTTACTTTCTTAACTAATAGTTGTTAAAATGTTAAATATTGTTACATTTCTGTTTAATTTGTTTAATTATCCTTGACACATATTGCATGCTATGCAAATGTTTGTATTAAGGCACAACCTTAGTTTAAGTTTCTTCCTCACAAAGGCAGAAAAATATCCAGTTGTCTCAGTAAGAAATGAACACCATCTCTGTTAGTATTTCTCCTTCCCTTTGTTAGGGAAAAGGTAACCTGAGCCAGAAACATCTCATGTTATACCTTGCAAAGCAGATGCTCTGAATAGGAAAATAAAAAGCCTGTAATCAACAAAGGAAATAGGAAGAGGTATTCTAGAACTGTAGTTTTGTAGTATTTTTTTAAAAATATATTTTATTGATTTTTTACAGAGAGGAAGGGAGAGAGATAGAGAGTTAGAAACATCGATGAGAGAGAAACATCGATCAGCTGCCTCCTGCACACCTCCTACTGGGGATGTGCGCGCTACCAAGGTACATGCCCTTGACCGGAATCGAACCTGGGACCCTTCGGTCCGCAGGCCGACGCTCTATCCACTGAGCCAAACCGGTTTCGGCGTTTTGTAGTATTTTTAAAATTTGGGGATTACTTCTAGTTTACTTTGCTTATTAAGCTTATCCCTGAGAATGTCTTTCGAAACAGAATATTTCAAATTGCCCTCTTCCTAGGCTATACTATTTGTACAGCATAGGAAATATAGTTAGTGAAATCAGAATTTACTGTTGACCACTATTAATTCTGAAATGTAGTATTATGACTATTATCCTGGCATAAGACTATATGAAATTAAGTTGTCTTATATTTTATCTCTTAACCTGCAAATGTTTAAGTAGAAGTATATAAAATTCTTTCTTTACAAAGACATCAAGTTTTCTTGAAATCTATTGCTTTGTAGATTTTGTATTCAGAATTTTATCCTTAAATTATAATGATAATAACTCAAATGTAATTTATAAAAAATCTTTTTAGATTAAATCTGTGTATTCATTATACTCATTTAATTTTTCCATACTTGGTTTTCACACAGATATGAAAAATTGTTGAAAACCAATCTAGAAGCAACAGACTTAGATGAAATTTCAGACATACACACCAAATTGTTGAGAGTAAGTATTTACAAAATTGTGAGAATCATAGGCTCATAGTCAGTTTCTTTGCTGGATAGAATAGATCTAAACTTTCCGAGAGAGATGATGTACTAAAGGATACCTGAAGTATTCTTTTCCTATTTTTAGGTACTATTTATAATATTTAAATACCATTACTGCCATGCAATTCTTTACAATGTTTCCAAATGTCTGCTTTGCTTTAAGCCCATTTCTCTCTCCCTTTCTTCCTGTCTCTCTTTAAAATTGATAATGTTCTTCTTATGTTGCTTCTATGGCAGTTAAAGCAAGCTCATAAATGTAATTTAACAACAGGGTACTTAAACTTGCTTAGAATTAGATGCATGTTAGGAAAATATCAGATCTTTTCTAAAATAAAAAGTAAGGAAAGAAAGATTTAGGTTCCTAAAGGCTGGGAATCATTTCTATACCTAAAGAAATTAGGACAAAAGTCTCTCTTCTACTGAAAAAATACAGTAGCATTTCAGGTAGTTTCTGATCTCTTAATACAATGTATTGTAAAAGAACTGATTACTAATCCCAGGATTGCCCCTATTTACCTAGCTATTCCTGCCTGGTGACTTAAGCAAGGCCTTTAATTCTTTGCTTCCTTATTTTCTTTTTCTTTAAAATATGCAGTTTTTTATCCTGTTGTACCAATTAAATGAGATAAATAAAAATGCTATACTCCTGCAAGTTTTTAGCATTTGAAGTATTCTTTCATGAAATGGATGTTAAATTAAAAGAAAAAGAACTTGATACAGTATCCCTTTTTTCTTTTTCCAGCTTAGTCTGATTTTTAGTTGTTTTTTTCCTTCAGTTTTATATCTAGAACAGTGATTTTCAAAATATGAGTCATGAACAACTAGTAGGTTGTATAGTGTGTAGCAGTGTTTTTAAATGGAATAGAATAGAAAATGTTAGCATACATCACATATAATAATGAAATTACTGTTCCAGGAAACTTTCAGTTCAGTTATATATATACACATTTAAGTGATACAGAGTTAAATTAAAGTGAATGTCATGGTCAAAAAAGTTTTTTAAATGTTGATATAGAATAAAGCAAATAAAAGTTAAGAAACAAATTGTCTTCCCCAATATTTGTTTGTTTTTAAATATAGGCAGTTATATTGTGTTTTTTGTTCTTTTTCTGCTTTTGTCTTAGAACTTTATTTACTGGCTCATAGTCCGAATAGATACTTATTTCTAGTGCAAGTGTCATTTGAGCACTTGGAATTGAAGTTGTATGTTTTCTTTAGGGAGCCCAAGTGTTTCTCACTTGTGTGACATTTTTGGGAAGATTTGGATTTCCTATGAGAATTGGAGCATGGATGATTAAATAACTTAAAGTCGCTGAGTCTTATGAAATTAGGGCTTTAACTTCAGACCAATTACTTTTCACTATGTTGCATTGTTTTTTTCTCATAACTTGTTTATTTGCTTAAAATCTCCTAGTGGAGATCTTAAAATTTTTTCCTACTGTAAAACAAAATGTTTAAATAAAATGTATATGTAGAAATGATACCATATATGCTCCCCACACAAAAATGATTCTCAGAGTAGGTCCTGGACCAACAGCCCCAGCCTCACATAAGAACTTGTTAGAAATGTACATTTTGGGGCCCCACCTGTTGAATCAGGAACTGTGATGGTAGGGCCCAGAAATCCATTATTTGAGTTGTTGGGTTTTTTCTTTAAATACTTTTTTATTTTTTAATTACAGTTGGCATACAATATTATATTAGTTTAAGTGTACAACCCAGTGATTAGACATTATATAACTTACTAAGTAATCTTTCCAATGCATTTTGTGCCCATCTGATACCATATATAGTTACTATGATATTATTAACTACTAGTGGCCCGGTGCATGAAATTCATGCACGGGTCCCTCAGCCCAGCCTGCCCCCTCTCACAGTCCAGGAGCCCTGAGGGGATGTCCTACTGATGGCTTACGCCTGCTCCTAAGCTGCAATTAGGCCTCCCTCTGCGGGAGGCGACCGAGATGATCAGGAGAAGGCACCTGAGGATATTTTTCCGTTGATTTTTAGAGAGCGTGGAAGAGAGGAAAAGACAAAAACATCAATGTGAGAGGGACACTTCGATTGGTTGCCTCCTGCATGAGCCAAGGCTCTATCCACTGAGCCAAACTGGCTAGGGCAGAATATGACATTTCTTTTCTTTTTTTTTAAATACATATTTTATTGATTTTTTTACAGAGAGGACGGTAGAGGGATAGAGAGCTTGAAACATCGATGAGAGAGAAACATCGATCAGCTGCCTCCTGCACACCCCCTACTGGGGATGTGCCCACAACCCAGGTACATGCCCTTGACCGGAATCAAACCTGGGATCCTTCAGTCCGCAGGCCGATGCTCTATCCACTGAGCCAAACCGGTTAGGGTGGATATGACATTTCTCATTCCCTCCAGCAGCGGACCTTCGTTTTTTCCCCCAGGAGTGAGGTGGAAAAACCCTAGATCACCTTCTTGGATTCTTATTAGCCAAGTTACCAAGAACACTGCAAGTGGAGTACCGTGAGCTTAGCCAATGAGTGGTCAGAAAACGTGTTTCCTGTGCAGCTCACATGTGTAGAGGCAGCACTTAAGTCCCCGCCCAACCGTGTGCACCTCACCAGGCACGCAGCCCTGCCCAACTGCGCACACCTGCTGTACACGCAGGTGATGGATTGTGATGGCATGAGGGTGTGACGTCCACATAAGCTTTTATTAGTATAGATACTCCCTATGCTGTACTTTACATCCTTGTAACTGTTCTGTAACTACCAATTTGTACTTCTAACTCCCTTCATCTTTTTCACCCATCTCCCTAACCCCCCTTTGATCTGGCAACCCCCTTCGATGTTCACCATATCTATAAGTCTGTTTCTGTTCTGCTTCTTTGTTTATTTTGGTTTTTTAGAGTCATTTGTTGAAAGATATGTATTTATTGCTATTTTATTGTTCATATTTATATCTTTTAAAGAAGATCCTTTAACATTTCATGTAATACTGGTTTGGTGGCAATGAACTCCTTTGCCTTTTTCTTATCTTGGAAGTTCTTTATATGTTCTTCAATTTTAAATGAAAGCTTGCTAGGTAGAATAATCTTGGTTGTAGGTCCTTGCTTTTCATCACTTTGAAAATCTTTGCCTTCTGATCTGCAAAGTTTCTGTTGAAAAATCAGCTGACAGTCTTATGGAAGCTCCCTTGTAAGTAACTAAATTCTTTTCTCTTACTGCTTTTAAAATTCTCTCCTTGTTTTCATCTTTTTGCATTTTAATTACGATGTGCCTTGGTGTGGGCCCCTGGGTTCATCTTGTTTGGGACTCTCTGTACTTCCTGGACTTATATGTCTATTTCCTTCACCAGGTTAGGGAAGTTTTCTTTTTTTAATATATTTTTTATTATTGATTTCAGATAGGAAGGGAGAGGGAGAGAGATGGAGACATCAGTGATGAGAGAGAATAATTGATCGGCTGCCTCCTGCAAGCTCCCCACTGGGGATCAAACCTGCAACCTGAGCATGTGCCCTGACCAGGAATCAAACCGTGACCTCCTGGTTTATAGGTCAAAGCTCAACCATTGAGCCACACCAACTGGGCAGGGAAGTTTTCCATTACTATTTTTTTACATGGGTTTTTTTTTCTTGTTTTAATATATTTTATTGATTTTAGAGAGGAAGGGAGAGGGAAAGAGAGATAGAAACATCAATGATGAGAGAGAATCATTGATCGGCTGCCTCCTGCACGCCCCACACCGGGGATCGAGCCTGAAACCCGGGCATGTGTCCCTGATCATAATTGAATCCAGGACCTTTCAGTCTACAGGTCAACGCTCTATCCTCTGAGCCAAACCGGCTTGGGCTACATGGGTTTTCAATTCCTTGTTCTCTTTTTTCTCCTTTTGGTGCTCCCATGATGTGAATGCTGGTACACTTGAAGTTGTCCTGGAGGCTCTTTATACTATCCTCATTTATTTTTTAATTCTTTTTTCTTTTTGCTGTGCTGATTGTGCTTTCTTATCTTCCAAATCTCTGATTGGATCCTCTCCATCTACTCCACTGTTGATTCCCTATAATGTATTCTTCATTTCTGACTAGTTATTTTTTTATGTTTTCCAGTTACATTTTTATGTTTCCTGTGTCTCTTTGTTGAAATTCTTCCTAAGTTCATTGAGCATCCTTACAACCAGTGTTTGGAGTTCTGCATCTAGTAGATTGCTTATCTCCATTTAGTTTAGTTCTTTTTCCAGGGTTTTGTTGTATTTCTTCATTTGAGACATATTTCTTTATCTCCTCATTTTGGCAGCCTCTCTGTGTTTGTTTCTACATATTAGGTAGAGCTGCTACATCTCGTGGACTTGGTAGAGTGGTCTATGTAGTGGGTGTTCTGTAGGATCCAGAGGCATAGCCTCCCCGTTCACCCAAGTTGGGAACTCTAAGTGCGCACCTTTTCCCCACTGTTTGCTGTATACACCCTCCTGTTGTAGTTGAACCTTGATTGCTGTTGGCACATCAATGGGAGGGCTTTACTCCTAGGCCTATCAACTACAAGGATTGGCTGCAACCACTATGAAGGATCAGCTGTCCACTCCATGAAGGAAGGTTTATTTCATCAGGGCTCTTGTGCCCACTGAGTATGTTGATTTTGGAGGTGGTTGGGTGATGCTTCAACATGGTCTGCTGGCTCTGGGGCCTCTCAGGAGGTTCAGGCCCAAATCCGCTGTGGCTTGTATTCTGCCCAGAGCCACCCAGCATGAGTTACAAAGCAATCTGAAAATGGCTTCTACTTGTGCTGGGCTTGGAGGTGCCCAGGAGAGGCCAAGCTGTGGACCAAGGCTGGCTACTGCTAGTGCCAGGCCTGAGGCCACATAGCACGAGGTACAGGGAACACCAAGGCCAGATGCTGCTTGTATGAGAGATTTTAGGAAAGTCTGAAGCATGAGCCAAAACAGGCCATTGCCTGCAAGTTAGGTAGGGCATCTCAGGGAATCTCCAGGGTGGGGTGAATAATGTTAGCCAGGTTAATGGAGACTCAGATGTGTCTGCCTGCTGGCTGTGTTGGGGGAAGGCTTAGAAAAGGAACAATGGCCTCTGCCAACACTTCTGTCTGGGAGAAAACTACTTCTCCAGCTCTTGTCCTGATGCCAGACAATTCAGTTCCTCCTCCTATGTCCCTGGTGCCTTTGGAGCTACTGCCCCAGCGCTGGAGCTCAGAGGGTGTGAGTCCAGGTAAGTCCATGCATGGGCCCTTTAAAAGGGACATCTGTGACTCCAGTAGCCCTCCATCTCACTCAGCCACAATCCCCCCTGGATTTTACAGCCAGAAGTTATGGGACTTCTCTGCCTGGCACTGGAATCCTGGACTGGAGGGCCTGGTGTGGGGCTGGGACCCCTCGTTCATCAAGGTGGACCTCCGCATCTGAGATTTCCCTCCCAATTTTTATCTGTCCCCACGTGGGTGTGGAACCAGCTTATTCCATGTCTCCGCCCCTGCTACCAGTCTCCATTTGACTTCTTTAATTCCGTAGTTGTAGGACTTCCATTCAGCCATATTTCAGGCATTCTGTAGTTTAGTTGTATTTTTTATGTGGTTGTAAGAGAAATTGTACTACCTATGCCACCATCTTGACTGAAAGCCCCAGCAATCCATGTTTTAACAAGTCCTCCAGAAGATTTGGATGCTGCTAAAGTTTGACAAGCACTATTTTAGCGCTCTCTTTTTATATATATTATTAAATGATTGTTACCCTGTGAGCAGACAATTGTTATTTTTATTTTTTGTATAATACTATTAAAGAGCATTTTCCAGTTTTGGGTTTTTGGTGGGGTTTTTTGTAAAACTTTCTTTTCATAGAAATAATATTGTAGCCAATGGATTTATTAGTATTTTTACTTATTATCTCCCTGTTGTTGGTTTTTTAGGTTGCTTGCCATTTTCACACTTCTATGTAATGCTGTAAAAATAAATAACTTTATCCATAAACTATTTTCCATAGTTTGGAAGTATAAGGTACTTAAAGCATATACTTAACTTATTCTTAATGTTGATGTTAGAGAAGACATAAAGCATGGAAAGCAAGACATATTTGACCATAAAACTTAAGATTTCTATATGTTAAAAAAATGTTAAAAAGCAAATTGAGAAAATATGATAAAGGTTTTTTTAAATAAAAATACCTCATTCAAATTGATTAGGAAAACATTAAATCTGCAGTTAAAAGACAATGTTTAGAAATTATTTTAAAGATCAGTTGACCTAATAAAACTCTTGGGAAAAAAATGTTTACAATATTAATAGCAAAATGTATTATAACAGGAAGGTACTATTTTTGTCTTTCAAATTAGCCAGGCTTCATCAGAGTTTTTGGTTCAACAGGTGGGACCCCAAAGTGTGCATTTGTAGCATGTTCCTATGTGAGCTGAGGCTGCTGGTCCAGTGCTGACAAGAGTGTAGTTAAAAGGGTATGATTGTTTGTTGCTAATGGCAGTGTAAACCGCCACTGAAAACTTTATTTGAAATCAGTAGTATGTATCAGAATCCTTAATATTTAGGTATTTTTATTTAAGTCTGGCCTTTATCCTTTCTTTAAAAGTTTTACTAATGCTTAGTTCTGTGGTAGGTAAATGATAAATACTAAGCTTAAAATGAACAGGATCTTAAATGAGATTTCTTTTCATTTTCTGTTTTAAATAGGAATTATCTTTTTGTTTGGCATCTGAACATATAGAGCACAGTCTTGGCTACCTACATTTTATCCTTGGGGCTTTATTATGGGATAGAGTATTAACAATATTTTACAGAGAAAGAAACAAGCTTAATTGAATGATTAAATGTATTTGTATATTCAGACTTTGAGTTTAAATAATCCATAAAGAAATATGATTAAGACTTTAGACTCCATTGGCACTGTGATTATCATTTCTGATTTTTTGGTAATCTGGACCTGAACTCATTGATTTTATTTAGCTTTCCAGTTCTCGGGGAACAATAGAAAACAGTCTTCAGGATATCGAAAGCGAATTATCTCCAGGTGGATTGCTGTCAGATACATGGGCCCATCAAGAAGGCACTCATCCAAAAGATAGACAGTAGGTTATAACTTTGTTGGTAGTTTCTGCTCTTATTAATAATGTACTTTTTCACATCAAATCAGTTAATTTATTTGGGTTTTTCTTCCTTAAATAGTGTAGAAAAGCTACAAGTCCTGTTAAATTGGATCACAGAGATTTACTATCAATTCAAAAAAGACAAAGCAGAACGTAGTAAGTAAAATTTAACATTTGTTAATCTAATAAAATTAGCCCTACTAGTTGTAATCCAGCTTATAGTGAAGAACAAATTTAGTATATTTATAAGGATGGCTGCTTAAGTTATTTTTCAGAGATTTGATTCTGTCAGAAGTTAAATGTACTAAATGATTTTTAAAACCAACCTTTTGGATATTTCAAACCAGGGGTCATGAACTCCACAACCTCTGGAGGCCAGCACATAGCAGGGATAAAATTGGCCAGTGGAGACTGAGGAGAACTGGAGAGGAGATACCCCCATCCAAAGGGGAGAGTCACTATTTAAATTCACCTGATTTATTGCCCAATCTCTCTGTATCTCAAAAAGAGCTAGAAAAACAGGTTTTACTTGAAATATTCTGTTTTTAAATGTTGGCAGCTAATTTTCCTTTTTAATTTTAACACCTTACAGACCAAATGAAAGCATTTGTGGCCTGTATTTAACTCATGGGTCACAAGCTAGTGACACCTGCTTTAAACTCTTAGATTTTTTAAAGTAATCTCAAAGAAAAAAAATACTGTGTGTGATTTTATGATTGTACATTTACAAAAGTAATATATTTTTTTACTTTTAGAATTACCTTATAATGAAGAACAAATCCACAAATTTGATAAGTAAGTGTCCAGATTATGTTTAATAATTATTTTTGGTTATGTTATTAATGTAATTCTTAAAGTTTAAATTAATTACAATTTAAAATATGTTTTAATCTTGGCTCTACACAATTATTACTGTGTGCACATATTTGAGGCTCACTTACCTAGCTCCAGATTGAGAGGATACTGAGGTGGGAGAAAGGGGCAGGCTTCTCCTGCCTCAGGTGCTTCTGTTGCATAAGGGCAGATAATGGAGAGTACAGACTTAATTACCTTCTTAACCTTAACTCAGTAAATATTTTTTGACCATTCTCCCTTCTCATTCTCCTCCTCTTGCTATTATAACGTCTGTTAGAAACATTTGGCCTTCGTAAATATTCTAAAGTCACAACTTTAAGGAAACAAATTTTACATATTGGAAAGTTTTTAAATATTGGAAATAGAAACGGTGATATTGGTTTAAGCCTCTGATTATTTCTAAATTCTAGGCAAAAACTGTATTACCATGCAACAAAAGCAATGACCCACTTCACAGATGAATGTGTTAAAAAGTACGAGACATTTTTGGATAAGTCAAGAGAATGGATGAGGTAGGTAACTATTTGGGGGCAATGAGTGGTTGATTGTATAATACACATTTTAATGTATATTATATATTTTAAGTAGGAATAATATTTCATTAGATTGCTTATTAATTGATTCTTTTTGGTTTTCAGAAAGATGCTTCATCTTAAGAAACAGTTGTTATCCCTAACTAATCAGTGTTTAGATATTGAAGAGGAAATATCGAAGTATCAAGACTATACAAATGAGGTACAGCTACCAAAGTATTTAGGGGGGAAAGTACTTTTTTTCTATTAGGGAAAATGGAAATAAATTCTTTTCCGTTTACATTTTATTATGAATGAGAAGGGAGAAATAGTACATAATATGCATGTATCAGCTCTACTTGCCTGTTTGTGGGATATAGAGATACATATTTTTTAATCCTCGCATGAGGATATGTTTTTATTGATCTGAGAGAGAGAGAGAGAAAGAGAGAGAGAGAGAAGCTTCAACGTGAGAGAGAAACATTGATTGGTTGCCTCCCATAGGCACCCTGATAGGGATTGAGCCTGCTACCTTTTGGTTTACGGGATGACACTCGAACCACCTTACCCACCCAGCCAGGTCTGTGGTATATATTTTGAGCCAAGTTTTAAGAACTTAGATGTTTTACAGTTGAAAACATCTGGTAGACTATTATTTTATCATCCATAACAAAAGATTTTTAAAGAGTATTGATTTAAGTATTATATCACTGATGGTTTTCAAATTAAAATGTAAAGCTATAAATGGCTTATTAAAGCCTGTAACATTTGATCTAAGATCTGTAGTAAGTATTTTGTTCTGTGATTGATATGGGATTTTTTTATGTTTTAGTTACAAGAAACTTTGCCTCAGAAAATGTTTGCAGCCTCCAGTGGAATCAAACATACCATGGCTCCAATTTATCCATGTTCTAACACATTAGTAGAAATGACTCTTGGGTAAGAAATTTATTATTTGATAACTATGATGTTTCCATTTGTTTTTGTTGCCGTTTGTGATCTTGATCTTTTATTTTGAAATTTTTTATATTTGTTGTGAATATGTTTGTAAATATTATCTAGTGACTTAGTTTAAGCTATAGAACTAAAACATAATATAAATACAATTCTAAAACATTTGCATACTTTTTTGAACAGAGATGCTTATTTACCTTTATTTTGTATGTATAGTATGAAGAAGTTAAAAGAAGAGATGGAAGGGGTGGTTAAAGAACTTGCTGAAAATAATCATATTTTAGAAAGGTGAGTTAATGCAGATATCATTCTGCCCTGTGATTTTACATGCAGTCAAGTACATACGTATCTATACCTGTATCTCTCTGTCTTCCTATATCGATAGATTAGGCCAGTGGGAAAGCGATATAAAATCAGGACCCTTATTTTGGTGACTTCCATGACGCCTTTTAATTTGTTTGGGATTGTTTGGATAAAACCATGTGAACTATGATTGATTCCATTTTATAGAAGCACTGGTTAATAGAATTATTTATTTGCTTATTTGAATCAGTTTGTGGTAATTATTTTTTATATACTGTTTTCTCACTAGAATTATTTTCAATTTTGGAATCAGAAACTATTTTTTATAACATTTTCTCATTAAAATTATAATTTTCAATTTTGGAATCAGAGTTGCTTATAAGATGCCAGCACCCTGATTGGTACTGGGTAACTTGCAGAGCTCTCTGAAAATCTCCCTGTAAATGCAGTTTAATTCATATTTGAATTCAAAGAATATAATAGTCTACCCTCAGCCTACTCATCCAACTATATTTTTCACTGCTCCCCAAAATGACAGTCTGTGCTTGCTTTGGCAGCACATATACCAAAAATAGCAGTCTGAAGCTTATTTCGCAGAGATGCTTATTTATCTCTATTTTGTTCCATACTACACTGTCCCTGTAGTATGTCATACTTACTCTCAACTCCACATCTTTGCTTCTGAATCCCACCACACCAAAAAGAAGTTATACAGTTCTTCCTAATGCTTTCTGGATTGTGTCACTCTCTGTTTTCTCTTAAGAAGTTCTTCCCACGCCACTGAATTGTATTTTTCACATATTTATAATACCACTGTGTTTCAGTAAGAAATAGAGTAGTTCACAGTTGCTTAAACTCTTTATTCCCCTGAAAAGTATTCTATAGTCTGCTTTAAAATGTTAGGGGGCGCCGAAACCGGTTTGGCTCAGTGGATAGAGCGTCGGCCTGCAGACTGAAGGGTCCCGGGTTCAATTCCAGTCAAGGGCATGTACCTGGGTTGCGGGCACATCCCCAGTGGGAGATGTGCAGGAGGCAGCTGATCGATGTTTCTCTCTTAAAAAAATAAAAAATAAAAAAAATAAAATAAAATGTTAGGGGCCAAATAAAAGAATCTTTTGATGATGCCTTTTTTCTTCTGTTTTTAGGTTTGGCTCTTTAACCATGGATGGTGGCCTTCGCAATGTTGACTGTCTTTAGCTTTCTAAGAAGTTTGAGAAAAGTTTCAGTTTGCACAAGAAAATAATGCTGAGGCATTAAACGAATGCTTCTATATGTGGTCTCTTGTTTCTACAATTCAGCATTTGATGTGGTCATGTAAATATGTATAATATTGTAAATACATAAAAAATATATAAATTTTTGGCTGCTGTTAAGATGTAATTTTATCTTTTAACATTTATAATTATATGAGGGCATTTTACCTCAATGAGCACTAGAAGAAAGCCATTACTGCTGTGTTGAGATATTGATTATCTACTCTTCTGTGTAAGGCTGGATCAGATATCTCTGACTGCCTGCTGGAACATTTTTAAATGGACCCAAAATTGGCATCCTTACAAATCAGAAGACTGATGACACTTTTGTAAGTGGTAGAATGGAGAGGTTGCTTCTGTGGTGGGGAGCAGAACCGAACCACTGTTTTCACAAGGATCACAATTTTTTTGAGAAGGATAAAGTGGCATTATTTTATTTTACAAGGTGCCCAGATACTGGTTATCCTCGTATCTTTTTACTTTCAGATAAATTATTGAGCAAAATTTTTAAGCAATTTAATTATTAAAAGCTATTCATTTTTATTTAGGTCATGAATTTAAAATTGTCGTAAAAATTTTAGGATCATTTCAACTCTTTTAAGCTGTATATGTCTTCTTTAATTCTGCTTACTACTTCATGAAAAAAAATCAATAAATTTCTCAGTTTTAATGTAAATAATTTGTATTTTTCTGTGTACAACAGTTTGAGAAACAAAAAATAGTCTTTTTAAAGAAATATTATGGATAGTGGTGCTAAATTAGTCTCAGACTATTGGATGTAGGGACAATTTTGTTTCTCTTCTAACCCACTGACTCCAGTGTAGTTCTTTCATAAATTTATGCTGCACAAATCCTAAGGTGACATTCTCTGAAAAATCTACCCAGAGTTTTAAACTAAAGGATTATGCTCAGCAAGAAATTATTTTGTCCAACAAAGATTTATGTGGGTTTTTGTTTCCAATATGTCAGATTATTGAAGTGTAGTTATATACAATCTGTATGTCCGTGATAAAGATATCATGTCCTAAGCCTAGAGAGTAAATTTGTCGTGAACATTGGGCAACTAAAAGTGGATTAGGATTTTATTTGAAATCTCAAATTGATTATTATTGTGGTAAGGAATTTTAAATGTCATATAAGAACATTATAGAAATAAATGCATAGGTTGAGTGACTTTACTTATATGAACACAATTATCCCCTGTCAAATATTATACCTGTTGCTGAGAGTGGAGTGAAGGGGTGTTTAATCCCTCTTGATTTTAATTTTCAGTTTGACCATCTAACATGTATGCCCCTAATTGTATAATTTAAATGATCATATTACTGAAAATTAGATAAAATTTTGCTTAAGTTATGTGATCAGTTAATATATTCACAGATATAGTTTTTATTTCAGTGCCTCTAGAAAAAAACACCAATAAACCCTAGCGGAAGGGATTATATTTTTATAAGTTGATAAGAGCAGTTCTATTCCACATTAGTATTGATTAATACTTACTGTTTTATCCCCCAGGTTAAAAATTCAACTAATATCTAATTAATTCAGGAATTGGGCAGCATCTCATCTAGCAAGGATACTCTGAGGAGTTACGCAAAATGAAAGTTTTTATAGAAAGGAGGTGGGGCAAGGGAGTCATCAGCAAAAGAAAAATGAAGGTTATGTGAGGATAGTAATGAGTTCAGGGTGATGACAGCTTCTCATTGGCTAAGCCGTGGTGTTTCTGTTGGCTGGGCTTATTACTGGCAAGAAGAAAACCTTCCTGCTGAGGTAGAACAGTAGGTACTCTTCCTGTTTGAGGTAATTGATGAATAGTTGTCTGGGGGAAAATTGAGAGAAAATAAAGTAATTTGAAGGTGAGGTTATATTAAAAGCCAAGGCTATTTCTATAATCCAGTTTTCTGCCTATTCCTGGGGACTTTTGCTTCAGAGAAGTTTGCTACAGAGAGTTGGAAATGTTTAGCTTGAAAAAAAAAGTAAAAAACAGCCCTTATTTTCAATGAACCTTAATTTGCTCGTGGAATTAAAATACCTCAGAATAAACAAAAAAGAATTAGTTAATCACATTGAGTTCCCCTTCCTTTTCCTAGAAAACTAGAAAGGTCAATGAACCTTTATTCAGGTCAATTTATGTAGCATATTTTATTTTTTAAATATGTTTTATTGATTTTAGAGGAAGGGAGAAGGAGAGAGAGAAACATCAATGATGAGAGAGAATCATTGATCGGCTGCCTCCTGCAGGCCTCCTACTGGGGATCAGGCCCACAACCTGGGCATGTGCCCTGACCAGAAATCTAACCATGACCTCCTGGTTCATAGGTCGATGCTCAACCACTGAGCCACACTGGCCAGACTATAGCATATTTTAGTCAGGGATTGATGCGAGATTTTAAAGTACTGTAAATAATGCTACTACATAAAGCTCTGCATTTTCTATCCAGTTTTGCCTGACTGGAATGTGAAAGGGTAAGAGGAGAAGGAATTACAGGGAGTAATGAACTTTCCAACTCAGTGTGTAAAGCACCTTCTACAGAGCCCAGCTTTCACCTTTGTTCTCTGCAGGTGGGAGAAGTGTTGGACAAATGGCCTAGACTAAGGTAAGCGAGTTCTTTTACTTCACAATGTTTCATCTTGCAACTGAATTATAATTACGTTTTTTAAGATGTAGCTCTACATCTTACATAAGTGCTTAGCATTTACCTCTTGTCAGAGATTATCAAATATAATCTGATGATGTGATAGGTGATCCAGCAGCAGATTCTCCTTTAACACTGAAATGACTGATCTCTAATCACCAAGGGAGGTTATCTAATTAACAAATGTATTCAATGTAAGACCTAGTACATTTCAGTTATCTAGTTTTCCTGGAATTAATATTTTCTTTTTTACTACCAAAATAAGCAGAATCTAACTTAATAGTTTGAAAGTTCCTCTTTGTATATATAGTGTGTCCCAAAATTCACGCAAGATTTGAATTTTGCGTGAGCATTAACAACAACAACAACAAAAAATAAAAGCCTAATTTTACTTGGTTTATTGAATCAGATTCTAATATCTGTTGCTCTTTGATTTCAATCCCTTCAATTTGATAAGCATTACCAAGTACCAATTATGGCCCAGGAGCAGGGACAATGAAGACCAATGAAGACCACGGCTTTGCGTATGTGCCAGCAAAGCTGTGGAGGCCATTTACCCGATGTGCTATTCCATACATAACCCTATACTATATACTTTATGAATCAATAAAAAATTTACAATTTTTAATTATAAACCTGTGTTTTCTATCAAAATTACTTCTTGCGTGAATTTTAGGACACCCTATATCATCCCTCAGATACAGAATAACATAATTTGGGATGCTAGAGCTCCAAGAGAACTTAGAAAAATCATTTTCAATCCTTTCACTTTAAAGATGAGTAAACTGTCTGCAAAAGGTTAAACATTTTAACCGTCCAACACAATTACATGGGAAAAAAACGGAACTTTAGATCATCTAATTACTGGCCCAGTGTTTTTTTGTCTTGTTTTGTTTTGTTTTGTTTTTACCACACCACAGTGCTATGGTGTATAGATATCAGAGACTGTGAACATATAAACATTCCCTGTATAATACACTTTACAGATAGCCCTCCTCAGTGGATAATCTGTACCTATAAAGTTTGGTCATTTGTTTTTCTAAAACAAAGCTTGCTAGTATTCTCATTAGTTTGGAGATTAATAGCCTATTTCCAACAAAACTTTTTACTTATAATCTGATGAAATAGTCTTGTTGAGATATTACCCCAGGCTGATGAGATTATTGAAATATATGCCTTATAGAATCATATCCCCTCTTTTATTCTCTCTTCAATGTTTGACAGTGTTTTGTATATTGGCCAGTTAATAACTATCTGTCTTAGGAATTAATTTATGAAGACCACTATATGAGTTAGATGAGTTAGAAAAGTGAGTTGGTTCTTAGAAGTCTGCCTATTCCTGGGGATGCTTGCTCCAATCTTCTGCATTGACTGGTGGATTGTGGCCGCTTACAAAAGACAGCTCACACAAGTCATCAATAACCTACAGTCATCTAAAGGTCGCTACAGAAATATACCAAGGTTTCCCTAAAAACTTCTATCCCAGTCAACCCACTCCAAAACGAATGATCTCAAGGCAAGACCAATGATCGATGATTTACTAAAGTGAAGGCTCCCAAAGAGCTTTATCACCATGTGACTTAACACCCTCTAGCTCACCTTCATTTCTCCTCTGTTTCCTCATCTCTGGACTCTTCTAATTGAGTCAGGGTTTTAGCCTCAGCTATCCATGAAAAATCCAGAGCTTGAGAGCCTTGTGGTCCAGTGGAAAGAGCACGGGACTTCAGAAAGGGACCTTGTTTCTTCTATCAGGAGTTGTGTGACTGAACAAGTCACTTAACTCCCTGACGAGTGTTCTCATCTGTAAGACATGGGGATTGGACTTGATCTTAAAGATCCCCTCCAGCTTGGTCAATGCCATGACACAAAGATACAATAGCATAGTAGCTGTATGGTTATCAAAGAGAACGAAAAGGAGGAAGGTTTCTTGAAGTCAAATAGCTTGTCACCATGTTATTCATCTACCGAAATAGGACTGCATTGTTAATTGTCATATCAGATAATTTATATTAAGTCCTGGTTAAGGAGCATATATACCAAATGCATATATATATATATATAGAGAGAGAGAGAGAGAGAGAGAGAGAGAGAGAGAAAGAAAGAGAGAGAGAGACCATATTTAGCTATAAGCCCTGAATTTTAGGCTTCTACATGGCAGGATGAGCATTGTTATATGTGTAACTTACTCCAAAGCACTTACGAGTTCCCAGTAATCATCCTGGTCATGTAATTTCGATGGCAAGGCCATTGCTTTCACAGCCCAGCTTTTCATTCCTTTTTCCAAGTCATTACTAATCACCAATTGCACATGGCTTCCAGGATACCTCCTTGGGGACAACAGCCTATCCTGTTAATTTTTAAAAATACCTTCTCTCACTCCTTCTCATCATGGCTTATAAGAGCACCAAGCTCTCTCTCAGAATGGTCAGAAAACATGAGTTAGAATATCAGTGGTTACCTGGCAAGAGGTAAGGAGGACTGGCTGAAGGTCCATGAGGGTTAATGGAAATGTGTTATGTTTTCATTGAGGTGATAGTTTGTGTGTGTGTGTGTGTGTGTGTGTGTGTGTGTGTGTGTGTGTGTGTGTGTGAAAACTCATTCGACTGAAAATTTGTGCATTTTATTGTATGTAAAGGAAGTTATTCTAAATATGTATATATGTATATAGATAAATGCTCTGAAGAGATTTAAGATGAGAGCAGCATTGTGGCGCAAAGCACAGGCTGGATCCAATAGCCTAGTTCCCAATCCCAGCCCCTCTGCCTTCTGTGTGGGACTTGGTCAGGTTCCTCAGTGTCCTTCTGAAATGGGGGGTAATTGTACCTCCCCTGTGGGATTATTCATGAGGACTACGTGAGCTGATAGAAATAATGCATTTAGATCAGAATCTGACACAATAAGTACTGATTATATTTTAGTGTCTATTTCTAGTCATAATGGTGTGTTCAAGAAAGCTTCTTTTTAAAAAGGTAAAAAAAAAAAAGGAGCTGCTAATTTTTTATCCTTTTAAGCAAAAAAAGGCTATAGGTTCCCAGATTGGGAGCCTGAATATTATATGTTAAATGTGATTGAGGTGTTTCTGTTTCTCTAGATTTCTGTTACTGTTCCTGCAAGGTAAAAATATTGAGGTCATTACTGAAAAGAGAACACTGAAAAAAAAGGAAACCAACATGATTGAAATTGGAGGTGTTGGTATAGCCTCAGGAGAGTCCACATTAAATCTCAGGAAGATGGACTTTAAATGGCTGTGAGTCCAGCCTCAAAGACAAAAATAGACAAGTGAGGCTACATCAAACTAAAAAGCTTCTGCACAGCAAAGAAAATCATCAGTAGAGTAAAAAGGCTACCTACGGAGTGGGAGAAAATGCTCACAAACCATATATCTGATAAGGGACTAATTTTCAAAATAAATAAAGGAACTCCTGTAACTCAATAACAAAACAAAACAAAAAACACAAATAGCTTGTTTTTAAAATGAGCAAAGGACTTGAACAGATGTTTCGCCAAAGAAGACATACAAATGGCTAACAGGTACATGAAAAGATACTCAACATCACTGATTATCAGGGAAATGCAAATCAAAACCAAAATGAGATATCACCTCACACCTGTCAGGATGGCTGTTATAAAAAAAGACAAGTGTTGGTGAGGAAGGGGAGAAATTGGAGCCCATGTACTCTTTTGGTGATAATTCAAAATGGTGTAGTCACTATGGAAAACAGTATGAAGGTTCCTCAAAAAAAATTAACTGATCCAGCAATAGGGCCCGGTAATCCTACTTCTGGGTTCAATCCAAACGAATTGAAATCAGGATCTCAAAGATATATCAGCACTTTCATATGCACAATAATCAAGATGTGGAAACAACCTAAGTATCTGTCAACAGATGAGTGGATTTTTTAAAAATATGGAATATTATTTAGCCTTTAAAAGGAAGGAAATCCTGCAATATGATGAGCCTTGAGGATATCATGCTAAGTGAAATGATTCCACTTATGCGGACTATCTAAAATAGCCAAACTCATAGAAGCAAAGAAGAGAGTGGTGGTTGCCAGGATCAATGGGTATGAAACTTCATTTATGCAAGGTGAATAAATTCTAGATATCTACTGTACAACATTGTCCCTATAGGTAACTGTACTGTATGTACACTTAGAATCTGTTAGAGGATCTCATGTTAAATGTTCTTATCACAGTAGAATCAATACTTTTTTAAAAGTTCATGAGCTCAGAAAGAACTCTTACCATTTGCAACAGCCTGGATGGACTTGGAGAGCATTATGTTAAGCGAAATAAGCCAGTCGGAGAAAGATAAATATCACATGATCTCACTCATTTGTGGAATATAATAAACAACATAAATTGATGAACAAAAGTAGATCCAGAGACATAGAAGCATCGAACAGACCGTCAAACCTCAGAGGGAAGGCAACGTGTATTGCATGCATATAAGCATAACCAATGGACACAGACAGTAGCGGGGCGAGGGCATGTGCTGGGGGGTGGGAGTGGACAGGAAGAGGTCAATGGGGGGAAAAGGAAGAGGCCTGACATTCCTCTTGAGAGGCTGAGACTAGATCCCAACAGATTGTGGCATTTCCGTTCTTTCCTCCCTTCTCCTCCCCTCCCCTCCGGCCCACATCCCCCCTTGAGAATGTCCTCGATGTCAGGGAGGTGTACTAATCAGACAAAAATACTGAAAATAGGTAAATCTGCCTAGGCCAAAATTAAAGAAAGCGTTAATTTTGAAAGCCCTAACCTGATCATCTGATACAGAAAAGTTACATGCGGATCATGTAACACGCACAAAGGAAGAGAGAGAGCATCGCAGGTAATATTTTCCTCCCTCCATGTGTCTATGCTGTTGTTTTCCAAAGTTTGATCATGCTCATTACCATTTACTGTCTGCAGCCTATACTGCAACACTGCAAGTGTTGTTATTCCCATCCCACTTTCTTTTAACCAAAGAAGGAATCCAAGAGAGTCAGAGACTCAGAGGATCAAAAAGCCTTAATAACTTGCCCAGGCCCTGCAGCTGAAGGTGGCTCAGTCAGGGGACGTGAATTTGAGTTTCTGCTCTGCCTGAGTGTGTGCTGTCCCCACCTTTAGAACTCTTGGGTCTCTTACCCCAAGTAGTGGGAGTATAGCCCTTCTACTTGCTGGTTGATACGTCCCTAGAAGAGAGAGGAGTTTGTGCAAGTCCACAAAGTTCAACTTGTGAAGCTTCCAATTTTTACTTCCACACTTAGAAATTCTTTTTTTACTTGATAAAGTTTTATTTTTCAAAATGTACAGCTGTTGGAACCTGTTCTCCAGCAGGTGGGGCATCCCCAGTCTCGGTGTTTCTAGTGTAAATTACTTGAGCTCTGTGCTTTGAAACTAGTTGGGTAAGTCCTTTTCTGAGGAGGTCCTGAGGGCTGCGCTGGCCACGGATCCCCAAGGCTTCAGTCTCAGAGACAACAGCTGGGCTATAAGCTTATAGTTGGGAACTTCCTGACAGTTTGTCGTATGTGGCTTTGTCAAACAGGACTAGGCTATTGACCTTGTCCCAAAATTTGCCTTTGCACCACGTCTTCTTTTTGGCCTTGCCCCAGTTTTGTTCATGGGGTCTTTGTCTTTCTTGGCCGACTTTCCAGCATCTTTCTTCTTGTTCTGGGGAGTGCATCGACACTCCAAGAGCAGCTGCTACCACTGCAGCCTCAGTAGGATGTCAGACAGAAAGCTACTGATAGCCCTGGCCAATGTAGCTCAGTGGGAGTCTCAGGTTCAATGCCCAATCAAGGGCACAAGCCTGGGTTGCAAGTTCAATCCCAACCCAGGTTGGGGCCCATGCGGGAGGCAACCGAGTGATGTCTCTCTCACATCAATGTTTCTCTCTCTCCCCATCTCCCTCTCTCCCTTCCTCTCTCTAAAAATCAATGGGAAAAATATCCTTGGGTGAAGATTAACAACAACAAATAGCCACTTATAAATTCTTTAGAAACGGCAAACTTTTCTGGAACACCAGGAGGCATGAAAGCAAATGCCTTTGGAAATGCTTTATGTTTCCCATTACATGGTTTTCCAGACAGATCTGGAAAGTTCTGTCAAAGTAGAACACCTTTGAAAATACCAAGAAGTCTGTGTTGCAGGATGGATCTTGTCCAGGCTCAGAATAATTCTTTTCTCTGTTTTTCAGAGCTTACAAAATAAAAACAGAAGTTCTGTTCTCCAGATGTTGTTCTCATCTCAGCTCCTCCTGCTGGGACATGGGAAGAAATTGCCAGGGAACGAGGCCCAGCACAATGGTGGGCCTGTGATAGATGTGCCGAGTGCTATTGTTGAAATATGGGGTTAGAATTTTTTAATCTTCCATCCTACCCTTCCTCCTACTCCCACCCAGCCCAGTGTGCACATCAAAGAGTAAAAACATTCATGCACACAGCACTTACTCAAGTCTCTTGTCACTGGTCCCTACGAGATGATTTGGATGATCTGCCTTCTTAGGGTTTTGGTTTTTTTAATGTTTTTATTGATTTCAGAGAGAGGTAGGGAGAGGGAGATAGAAACATCAATGATGAGAGAGAATCATTGATTGGCTGCCTCCTGCATGCCCCACACTGGGGAGCAAACCTGCAAGTTCAGCATGTGCCCTGACCGGGAATCAAACCCCGACCTCCTGGTTCATAGGTTGACGCTCAATCACTGAGCCACACCAGGGGGGCTGCTTTCTTAGATTTTTCGCCAAGAGAAAGTGATTGTGAAAGTTGTATACTAAGAATGCGGACCCAAGAAATTAAGAGATTATGAGTCATCCCAACTTCCATTTCCACAATTATTCTCTTGGCTGTGATTTCCACAGTCATCCACCTGTTTGGTCTCAGCTAAAGAGGCTGGCGATACACAAGGGGTTTAAGATGCAACTAAACGTAGGAAACTAATCCTGGCACCCTGCTTCCCGAGGGAAGGGAGATGGGAAAGGATAGCCTCACTTCCATTCCCCTCCCGCTGCTTTGGGCTGCTGAGCCCCTCTCGGAATCCAGAAACAGAGTATTGCTTCTAGACCAGCTACATTCCCAAATCTGGGGGGTCAGGCAAGGGGTGGGGCATGGAGGGTGGACAGGTGTTGGGGGAGTACTGATTCATTCCAGGGCAAAGGAAGATGCCCACATTTTTCAAGCCTCTGACCTGTTCTTTCTCTGAAATTTTTTCTGTTCATTTGTTTGAAATAATGAGCTTTCTTGCACAGGCATTGCCTTGCGGATAAAGAAAGCTGTCCCCCGAGGTTACAAAAATCTCGCTCTGAAGCCCTAATCGGTTTGGCTCAGTGGATAGAGCGTTGGCCTGCGGACTGAAGGGTCCCAGGTTCGATTCCGGTCGAGGGCATGTACCTTGGTTGCGGGCACATCCCCAGTAGGGGGTGTGCAGGAGGCAGTTGATCGATGTTTCTCTCTCATCGATGTTTCTAACTCTCTATCCTTCTCCCTTCCTCTCTGTAACAAGTCAATAAAATATATAAGAAAAAAATCTCGCTCTGACTCACAGGTCCGCCAGCCTTCAGCAAGAGCTCTCTGCCGAGACCAGCTCCCAAGTTTGCCTATGAGCCAGGGCCACCTATAGGCTAAGACCAAAGGCGGGAACTCAGGTGGCTGAAAAAGGAAAAATCAAAGGGCAACAAGGACAAATGTTTTTAACAAAGTGGTCTTCACCACCTCGGGTGGATGTGCCCCACACCCCAGCACCTGAGCTGATCAGGTGACCAATTCAGGGAGAACTGGGGAAGCTGGAGGTGGGAGGCGGGTCCCAAGTCCCACCCAGACTACACTTGTCACTTGCTGGCGGTTCTTACATTCAATCATCCTTCCTTTCTTCATGCTCCCAGCTTCCCCCAGAGTGGTGTTTCCAACTACAAGTGTGCTCATGCCTTTCCCACGCCACCACTGTTTTGCGGCTCCCTGTTGTTTACAGCTTTGGTTCTCAGCTGCTGTTCCACCTCCACGCCATTCCTATACACAACACACTCCCAGAACAGCCGTCATCACACTCAGTGATGTCAAGGTATAGGCTGTCAAGAGGGCGCCCACACTCCAGTGAGAACCACTGACTTTTAAGGTGCAAACTCCTTTGTATGGGATTCCAGGCCCACGCCGATCCATCACGCATGGCCCGTCTCATCTCCACCCACTTCCCGCACCACATCCTCTGCGTAGCTACATCAGCACCCCCATCGTGCTGCTAGGCACCCTCAGATGTCGGTAAGAATCCAGGCAGGACTTAAATGAACAAAAGGGGTCAAGCGCAAGGAAAACGGGAAATGGTGGGGACTGTGGCAAGCGGAAGAGCTCTTGTTCCAGCTCATCCTCTTCCACCAACTGGTGGGCAGCAGGGCTTAGAGTTCTGAAATATTTTCATTCATCTGCTCATCCACTTTGCTCCATGCCTATTGGAAAAGATTTGTACTTTTCTTGTGGTGCTTGTTGCCATCTGTACTTTAAATTGAAGTTATTTGTGTATGTTTCTTATCTACTTTCTAGACTGTGGGTCTGAGGGAAATAAAACCAGAAGGAAGCATCCTCTGAGAGTGAGGGTCCTCTGAAAGCATCCTCACCCTTTTTTCCCTCTTTCCCCCTCTCACTTGTTAGCAGGTCTGGCTAGCAAAACCATGCCTAGGGAGAAAGCGTCTCCTGTCCTCACTGCCTCTTTGGAGAAGCATACCTGTTCTTTCACGTCTTCTCCAGCCTTTTCAGGCCCCACATACTCAGCCCCCTTGTGTCATATGAGCTCTGGCTGCGAAAGGGGGAATGAGCTGGCAGGTGGCAGTGGTGAGCGTGGTTGAGATTGTGCATACGAGTTGGTTTGGCTCTACCCTGCATTTCTTCTACTTTCCTGTCGTTCCCTGCTTTGGAGTTTTTTTTATTACTGTGGGGAGATCAGGAACATAGAGATCTGCTGTCAGAACAGACGTGAGAGTAAAGATCCTTCGATGCCTCGCTGCCACTGTGATGCCTGGAAGAGGAACTGTTGAAGGAGACGTGAAGTCAGCTCCTTACTCCTGCCCCACAGGCTGCAAAGGCCTCAGAGGGGAGTGACAAGCCAGGCGAACAAGGGAGGAAGTCTGCAGTGAGTTCATCTTCCAGCAGCCCTCATGATTCTACTCACTCCCGGGGTTACAGCCACTTCTCACATGAGACCGTAGGCCCACCTGCTTTGGAGCTACCTGGGGATTGTGAAAACCACTCCTGCACCCTCCAATCTAAGGACCAGGACTTCGGGAGGAGGGCTATGAGTCTGCAGTTTTAACAAGCTTTCAGGTGATGCTCACGCTGTTCTTTGTCTGAGCTCTCAGGTGATGCTCACGCTGAATTACAGAATCCTGGCTCTGGGTCTTGGTGACTCAGGAGTCCTTTTCACTCCGCCAAGGCTGCAGCGAGCACAAGGCCTAGGAATATGGTGTGAGGTCAGATCCTGGCTCCATCCGCCACATGTCGGTGGGTAACCGTGAGAAAGGAACTTAACCTCTCTGTGCCCCAGTGTTCTCTTCTATAAAATGAAGATGATAATAACAACTGGCCAGGTAGCTCAGTTGGTTAGCCCAGAGCATCATCCTGATATGCCAAGGCTGTGCATTCCATCCCCAGTCAGGGCACATACATAGTGGGACCACAAAATCTCTCTCTCTCTCTCCCTCTCCCTTTCTAAAAAGTGAATAAATAATTCTTTTAAAAAGATGATAATGACAGTACCTATTGCTTAGGATTCAGCATTAAATAAGTTAAAGCACATGAAGCACAAGGTTCCTGGCACATATGAGGGTCCAGTGAATGGGGGCTCTCATTTCCCAAGTGTCAGCCATTCGCAGCCCTCCCCACACTTGTTGCCATACTTGCATAATCTTCTACCAGTGCTTACTTAGCATTTTTTCCTAAATAACCTGCCCTTTTAACTCAGTGTCATCCTAAGAAGTGATACCTCGGCAATAATTGTTTGGATGTACTATTATATTTTTTTACACATTAACATTAGTGTATAAGTCCTGAAAAATTAAAACATTCATTTTAAGGACCACCATAGTATGTTTACCACCATTGGTAAACACTGGTTTAATCCAACGTCAGTTCAGGGAACAGACTCAGAGAGGTTAAGTGGATTTTCCAAGATCACCCAGGGCATTGTGGGAAAAGCCAGAAATAGTGGAATTCAGGTTTGCCTCTAGGCCAGTTCTCTTTATTCCCCATCAACCTCTGGTTACAGTGTTCTTAAAAGGCACGTTGAAATGTACTGAAAAGGAAACATTTCTTTGTTAGCCTGATGTTAGGAAACTGAAGTAACCCTTATATATTAAATTGGCTACAAAGGAAACCTGCCTTTAGCATTAACAGGAGAGCAAATTGAAAGTGTAGGTTCACCTCATTTCATCCCTGACAGCCCTTGGGTGGGCGCTGGATAACAGTGCGCAGGGCAGGTGAGGCTGAGAGGTGGAGCCAGGAGCTCCCTGGGCGCTGTGACTCCTGGTGACTGGGTAATGCTGCAGACAGGTCTACCTGCGGTGACGCAGCTAAGGGCACAGCTTTAGCATCACATGGGCCACGTTCTGATCCCCTTCACCACTCGCAAGCTCGGCCTTTGGACAAGTTACTTAGCTTTTCTGAACCTCAGCCCCCTCATCTGTAACATTCTTACAGGGTTGCTGAAAAAGGTAAGTACGCCTTTGGACAAGTTACTTAGCTTTTCTGAACCTCAGCCTTCTCATCTGTAACATTCTTACAGGGTTGCTGAAAATGGTAAGTACGATCTAGAGCAAGCATGTCAAACTCGTGGCCCACAAGCCGCATGCGGCCCACAACGAATATTTTTGCGGCCCAGCCAATATAACGGTATGTAAGAAATGTTTTAATAAAAATTTCATAACTTAATTTTTACAACATCCTGTTATACATAATTATTAATAACGAACTACAATGTTCGCTAATGACTGATTACTATAATCGTGTTGTATTCATTTCTCTTACACGCCTTACACGCAGGCGCACCACTTCTTTCCATTAATACTAGCAGCAAATATTTTAGCAGCTGATTGCCACGTCATTAGTCTTGGACTGACCTGTTTGGTGTGTGCAACGGGAAATATTTTTCTTTCAGAGAACAAGAAAAATAGGTTTATTTGCGTTACGCTTATTAATTTGTGCAGTTATTCAGTGTCTGTTAATGTTCAAGAAAAAATATTAATTTTTATTAAATATTCTATTATTTTATGTTAATGATGACTCATTTATTTCAGCCCTTTGTATTCAGCATGTCTCTATCGAAATAAACCTATGTTTCTATGAAAATTGAAGCTTTTGTTTTTTTGTGGCCCACAGAAACTTAAACCTGGCTTATTTGGCCCGTGTTAGTCTTTGGGTTTGACGTGCTTGCTCTAGAGAAAATGCTTAGTACAGCAGCAGGTAGCTTTTATTTTTAACTTCCTGGTAAGGGCACATACTTCAATTGCAGGTTCATTGCCCTCCTCGGGGCACATGTGAGAGGCAATAGTCCATGTGTCTCTCTAACATCGATGTTTCTCTCTCTCCCCCTCCCCCTCCCTCTTTTCCACTCTCTAAAAATCAATGAGCCCTAACTGGTTTGGCTCAGTGGATAGAGCATTGACCTGCAGACTGAAGGGTCCCAGGTTCGATTCCGGTCAAGAGCATGTACCTTGGTTGCAGGCACATCCCCAGTAGGAGGTGTGCAGGAGGCAGCTGATAGATGTTTCTTTCCCATCGATGTTTCTAACTCTCTATCCCTTTCCCTTCCTCTCTGTAAAAAATCAATAAAATATATTTTTAAAATCAATGGAAAAAAAATATTATTAGGTGAGGATTAACAATAAATAAATAAATTATAAAAAATTAAAAGAAACTTGGGCCCTGGCTGGGTAGCTCAGTTCGTTAGAGTGTCATCCTGATACACCAAGGTTGTGGGCTCAGTCTCTGGTCAGGGCACATACAAGAAGCAACCAACGAATGCATAAATAAGTAGAAGAACAAATCAATGTTTCTCACTGTGTGTCTCTAAAAAAATCAATTTTAAAAAAACTTGGTAATACTGAATTCCATCACACTTCCAGTTTCACTATAATATTGTATAATAATAAAATCGTAATATGCTAATTAGACCGGATGACCTTCCTGATGAAGCCCAGGCTGCAAGGGAAGCCCAGGTCCAGGTGCCTGCCTGCGGCCAGAGGGAAGCCCGGGTTCCAGATGCCAGAGGGATGCTGGTGCTGGCAGCGGGGGGGAAGGAAGGCCTACTCTTGCACGAATTTCGTGTATCGGGCCTCTAGTACAATGTAACGTTAATGCTCCAGAAAGATGAACCATAGTTAACCTGAAGATGAACCTGAAGCTTTGTGTGGGTTCCATCCTATTTTTTCCTCCCCAGGTTGTGCAAACTCCAGCTAAGAACCTCAGAGGAAGGCAGCATTTACAGAGACCTCAGAGGTCACTTCCAAGCACCCTTGGTTTTACAGATGTGAAAACTGAGAACCCGATCGCAGGCTGGTAAGTGGCAGAGCCAGCTGAGAAGTGGGAAATGCTATTTCTGTGCTGCTGAGGGGTTAGCACCAAATCCCGGCTGCCTCGCTCAGAGATCCGGCTTCGGCTTCGGGGAATAACATCCTCCTTGGCTAAGGCGCCAGGAATGTGACTCAACCACCTTCCCCGGAGGGCCGACTTGAGATTAACCGAGGGACAGAAATGCCTCAAAGTCAGCAAAAGAGGGCGATCAGGGACAGGAGGGCGCAGCTACTACTAGCGCCACTGGGGAGAGGATGCTTAGAAAGAGTTTTAGCAAGGACGCCAGACCCGTGTGACCGTCATCACAAATAAAAGCCATCGGGTTTCTAGTCCTGCTGAAGAGTGAGCAGCATCGCTTCTTTTAACTCTGGACAATCACAGCGTCCCTTTCCCCAGCGCTGGGGATCTGGTCGGATGCGGGTTCCCAGCACTCTTGGAAGTACAGTAGTCCCCCATCTGCGTTTCACTTTCCGTGGTTTTTGTTACCCATGGTCCACCATAGTCCAAACATACTACATGGAAAATGCCAGAAATAAACGAGTCATAAGTGGTCATTTGCACGCCGTTCTGGGCAGCGCGATGACATTTCTCGGGCGCTCTGTTGCTCCGGGAGGTGAAGTATCCGCACTGTGTTCCCGTGGCCCATTCGCCCCTTTGTAGAAACCTCGGTCATCAGACTGACTGCCATGGTTTCATACTGATGCCTAGAGGCCCCAGTGCTGGTGGGCTCCCCTGTGAGAGTGTTTTCATCTTTCTCAAGTCCAAGCAACCCTTCTTTTAGTTAATAATGACCCCAAAGCACCAGAGCAGTGAGGCTGGCAATTCCGGGAGGCCAGCAAGGCCCTAAAGTGCTTCAGTTTAGGTGAGAAGGCGAGCACAGCATAGCAAGGCATTTGGAGAGAGACCACATTCACATAGCTTTCATTATAGGATATTGTAATAATTGCTCTGTTAGTTATTGTCGTTAATCTCTTACTGTGCCTAGTTTATAAACTAAACTTTATCACATGTGTATATGTATAGCAAAACGCATAGTATTAATGAGTCATAAGTGGTCATTTGCACGCCGTTCTGGGCAGCGTGATGACATTTCTCGGGCGCTCTGTTGCTCCGGGAGGTGAAGTATCCGCACTGTGTTCCCGTGGCCCATTCGCCCCTTTGTAGAAACCTCGGTCATCAGACTGACTGCCGTGGTTTCATACTGATGCCTAGAGGCCCCAGTGCTGGTGGGCTCCCCTGTGAGAGTGTTTTCATCTTTCTCAAGTCCAAGTAACCCTTCTTTTAGTTAATAATGACCCCAAAGCGCCAGAGCAGTGAGGCTGGCAATTCCGGGAGGCCAGAGAGGCCCTTAAGTGCTTCAGTTTAGGTGAGAAGGCGAGCACAGCACAGCAAGGCATTTGGAGAGAGACCACATTCACATAACTTTCATTATAGGATATTGTAATAATTGCTCTGTTAGTTATTGTCGTTAATCTCTTACTGTGCCTAGTTTATAAACTAAACTTTATCACATGTGTATATGTATAGCAAAACGCATAGTATTTCTAGGGGTCAGCACATCCGTGGTTTCAGGCATCCATGGAGGGTCTTGGAATGGATCCCCCGCAGATAAGGGGGCGCTACTGTATTTTACAAGAGAAAGGGGGGCACAGTGAGGTTAAGTAACTTTGCAGAGGTCACCAGCTTGCCTGGGCTGCTGTGTCCAGCGGCCTTAAGGAAAACATCACAGGCATCTCCAATCCACCCTGTCAATAGCCCCTCCACCTCTTCCAACCTGATTTACAGGCGCGGCTGTGACGGTTTGACAGCCCTGATGGAGCCGCTGAGCAGGCTGGTGGCCAGTTGGAAAAACCTGCGATGAGGCTGGGAGTGGAGGGAGCTGGCCTCCTGGTGGGCTCTGACACACAGGTCAGCCGGCTGGCCGCTCAGCCTGTCGCCCTCAGCTGTCTCGCTGTGTTGCCGCAGAGCCGGGCCTCAGAGATGGGAACGGCGATTTACAAGCTCTCGGGCAAAATCAACTTTCAGGTGAAGAAAACTCACGTTCCCGGTAGGTCACCCTTGCTTCTGACAGTCTGATGGCAGTGGGGCCACAGGGAGGTGAGGAGCGCCCGCTGGTTCCATGGTGTGTGCCTTTGATGTTAACGGAGGACCCGGCTGGCCTTCAGGTTGGGGAGGAAGGCGCGGCCGGGCCTGCTGTGTTGGTTTCTTGTCAGCTGAGTTCCATTAGAAACCAGTTCATGAGGAAGCCTTACTCCTGTTGGCAAACGTGCTTTCAAATTTTGCCCGAGTTAAACAAAGGATGGAGACCCCGAGCCCTGCAGCTCCTTTCTTGCACAGGACAGCTCCAAGGCTGAATTTTCCATAACAGATGGAACACTAACTCCAGCGTTATTCGGACCAGTTATAAATATCAAAGACATGTGTTCTGCAGTTCAGATTCTTCCTAAAAGGGCTCAAGGACTTCCCGGCTTTAGTCCACGGCTCCTGAGTCTTTCTTGAGAAGCAACGGAAAATGCATTGGGGCTTGCAGGGCTGGGAGACCTGGGGGAGGTGGCCAGGCACAGCGACACACCTGCAAAAGCTTGGTAATTACGTAATTAAAGATTACATAAAAGAGGGGTGTCTTCACTTTTCTCTTGCCAGTGGCTGATAGATTGCCCATCCCAAGGCTAATGACCGCTGCAAGGTTGGGAGTGAGAAGGAGGTGTGTGTGTGTGCGTGTGTGCGCGAGCATAAATGTATGTGTGGGTGTGCGTGTGTTTAGAGTAGGACGGGCTAGCATGAATTTAAAGAGGAATCCTGCCTGGTTTTGCCACAACCTGTCTTGTTGCCTGGCGTGAGCAGCAAGATGCCTGCCTTCACACTAAGCTATGAGAAATGTTGCCAGGGCAGCGTGTCTGCCACATCACCGAATATCGTGTTACTATTAGAGGCTTTCAACAACAACACATAGTTGTATTTCTAGAATAGCTTGCCTGGTGGTGGGGCAAGGCATTACCACGCTTCATCACATCTAAGACACCTTCGGTAGAGACACCATTCTATGGACCATGCTGTCGGTTACACTTCGACATGCTACTCACTGTAACGTGTTTGCCCCCTTTAGAGATGTTTATCTGTGAAAAAAGAAGTGTTTTTAATATAGATGACATTTAGCAGAGAGCTGCCCTAAGTTCCTTTTAGTCGTATAATTTGGTGCCTCCTATTAAAGCTGCATTTACCTTAAGAAGAAAACTTCCCTGCTGTGTGGGCTTGCCTCCCTTCTGTCAAGGGAGCTTTGGACAGGAGAGAGTGGCCTGCTGTAGGCTCGGCATTGCAGAACTAGAGATGAACATTAATTAAGAATGAGAAACAAAAATGCATCAAAAGAGAAACTGTTTTCTACATCAGTAATGAATTAATCCCCTCTTACCACTGCACCGGGGAGCACACAGCTCTCTAAAGCAATCTGTCTGTGAGGTTTATTACCACAGAGGCTCATGCACATGGTAACAGTGTCAATCTAGTTCCCAGATAAGCTATAAAAAAAAAAAAAAGATAAAAGATGGTGCACAATCTTGAAAGAGGAAAAGTACGGAATAAGGAATTGGAATATATTGTATATCCCGTTCTGTTTTGCATTAAATACAGACAGTCCTCGGGTTACGTCGGAGTCGACGTACGTCATTTCGTGGTTACTTCGCCATCTCTCATTTATTTATAAAATCCGTCATTTCGACATATGTACATATGTGCTTTATGTTTTTTATTATTTATTTATCACAAGTAAAGGTCAGGAATTATCTTTCTTTTAAATTTTTTTTACTGTTTCACTTCATTACTGCTGTGTATGTGCTCCATGTGAGTGACATAGGTGCTTATGTAGGTGGGTTCTGACTTACGGCTGAAATCGCGTTACGTAGAGCTGTAGGAACGGATCTCCAACGTAACCCGAGGACCTACTGTAAGGAGTTCTGTAGGATTTCAGCTCCAGTTCCATTTGGGGGTTGACTTGAACCGAAGGTAAGCAGACAGGTGGAGAACTGGGTGCCCCCTTTCCTCTCAATATCATGCCTGTATTTTACGGAATAACCCAATACATGGCTGGTGTGTCTGCAGGCAGGACCTAGTCCCATCTGCTCTTGATCCCCCTTCACCCTCACCCCCCCTTACTGCCTGTCAGACTATAGTTCAACTTCTGGGAAGAATGGTTGGCACTCCGTGTCCCCACTCCCTAGCTCTCATTACTTCAGGACAATCTCTCTTTACTCTGACTTCCTAACGGCCAAATCTCTGCGCTCTGTTCTGTGCTCGTCAGCTCGACCTCAGTGACACCTGACAGAGCTGACCTGATGGTTTTCTTGAAACGTCCTCCCCTCTTGTCCTCCTCCCCGGCTCTAGCTTACTTCTCCCCTTACCTCTGGTCTCACTCCTCACGCTCCTCCTGATGCCCACCTCCCTCTGAGCACCCTTTCTGTATCAGTGATTGTTCCTTGTCCTACTTCTTACTGTAGTAGGAGTAGCTGCCACTTTGTACGAGTTCCTATCCCAGAACATTCGAGGACACAACATGTTGCATCATTTATGGCTCACAGGAGCTCTGAGAGGCCCCATTACCCCCTCTGCTCACAGGTGGTAACGAGGGTCAGAGTGGATTAGTAACTTGTGCAAAGCCTCAGGCTAGTAAGAGGTGGAGGCAGAATTGAAATTCAGAACATGTGACCAACCAATCATGCTCTTTCCAGTGTGCCACTCTCTCAGACTCTTCTCAGTCACACTCATCTCCCCGTCCACCCCAATGGGCTCAATGGTGCTCACTCTACAGCCCACCTCGGCTCCCCCGCTCCAGGCTCACACACCCAATGACTTACTGGACATCCTCTCACAGATCACGGGCACCGAGTCTCACTCTGCCCAGAGCTCAGTCACCTTTCCTCCCAGGGCTCTCACCTCGTGAAAGGCCTCACCTGGAGTCATCTTGGCATCTTCTCGCCCCAGATCCGAAGCCTGACAATGCTAGTTATATTAGCCTGTTCGGGCCACCATAGCAAAACACCCAGATCAGGGGCTCAAACAACAGAAATGTACTTTCTCCCTGTTCTGGAGGCTAAAGTCCAAGATCAAGGTGCCAGCAGGATTGGTTTCTTCTGAGGCCTTTCTGATTGGCTTGTAGATGTCCACCTTCTCACTGTGTCCTCACGTGTTGCCCCTTGGTCTGTGTCCCAGTAGCCTCTCCTTATAAGGCTGGGAGTCAGATTAGACTAGAGCCCAGCCATGTGCCTTGCTTTATCTTAGTTACCTCTTTAAGGCACTACCTCAAACTGTATTCACATTCTGAGGTACTGGGGTTAGGACTTCAAGATATGAATGTGAGGAGCACAAAATTCATCCCGTAACACTAGCTTTTAGGTATCCCTAACATTTTACTTTCCATCTTCATCTGCCTATGTTGGAGGTACGTGCTCAATATATATATTTTTCATTGACAGCAGTGTGGGTTCCAGAATGTTTAGAGATTTTACTGTAGAGATTATATTCATTGTTTTTTAAAAAATATTTTTATTGATTTTCAGAGAGGAAGAGAGAGATAGAAACATCAATGATGAGAGAGAATCATTGATCGACTGCCTCCTGCACGCCCCCTACTAGAGGTCGAGCCCACAACCCAGCATATGCCCTGACTGGGAATCGAGAATCATTGATCGACCGCCTCCTGCACGCCCCCTACTAGAGGTTGAGCCCACAACCCGGCATATGCCCTGACCGGGAATTGACCATGACCTCCTGGTTCAAAGGTTGATGCTCAACCACTGAGGCACTCATCTCCCTCGAATCTTGCTCATTCCCCCACCATCTCAAGATGATGGTGACAACATAGACTGCTTTATCCTGGGCCCGAACAAGAACCTCATGTGGAGCCCCCTCTAAATTTCCCTCCAAGGTTCTTCTTGCCCAGACACCACTGTAATTGGTAAAGTTATTTCATAATAAAGCCCCTTAAATATTTCATAATCTAAGATCCCTCTTGACTACTGTTTAGAGAATTATGTTTGCTGGTAAATAGAGTTGCAGACGTTTTTATCTCTGTGTTGTAATGTGGCTGTTGTAAGAGCTCTTTAAAAAATATTTACATAGTTTGTCAGTCCATCAAGAAATTAAACAGAGTCGCCATGTGACCCAGAAATTCCACTCATGGGAATCCAAACAACCCAATATCCATCCACTGATGAGTAGATAAACAAAATGTGGCACTTCCAGGCAATGGAATACTATTCAACAATAAAAAGGAATGACATTCTGGTACACATTAAAACAAGGACCAGCCTTGAAAACATTTTGCTGAGTGAAAGAAGCCAGACACAAAAGGCCACCTATTGTATGATTCCATTTACTGGAAATGTCCTGAATAGGCAAATCCACAGAGACAGAGAGGAGTAGGGGATAGAGGAAGAAGAAAGGGGCGGGCGAGTCACTGTGACAAGGTCAGGGATTTGTGCTTGGAGTCACGGAAATGTTCTGGAATTCGCTAGTGGTGATGGTTGTACAACAGTATGAATACACTAAAAAGCACTGCATTTTATGACTTAAAATGGTGAATTTTATCTCAATTAGAAAGTTGCAAAACATTTTTACAGTCGCCTACTTTCCTGCCTTTGTGAAGCGCACTCACTGATACTATGTTTAATTTCAGAGAAGGCCGAGACAGTCTGGCGTGAATGGTTCAGAGCATCATTGTTCTCCTTAGTCCAGGTCGGATGCTGGCTTTTGGTTTGGGGGCTTCGATCTCTCTCTGCCTATTGGATGGAGAGAGACCCATGAAACCTCTAACCAGGAGCCCCGCGCTTTCTCTTCCAGACGGCAAGTCGATGTGCCATTCTTACTGCCGGGACCTGGTGCACCTGGACTGCCCACAACACGGGAAATCACCGAGCTGCGTGTGCACGGGTGAAGCGAGCCCTCCCCGCGGCCAGCACCCCCAGGTAGGCACCGTGGGCGCCCCAGGCTCTGGCTACAGGCACGTCACCCACCTGCCCGCGGTGGGCCTTTCCCCTCAGCTTCGCTGTGTGTCTTGGAAGCTTAGCTGGGCTGCGGGGTGTGGTTTTGGAAATAAACGATGGCATGTGTCAGTAGTTAATCCAACAGATTTGGGATAAAATGAGAGGGTTGGATCTTCGCAATTCAGGATGTGGCCATGTTCACAGATGTACTCACCGCTGTGTGTGTGTGTGTGTGTGTGTATATGTGTGTGTGTGTGTGTGTGTGTGTGTGTGTTTCTCCCCCTGATGCGGAACCTCAACGTGAGCGCCCTGCAGGGGCTCCATCCTCCCCCCATTCCCGGTCCCATGAAAGGCAGGATTTCCAGCTAGCAGGCTGTTCTCTCAGTCCAGCAGCCTCAGCCTGTCTCTGCTGCACCCCTACCCGCTCTGCTCTCCCTGGTTTGCTGACGTTCTCAGCGGGAAAGGGGCACCACGGGCAGCGATGCCCATGTCTCTGCCAACGTGGTGATTTCTCGCGTCTCCTCTCCTGGCACAGCAGGAGTTTTCTTGAGAAGTCGGTGGTTTATTTCCAGGAGGCTGGGGACACGCGCATTACATGGTCTTCGGCGTCTTGTCCGTGTCTGGGCGCTCCCTGGTGTGTGGCACCAGGATTACCGAAACCAGGCAGCAACAGCCACCTTCCCTTCATACGCGAGTGAAATGCTATTCCTTCTGGGCCAGGAGGCTGGCTGCCCGCTGCTCCCGGACCAGCGCGAGTGCCAAGGCCCAGATGCCTGCTCGTGCCGCCTGTTTCCCCCTAACAAAGGGAGCTGTGGTCAGGCAGGAAGGGCTGTTGCAGAGTGTCTCTGGCGTGTGGGTCCCATTCAATGTGGTGACGCTGGGCAGGGGCTCAGGAGGAGGGGGGCGCGGTCTGTGAGGGCAGAGAGAACCGCTTTTATGGCTGACTGAGAACTTCATGTCAAGTGGCAACTGATGTGAATTTCTCAACTAGAGCCTATGGGAGCTCCTGCAAAGCTGTGCCCGCCTCACAGCTAACCCAGGGAGAAAAGCCTGGGCGAGGGATGCAGTTTGTAATTTAACAGCATGACTCTGGAGCGAGCAGAGACCATAATGGAAGTATCATGAGAGGCTCTCGGGAGAACAGACCTGTGCTTGTTTGGCTTGAACAAATACAGAGTTCAAGTGTAAGGTTTACACATAGTGGAAGTTTCTCAAAAGGCACCTGCGCTACCGATGCTTGAATACTTTACATTTTTTATAGAGAATTTTAAAAAGTAATACTGAGCTCTCCCATGTGACTCTTAAAAGTTTTAAAGAATGATAAAGCTGTTTGATATTTAAATATTTTAGTTCAATTATTTTTAAATTGTAGAACTTCAGATTTAGAAGTTGATGTTTGGGGAGCCCCAGGTTTGGTTTGCCAGACAGGGCCATGCAGAACACGTGAAGAAAGCATTCCCAACACACAATTCTCCTGGGTGAGGTTAGGAATGTTCTCAATGGGGAATGCCACTCTAGCGAGTAATTTCCTGTATGTGCATCTAGGAGATTATGAGAGGTACCTCACAGGAGCGACGATAATTAAATTAGATTTTGAATACTTTCTTTTCATGAGGCATACCCAAAATGTGGTGCTATACTACAGTGCTTTAATATTTTACCGATGATCTATTCTTGTGAATTGGGCTTTGATACCATGCTTTTCTGTTATTGGCCTTAAATTTACTAAATGCACCTTGGCCGGTGTGCTCAGTGGGTGGAGCATCATCCCCTGCATCGAAAGGTCACCAGTTCAATGCCTGGTCAGGGTACATGCCCAGGTTGTGGGTTCTGGCCTGATTGGGGTGCATACAGGAGGCAGCCAATCGATGTTTCTCTCTCACATCCATATTTCTCTCTCTCCCTCCCTCTTCTTTCCTCTCTCCAAAATCAATAAAAACATATATATTTTTAAAAAATAAATAAAAATAAATGCAATAGCTCTAACATCATTAATAGAATTCTGAGTCTTGGCAATATCCCGGGTCTGAGATATGACCTTTTTGGAAGTGTGCACCAGCTGATTACGTCACAAGAGCTCTCTGTGTAATTATAATCCCCAATGCTACTGGCTTCACCACTGATAGAGAATTAACTTCAGAATGGTTTCAACTCAGTGGAGAACCTTGAAAAACAAAAAACAGTTCGAACAGAATTTCCTAGAAGCTGCAGAACTTGACCAAGAAAATAATCCTCACACACCCGTCTTGCTGCTGCATTGTGATATGATGAGGACTTTGAAAGATTACTGGAGAGCACTTTTCAACTATAAGATGTATTTATCAACTTTAGATTTTAAGGAAACCTTGTATTCAGTTTCTAAATTCAATACCATGGAGATTATAAAACTCAAATTCGACTGACTTTTCAAATCAAATTGCTTATGTATTGTATATAGTTTTGTGATTATGAAAGTAAATCATAACTATTATAGAAATTTTGGAGAATGTAAAACATTTTAAGGAAAGCATTAAAATTGCCTATAACCCACTACTCAGATAATCACTCTTAATATTTTAGTGTCTTGCATTCTTTTTCTCAGTATCTATTGTCTACATGTATTTCTTTGTGAAATTGGAATAATTAGATACATAGATATACAGATGGAGAGAGAGATCTATCTTCATTCTTCATTACAATGGGACCATTTTCCCTGTCATTCCATATTCTTTGAAAACAACCTCTAAGCTATAATAGTTCATCTTATGGATATTTCATACTTGATTTAACAATCCTGTTTCGGTTGGTGCTCTTTCTGACTATTGTAAATAAAGCTGCAATAACAGCTTTGTACAATAATCTTTTCCCACAGTCCTGCTTATTTCCTTAATACAGATTCCTGAAGGAGAATTACTTGGTCAAGAGCTTAAATGGCTCATAATACATATTGTCAAATCCTTTAACAGTAAGTTTGTAGCAGTTTACACCTTCCCGAGCAGTCCCTAAGCAGTATAAATTCTCCTGTAGGCACCTGCATAATGTATTCCATTTAAAAATTCTTCTTTTTTTTTTTTTAAACGCTTAGTTCCTTAAGACTTGGTGGTGAGGTGGGGAAATAATTGAGTAATTTGGTCTACTCCAATGTTTGAAAATTGTAATTAGTGAAGTTGTTGATTTTGTGACCTCTCCACCCCCACCCCCAATCTGGTCTTTCTCAGAGGGCTATGCAGAGGGTGTGGGCTTCACAATCCACTGTCCTCGCGAGACTCAGAGAGGGGGTCTTTTCCAAAGTGGGGAAAGAAATGGCTAGGAGTGAACGAGCAGTGCAGGGAGCGCAAGAGCCCACAGCCACCTGTTTCTGGTTGGGAGAAGGGCGGGCTATAAGGGTGAAAGCTGTTAGAAGAGATTTAGGAAAACAGCCCCAATTATAAAATCTGAGGGGTTTGACTAAAGGTGAGGAGGGATTGTCCTTTCCCAGCTCCGGATCCCACAAGCCACAACATCATGCTTAAGGTCATTGTGCGTTTTGTTTCCTTTGGTTTAGCGCTTTAAGCTACACACTCAGACTCTTAATTGCTCCCCATACAGCAGCAATCATTAGGTCTGACCACAGGAAATTTCCATTTTTGTAGGTCAGAAATGGTTCAACACCAGCTAACTTTATAAGGATCAAACTCAAACATACTTAGGGAATTATTCTTAATCATTATGAGTTCATGTTAACGTTTTCTGATGAGAGCACCTGTAGCACGGGCTCCGCTTCTTTGTGTGGGCCCACTGGGCGATCAACAGCAGGGAGACAGGTTGGGATATTGGACCAATCAGGATTATTGGTTTTGTTTGTAACCGGAAAGCCACCAGAGGGCGCTCTAGCATTGACTATTGTATACGAGTATTTGAGCCCCAGATTCCAATTAAAAACCAGTAAATAGAAAAACAACAAAGAATAAAAATAAAATAAAAAAGATAAAGAAAAAAATTAAATAAATAAAAACCAGTAAATAGAAAAACAACAAAGAATAAAAATAAAATAAAAAAGATAAAGAAAAAAATTAAATAAATAAAAACCAGTAAATAAATATATAAAGATTGTTAGTATTTATTGAGTACCTTCTCGACAGAACTAAAGTTTTGACACATAACCATTAACACACACATTTGACACATAACCATTAACATTTTTATTGTTAATATTAATTAATTTTTCTGTGTGCTTACCACACATTTCATTTTATGTTTTCCACCGTTCAATCAGCAAGATATTATTTTTTATTTTTACAGATGAGGAGATTTCAGACTTACAGAGGTCAAGTGATTCTACAAATGAGAAGAATAAAACAGTTTTTATCTACAGACTCATCCCTCCATTAAAGTTCTCTTTCCTTCCCTCCCTCTTTTTTTTTTCTTTTTCTAGTAGGAATCGAAAGGAGATATGCCCTTGCTTAAAAAGAAAAAGAGCTGAAGCTAATGTCTATAAAGCCAGTACACTTTCCAGTCCTGCCTCCTGGTCCTAAGGCAATACCACGTCC
>NW_005364914.1:3416339-3426841 GCF_000412655.1 Myotis brandtii | reverse complement strand
CCCACGCATTTCTCAGTCTACTGTCACTCCTCTCCCCCCTCAAGTTCGCCCTAGATGACTGTATGATCTTGGTTTCATCTGTATTCAAATTTAAAGGGGTGAGGGCAGACAAGAGGAGAAGGTCAGGAATCTCCACAACCCCTTGAAGATGACAGCTACACTTCTATAGCACTTTACAGTATAGACCCAAACTACCCACACCCAGCAAGTAAGAGCAAAGAGCTACAGGCACATAGCCACACTAGCTGGGTGGCCTGAGTTCAATCATTTAACTTCATCCAGAGAGTGTATGTAGCAAATGTAATACCTTTTTTTTTTAATTTAACTATTTTTTTAATTGATTTTAGAGAGAGAGGAAGAGATAGAAACATCAATGAGAGAGAGACATCAATCTGCTGCCTCCTGCACGCCCCCTACTGGGGATCAAGCCTGCAACTTGGCCATGTGCCTTGACTAGGAATTGAACCGGGGACCTCCTGGTTCATGGTTTTGACATTCAATCACTGAGCCACACTGCCCAGGCACAAACGTAATATCTTATTCTTAGGGTTATTGTGGATTTACTTAGATGATGCATAGAAAAGTACTTAGCCCAGTGCTTCTCAGGAAACTATTCACTTAGGGTTAGTGATATTACTATATTCTTTAATTCTCCCAACAACCATATAAGGTAGGCATTTAGCATAGAATCTGGCCTCGACCCTGATTTGTTGAGTGCTCCAGAGGAGGAGACTTGGGTTCCAGAGAGGCCAAGAGACTTGCCAAAGGCCCACATCTAGTATTACAATACAAAATATTTTCAGAAGTGTTTCAGGTTTTTGCTAGGCGAGCTAACAGATATTATTTCCAAATCAATTACAAGGCAGCAGTGTCAGCCCACCTCACACAAGTGCTAGGGGCCTTCCAACCACCATCAGAAGCGCCGGGTGTTGGTCACTCAGGGAATCAACAATCAGGGTGTCACACCCCACCCCAAATTTAGGGGAGCCTTAAAGTTGATTTTGTTTAAATATTGTAATGTGACTCTACTAGCAATTAACATTTTCTTTATGCTTTGATTATGTTTAACAGTATATGGACCCACACCCAGCCAGTATATTTCAGTGGTTGAGCATTGACCTATGAACTAGGAAGTTATGGTTCAATTCCCAGTCAGAGAGTATGCGTGGGTTGCAGGCTTGATCCTGTGCAGGAGGCAGCCAATCAATGATTCTCTCTCATCATTGATGTATCTCTCTCTCTCTCTCTCTCTCTCTCTCTCCCCCTCCCCCTCTCTCCCCCCTTCCTCTCTGACATCAATTAAAAAAATATCTTTTAAAAAAGAAGAAGAAAAGTATAAAAGCCCTGGCCAGTGTTCTCAGTGGTTAGAGCATTTGCCTGCGCACTAGAGGGTCGTGGGTTCGATTCTCTATCTAGGGTAGATACCTGGGTTGCAAGTTTGACCCTGCCTCCAGTTAGGGCACGTGCGGTGCGGGAGGCAACCAATCTCTCTCTCTCTCTTTCTGTCTTTCTCTCTCTTTCTCACTCTCTCTCTTCCTCTCTCTTTCTCGCTCTCTCTCTTTCTCTCTCTCTTCTTCTTCTCCCTCTCCCTCTCTCTCTTTCCCTTCCTCCTACTTCCCCCTCCCCTCCACTCTTTCGCTGATTGTTGGACATTCAGAGGCATCGGTAGCTGGGTCAGCCCGGACAGACGGGAGTTAGTGCTGCTGGGCCCACACAGACTCATGTCTGCCACCATGCCATGCTGTCCATGGGCCCAATGCGCCATTTGGGGGCTGGCTGATCGTGAAGGTGACTAATGTCACCTGACTAATGTCACTTTATCTAATCTGTTGGTCAGTCCCTCTTCCATGAGAGATGCTTTCTGGTGGTTGTTAACACATGACAGAGATGTACTCCATGCCCACTCCCGTGTGCCCATGCACATACCTTCACCAGCCCTTGACTTGTCAGGCCACTGGTCAGGCACTTGTGTACGTTCGGGCCACTTCTTCCACACAGAGTGAGTGAGCAGGTGCCCTGCCCGCAGTGCTGCCCAGAGGAAAACTCTCCCCTCGCCGTCTCCCGAATGTGGCTGTAATGCGGCCACCATCCATTTTCACTCACACCCACGCACAGAGCCAACTCATCTCTGAATCAAGCTCAGCCTTTTCTCTTCTCCTTCAGCTGCTTGTACGAGAGGCCACCCCGTCCCCCATAGCCACATGTCCAAGTGAAACTGCTGGGTGGCAGGGGTTCTGGTGACGGGCTACTTGCTCGTGCAGCACACTGATCCCTCTGGGCCGGCTGGGACTCAGTCCTGGATGTGCCATTTCCATCCTACAACTGACTGTGGCCGGGCTGTCCCAGTATATGACTCAGTGGCTGTGTCAGAACCCAGTGGCTAATGGGCCGTCCGGGAGGAGTGGCTCCTGGGTGCACCGTGGTCAGCATTCTCTCTGCCCGAGCCCAGTCACATGCCCAAGGGGGGCTGGATGACTCTGGGAACCAAGTCAATTTAGACGCCCTATCAAAGAGTCCTGGAAATGACTAGATACCCCCGTCCCCTTGTTTATAGTCATGACCAAGTGTGTCTTTGGGGAGTGGCTGCAAAAAATATATATATATATATATTTTAATTCTCATCCATTGATTTTTAGAGAGAGGGAAAGACAGAGAAATATCGATGTGAGAGAAACACATCGATTGGTTGCCTCCTTCACTGCCCCAACCAGGGCTCTGGCCGGGGAGAAACCTGCAACCAAGGTACATGCCCTTGACTGGAATCGAACCCGAGACCCTTTGGTCCACAGGCCGACGCTCTATCCACTGAGCCAAACCAGCTAAGGCTACAATATATATTTCTGCAGTGCTGCCGGGTCCTTCCCCCTAGGAACCTGACACCTTTTCAGTCAGTGGGTTCCAGATCTGAAAACTAGCTCAGGTATGGGCACTGTGTGAGAGGTTGTGACTTTTTATTGGAGTGACCTCCCTCCGTGTCCCGCTCCTCCAGGCTGGCCTTTGCTGGGTGTAGATGCTATGCAGCACCTCTTGGTGCTGGGGACACGGTGCTCCCTTAACCATCTCATAGGTCCCTGCAGGGCAAGCCTTCTTGGCTGCCCCTCTGACCTTGCTGGTTATCCCGGTAATTGTGGCCTCCTGGTTCTTGCCCTGTAAGTGTGACCACCTGGCCTCTGTCACTCTGGAGCCTCAGAATCCCACGGAGAGTAACAAGCCCCAGTCTTATTGGTGCCTGACTGCCGCTTCTACCACTGGCCCTGACCTGCGGGGGAGCCGCCACCAACCTCCTCAGCCAGGCTGGTGCCCCTCTCAAGGCCTTGGTGAATGGCGGGTCCTCTAGGTCCTTGTGGGTCCATTTTCCTCAGCATCTTTCGTCTTTCCTCTCCCATTCGTCAGGGTAACCAAGCATTTCCGCTTCGCTCGGTTGGCTATCATGTCTCTAGGTTTCCGAGAGCCAGGCTAGCAGTTTGCCTCGTCCTCTGGGGTCATTATCAGAGTCACGTCCTGTGTCCCAAGAAAGTGCCCCCAAGTCAGTAAATTCTTGCTTTTCTAGTCTTATCTTCTGGCTTCCTTGATCAAATACCCTCAAATTACAATCCCAAGGTTACTCCCAGTTTCCGGTTGATACATCCTGGCTTCTTCTCACAGCTCCTTTGATGTGCAATCTCTTTCCTCGGTACTAAGCCCAGAGCATTCTAGGTCCTGCTGGGGTTTCACCCTACAGCTTGGTAGCTCGTAGAGGCAGCTGATGGGCAGCTCCTGAGACTGCACTGGCTACCTTGCAGGAGAGGGTGGCAGCGCTAGCGCTCCTGTGAAATGTGGGCCAGCTCTGCAGCCTTGCAGGGTTCAGGGCCTCTGCCCAGCCCACAGCCCAAGGGGCAGCCATCCAGATCCCCATCCCACGTTTCCGAGTCCCAGCTTTCTCCAGTCAGCTTCCTGATCGCAGCCTAACAGACTCGCCTTAGCTGAGCATTCAGACGTCTCTGTAGCCACGTGACTTTATCAGATCCGCCGTCAGCTGCTCAACTCTGTCAGTTTCTGAGGAGGTTCTCTGGCGCTCACACGCGTCTGTATTGTCCCTCAGCCCTTTGCAGGGCATCAGGGCAACTTAGCAGAAACCAGCCAACGCTGCTGTTCTTGAAGGTCCTGTCCCCCTCCTGTCTTTCAAATGCCTGGGTGCCTGCACCTGCCACAGCCTTCCCCTCCACGGGACATTCTCCCTGGTCACCCCTGGAGAAACCTTTAGGAATCGTGCCACCGCCTTTTCCAGGGACCATCCTTGTGCCACTAGGTCCTTGTGGGTCCATTTTCCTCAGCATCTTTCGTCTTTCCTCTCCCATTCGTCAGGGTAACCAAGCATTTCCGCTTCGCTCGGTTGGCTATCATGTCTCTAGGTTTCCGAGAGCCAGGCTAGCAGTTTGCCTCGTCCTCTGGGGTCATTATCAGAGTCACGTCCTGTGTCCCAAGAAAGTGCCCCCAAGTCAGTAAATTCTTGCTTTTCTAGTCTTATCTTCTGGCTTCCTTGATCAAATACCCTCAAATTACAATCCCAAGGTTACTCCCACCTACTGGGATGTTCCCGCAACCAAGGTACATGCCCTTGACCGGAATTAAACCTGGGATCCTTCAGTCCGCAGATCAATGCTCTATCCACTGAGCCAAACCGGTTAGGGCGAGATTCCTAAGTTTTTTTTGTTGTTGTTGTTTTTAAAAATATATTTTATTGATTTTTTACAGAGAGGAAGGGAGAGGGATAGAGAGTTAGAAACATCAACGAGAGAGAAACATCGATCAGCTGCCTCCCGCACACCCCCCACTGGGGATGTGCCCGCAACCAAGGTACATGCCCTCGACCGGAATCGAACCTGGGACCCTTCAGTCCGCAGGCCGACGCTCTATCCACTGAGCTAAACCAGTCAGGGCAAGAGATTCCTAAGTTTTAAATAAACTTTCCCAGGCACAGGAATTTTGCATTGGACCTGTTCCCCACATTGCACACACGTAGCATTCCTGGCCCCAGGACTAGATGCAGTGGCCTACTTCCCCCACCTGGTGACGAGAAAAACTGCCCTCTCCCTCTGTGAGCACTCCTGGAGGCAGGAGTCCCAAGTGCCACTGAACAAAGCTCCGTGCAGATGTGACCTCTGTACAATGCACTTGCTTAACATCCTGAGCACATGCCCCAGGGAGCCCCACCCATGCTGCTTCCCGGAGGGTCTGTATCGCCACAGCATGCATCTTGCATACAGATGCTCCTTAGCCAGCCTGGTGAGGAGGAACCGAGCAGGCAATTCTGTGCTAGTTCAGCTTGCCTCTGGGCACCTCCACCTGAGTGGGTGAAAGGTACCTCAAAACCAAGCTGTCCCTTCTCCATCCTTTCCCCTACCTCTCCTCTCGCCTCTACCCAGCTTTCCCTTCTGAATATGTGACACCTTTCTGAAGCTTAAAACCCAGGAACCTTCCTCCATTCTTCCTTTCTCTTTCTCCCTACATACAATGAACAAATGCAGTGGGCTCTGTCTTCAAAATACTGTAACCAATGTCTTTCCTCCATGTCCACGCTGCCACCTTTGTCCAAGCCCCCATCTTCTCTCCCCAGCACCCACTAGGACAACCTCCTGTCATGTTTCCTGCTTCTTTTACACACGACAGGTAGAGAATATTTTAAACACACGAATCCGGTTACATCACACACCTATTTAAGCCCCTAAATAAAATCCGCACTCTTTGCGGTGCCTTACGAGGCCCTTCGTGATCAGGCCCTTGCTGCCTCGCTGAGCTTGGTCCTACCACTGCCCATGCAGCGCCGTACACCGGCTCGGATCGGATCGGCTGGCTCTTGCTCTGTCCCTTACAGATGCCAAGCTCAGTCTCGAGCTCTTGTGCTCTTCACCAGCCTAGACTATCCCCCCAGAGCCTCTCAGCTGGCTCTTTAATTCACGTCTCAGTTCAAGTGTCACCTTCTCAGTGAGGTGTTCTCTGACCACCCAAATGAAGGGAACCCCCAAACCACCGTTGTCCTCTCACCTATTACCCTGTTCTGTCCTCTGCACACCATTTACAATCATCTGACTTGATTTTGTTTATTTCTTATCTTGTCCATCTAGAGCAGCGGTTCTCAACCTGTGGGTCGCGACCCCTTTGGGGGTCAAACAACCCTTTCACAGGGGTCGCCTATGACCATCGGAAATTACATATTGTTTTTGTGATTAATCACTATGCTTTAATTATGTTCAATTTGTAACAATGAAAATACATCCTGCATATCAGATATTTACATTACGATTCATAACAGTAGCAAAATTACAGTTATGAAGTAGCAACGAAAATAATTTTATGGTTGAGGGTCACCACAACATGAGGAACTGTATTAAAGGGTCGCGGCATTAGGAAGGTTGAGAACCACTGCTCTACAGTGTAATTTTCATCGGAGAAGGGGAGGGGCATGTCTGTTTGGTTCACGGCTGCACCCCAGCGCATTAGGAAGGTTGAGAACCACTGCTCTAGAGTGTAATTTTCATCGGAGAAGGGGAGGGGTGTGTCTGTTTGGTTCACGGCTGCACCCCAGGCTGTCAGATTGGGTTCTCAGAAATATGTGTTGAAATCTGATGCACATGGTCTCTGCATAGCTAATGTCATTGCGTGTATTGATCACCGACTTAGATCCTTTGGCTTTCAATACACACGATCCTAAGTCCTGGGGTTCGTTGTCTTAAATACTATCAATTGTCGGGATTGACTTCAGCTCTCTGCTGATAGACAGTATTTGCTGTTTGACAATGTTACATGTGTAATTTCATAACAGGACTTTTTTTATAAACAAACAAGTGAGAGGCCTCCTGTCCTCCAGTAACTACCATTCTAATTTTATTCGACTGGGGCTGATAATTCTTTGTTAGTTCCTAAATTTAATAAATGCCATTTGTCACGTTTCTGTGAGCTGCCATCTTCAACAGAGCCAATCATGTTCTTTGAGAAGTAATTTTATTCGACTGGGGCTGATAATTCTTTGTTAGTCCCTAAATTTAATAAATGCCATTTGTCACATTTCTGCGAGCTGCCATCTTCAACAGAGAACCAATCATGTTCTTTGAGAAAACAATTCAGTTATGTCTCAAAAATTTTGCATGTATTTTTAGCACCCTCAAAACTAAATTCTGCATCCATAAGTAATAGAGGAAGGTAAACTACAACTATCCCATGAGCAAGAAATGAAAGGTTGAAGGGATCAACCAAAGAACTTGTATGCATGTATGCATAACCCATGGACACAGACAATAGGGTAGTGAAGGCCCGGGGTGGGGGGCAGGGCAGGCTAGAAGGGGTCAATGGGGAAAAAGGGGGACATATGTAATACTTTCAACAATAAAGATTTAAAAAATAAAAACAAACAAACAAATGAAAGGCTGGCATTTTGAACGGTGCACCCGAAAGGCCGGGGCCATGGAGCAAGACGGATCACCTGTGGGTCTGGAAGCGCTACCTACGGATTCTCGTCAAGGCAAATGATGAGAGGTCGGTACATTAGTGGGTGAGACAGATATGGAAATAAATACTATGAAGACAATAAGCACTTTTTTGCCCATCACTGATGGGTTCTATATGCCACGGAAATGAACGGTACTGTTGGCTTCACTGTATGACTGATGATCCGCTAACACCAAAACCACCTACTGCTCATGAATGCATTTGGATAAACCATAAATTCAAGACGAGTGGCACTCCAGAACAGTGTGCACCTTACTCCACCACTAGAAAGAGGATTCAGGATGGCTCCCACCTTCAACACCTTACAAGTAAAGACAATGAAAAACAATTTAGCCCTGGCCGGTGTGGCTCAGTTGGTAGGGTGTTGTCCAGTGCACCAAAAGGTCGCTGGTTTGATTCCCAGTCAGAGAATGTGCCCAGGTTGCAGGTTCGGTCCCTGGTTGGGGTGCGTGCAGGAGGCAGCCCATCGATGTTTTGCTCTCACATCAATGTTTCTCTCTCTCTCTCTCTCTCTCTCTCTCTCTCTCATAAAAAAAATATTTCATAAAAAATATTTAAACATGTAACATATGGGGCTTTTCATGTCATTGCACTTTTACTGCTTACTGTTAACTTGATTTAAATTATTTGATTAAAAAAAAAAGAAGAAGACATGAAAGGCTGGTCCAGGAGCAGAGAAACATCTCTTGCTTCAGTTTGGGGGGTGTGTTAGGAGGGCACTGAGTGCGTCCTTTCGCACTGATCCCCGAAGACTGAAGAGTCTTGCTGATGGAACCCTATCCCAAATAGGAGAGGAGGGAAACTTCTCTAAGAATGCTCACCATCCTAGACACGTCTGCTTTCTTCCCCTCCAAGGAATGTGAACCATCATGTTTTACATTTTTTATTTTATCATCTAATCCATTTGCAGGGCACTGTTGCAAAGCATCTGAAAAGCATTCCAAAGCAGAACTCATTGGAAGTAAGGCCCTTGGCCTCCAACCTCAGTGCCCAGCCGCGCTCGCTCCTCATGAGCCTCAGCCGGTGTGTTAACCAGCCCCAGGCCCTGACAGGGTCCTGAAAGGAGACAGAGCCCCAGTTCCCAATGGCTGCGGCAGGAGGCTCATTGCCCGGATCACCCAGGTGCAAGTAAAGGTGGGGGGCTGAGGTGGCAACAAATAAATCCTAAAATGGCAACGCTGAGAGCTCTAGAACAAATGCAAACTGAGGGATCCACATGCAGCCACTCACGAATTATCTACGGCAGCGGCCGGTGGAACACAGGCTATTCCTACCAGAAGCTCATGCTGAGGCTTATTAAGGATGGCGGACAGGTTCACGGCAGATAAACAAGACATTTTACCTCTCTATCCACTCTGTGCCCCGGGCATCTGTGAAATGGAGATGAGTGCATGCCTGTCCCTGTCTCCCCCGAGGGCTAGGGTTTCTAGGCTCTTGGGAGTCTGAGGTGCTGTCGCCAGGTGGGGACCCAGGGCAGAAAGCAGTTGTTGAGGTGATTAGGTCCAGATTAAGTAGAGCCTCAAGGCTGGGGCTGAGGCCCTGAATCCTATCCCGGGCAGATCAGCACACAGCACAGAGCACGAGGGCAGGGATAATTGATTCTCTCTCTGCTGGCGGAGGAGTGGAGGAGCAGCTGGGGTTTGCAACTGTTGTGGCAGATCGATTTCAAGCGGCCTGGTGAGAAGAAGCCTGCTGCCGAGCTGGGCTGAGACAAAGGCGTGGTGCACAGCCACTCCCCGGGGGAGGAACCCGGGTGGGTGCACCTGAACCGAGAGGGTGACAGCCACACCCTGGTTCTCGGTGCTGCCTTATCAGCCCCAGCACCGCAGCAGCTCTGCCTGAGCAAGCACAGGTACAGAGGGAAGGAAGGAAACCCCTCCCCGTGGCCACACCAGCACTTCCTCTCTGTGGAGAGCAGCAGCTGGCAGCTCTCACGTCTCCATGCTCGCCTCTTGCCAGGCTCACAGCCACATTTCCCAGGCTCCCTTGCGTTAAGTGTGGTCATGTGACTGAGTTTCCCCTGAAGAAACGAGTGCACAACCATCCCTCTCTCTCCTCGCCCACTGGCTGAATGGAGACAACTTAGGGAATATATTCTTTTCTTAAATATATTTTTATTTTTTAAAATATATTTTTATTGATTTTAGAGAGGAAGGGAGAGGGAGAGAGAGATAGAAACATCAATGATGAGAGAGAACCATTGATCGGCTGCCTCCTGCACGCCCCACACCGGGGATTGAGCCTGAAACGCGGGCATGTGCCCCTGACCAGGAATCCAACGTGACCTCCTGGTTCATAGGTAGATACTCAACCACTGAGCCACGCCACTGGACGCTGTCTTTCTTCTGTTACAACAGAGGGCTCTGGGCCTTGGTGAGAGTCACCAGTCGACCTTCAGTTTGGGATGGGCCTTTCCCCATAGCTGCTTTTCCTCACACCCCCACACAGCACATGGTGGCCATGCCTTCTCTCCCTCAGTTTCCAGAACAGCCTCTGGGCTCCACCAGAGCAGGTCGGCACTTCCTCACCTGTTTGGGGGGCCCACTTGACAGAAAAATCTCAAAAGCTATCTCATTTGCGTTCACCCACTGGTACCAGCCCTAAGGTGTCACAGACCCTCGGTGAGCTGACTGTGGCCCCCTCCCCGAAGTAGCCAGGTCAACCAAGGGTCTCCAGTGGACCGCGAGAACAGTGGGTGAGGAGGACCCAGGTTTGCTTCCAGAAGTTTCGGTCGGGACAGCTTTGTTTATAACTACTTGAGTGTTCAGTGACCCAGAAACGGAATGTGTATGTGGATGGCTGCTTCTCTCTCGCCTCTCCCCCAATAATATCCTCTTCTGCCAAAATTACGTCCCCCTCTTTTAGAGAAGCCCTTTCCAGAAAAGCCATACCCCCCTCTAGAAAAGTCATCTTTCACTGTTGCTATTGCAGAGTTCCTTTGGAGACATAGTTTTCTAGACAAATTAGAAAAAGTCTCCTCCTCGGGCAGCCACAGCGCCGCCAGGAGCCCCGGCCTG
>NW_005364914.1:3393260-3416235 GCF_000412655.1 Myotis brandtii | reverse complement strand
CTTCCCCCTTTAGCTCATCACTGTCACTCCAGGGGCTCAAAGGCCAAACTTGAGGATCTTAAGGTGACTGGAGGTGACTTTAGTTACACTGAGCCAAATACAATTCTGTGGGCAGATATGAGAACACAACTATCTTCAGATCAGTGTTCCTGTGGGGAAATGTGTTCCTCGGTCTTTCTAAACAACCAACTTAACAATAAGTCTTTAGCCCAGGCGGGTGGCTCTGTTGGTTGGGCCATGGTCTTGTGCACCAAAAAGGTTGTGGGTCGATTTCTGGGCAAGGCACGTGCCAAGCTTGCGGGTTTGGTCCCCAATTGGGGCGCATATGGGAGGCAACCAATTGATGTTTCTCTCTCACATCGATGCTCCCCCCACCCCTTTTCTCTCTCTCTAAATCAATAGGGAAAAAACCACATATATCTTGGGTGAGGATTTTTAAAAAACTATTTGGGGGACAATCTGCCCATTAAAAGCACAGGGCCTGCCTATTACTGACTGCTTTCCTCTCACCCGCAGGCCTGTGGATGTCTGTCACTTACTCTAACTTTGGTCTTAGCTGGCTCAGATTCAACCTTGGCTCTCAGACTTTGCCCTACAAGTTGCACAAGCTTTGGAGAATAGGTTTCTGCATGTAGTCATTTCTTTGAAACTTGAACCCCAGGCACAGGCTGTTTCTTTGCAAATGATTGATGTAATTAAAAAGTGGACAGACGCTGTGTATATGCATTACTCCCCTCCAGATGTTTATTTTGGTGCCATCCTAAAACTGACGTTTAGTGGCTGATGGGTTAGGAGCACAGATGTTTTAGGTCAGACTTTTCCCTCTGATAGTTCTCATCTGGGCATCATAATAATATCAAGGGACAAACAAAGCTGAACTCAACACCATCACTTGACCTCATTTCTGATTTATAATTCTCCCTGCGACCATGCAATTTGAGCAGAAGGCCATCTCTGAAGTGTGTTTTTAATTTCAGTATCTTTTTGTACTAGCCTCTTTGTCATCCTCCATGTGTGCATCTGGCTTAACTTGCTGACGAGAAAATTGAAACATACTTCTAGCCGGCAGCCAGAAACAAAGGGAAAAATTGTCTGAAGAGCCATTTAGCTGCCTGCATTCACCCCCCGCCCCCCAACACTGCCTTGCTTATATGAACAACCCCCGCAAAAATCTGAGCTGCTTTTGTATTAACGTCAGCCATGACGTTCCTCTCAGGGTGTGTTTAGCGTTGAAGAAACGAGGGCTCTGCAGGTTCAGCGTGGTTCCTCACAGCCCAGCCAAGGGCTCTGTGCGGCCACTGGAGGGACTTGAGGGGCCTCAAGCCAGCTGGCAAGGAAGACTCTGGGTTAAGAGGTGTCTAAAAACCTTGTTCAATGTATGTCCTTTAAGCCATATATATATATATATTATTGATATATATAGATAGAAACATCAATGATGAGAGAGAATCATTGATCAGCTGCCTCCTGCCCGATCAGAGCCCGCAACCCAGGCATGTGCCCTGACTGGAATTGAACCGTGACCTCCTAGTTCATAGGTCGATGCTCAACCACTGAGCCACACCGGCTGGGCGTTGGATGTCCTTGTAATTCTGCCTGCTTCCCAGCTTCTTAGGAGCCAATCAGGATGGTTTCAGGAAATTGGCAGCAACTTCATCTGGAAGCATTTTCCAGAAACATGTAAATATTTGTACTTCAGAGGACTGTCCGACTCCAGGAAGGTTTATACCAGTGTGCGCTCTGTGGAGGTTAAGCAACACCCACAGCACACTCTGAGGAGAGACCAAGGTCTATGTCACCCATGAGAGAACTGTGAATTCCGGGGACAGGAGTAACCCTTCCATAGCAGGAAAGGTCTGTGGGAACAGGCAGTACCTGAAAGTCAGGCTTTCAGATGGGAACTCACTCGTGGAAGTGGCACCAGGAAATGCCCTTGAGAATCATCATTTGTCTCCCAGCTTGTCCTGCGCTGGGCTTTGTGCAGACGCGCTGCAGATGCTGGGCCCACACATGGCAGCACAGAGAAGGGAAGCGGTGAAATTTTCAAGACAAGGGTTTCAGAGGACTGTGGGGCTACTGGGCAACAGGAAATGAGAGCCCCCACCCCGCCCCCAAGCCTGGTGCAGCTGTGGAGCCTCATTATTACCTGGCAACAGTGGAGAAAGCTGGCGATCTGACTGTCTGGAGATCTGCCGGGAAGGGCTGAGGTTTCAGCATTAGTACGGTTCCTGATCGTTCAGCACCCTCCTCTGTGCTTTCTCTTCTTTAAGACACCTGTGGTTTTTGGCTGCCATGCGGGGAAAAGAGCCAAGCATTGGCAGCCTCCTCCGATCTGGCATTAACAGCATCACACGAGTCATTCCCAGCAATTATCTCCCCATCATAGATGTGCTGGGCAGAGATCTGGGGCCTTGCTTTGTGTGGTTCCAATGCACACGTTAAAATCAGGAGATGAAATCTGTTCAGATGCTCTGTCCCCTCTTCTCCTCAGACTCCCTGTGCTGGCCCTGCCCAGTCATAAATGGATGAACACACAACCCAAGGAGCTGGCAGGGACAGTGGGGCAAGCGGAGTGATTTCTGAGATTCTGCTGGTGCAGGCATTCCTCACTTCATTCTGACAGCTAGAGGGCAAAGGTCCTTCCACCAGGCTCCGAGTTCATAGGTTATGACATCTATAAGCTTCCTCTTACCTTGGATCAGGCCGAGTTTCCCCTTCCCTTTCTCTCACGGCTCCCCAAGTCTTTCTTTCATGACTCACATCCGAGTTTGTCATTGTAGATTTGTCTGTGTGATTATTTACTTTATGTCTTCCTCCCATTGACCACATCACTTCTGCTTGTGCCTGAATCCCAGAGACTGGCATGTAGTTGGAGTCCAGTAAATAGTTATTGAATGAATGGATAAGTGAATGAATGAATGGAGCTTGAAGATACCAGAGACTGAGTCTAGTGCCTTCACTTAATAGGTGAAGATATAGAAGTTAAATGACTTGTCCGAGACAATGACGTTTTTTTACATGTATGAAGACAGACTGAATTTGTCAATTCTAAAGTAGTAATTTGTTGTAAGTAAAACACAGAAATTAAACCGGAACATGTGGTTTTTCCTCTGGGCAGGATGCAAAGGTGGCTTCCCGGGTTCTTGTCCAGGTGGATTCGAAGAATGAAGCCACAGACAAAAGGTGGTACAGGAAAAGGTGGGAATTTATTGGGAAACAAGCACAGACTCCCACGTGGGGAGAGGGAGAGACCCACCAAGTCCCTCTTTCCTAAGGTGTATAAAGGCTGCAGTTCTTTGTGTCCTGATATCCCCTCTGATTGGTCACTAGAGCAGCTTCTGAGCTCAAACCCCGGGTGGGGCTCCCTCTTCTTCTATTCCCTGTGGCCTTCCTCTTTATTCCTCTCCCTTTATGCTGTAAATGTGTACCTTTGGCAGCTCCCAGCCCCCTTATTCTGTGAATATATGCCTTCTGGCAGCTCCCAGCTTTGCAGCCCCGCCGTTCTCCCCCATGAACCCCTTAAGTCCTAAAACTCCCTAAACCTGCCTTTCTTTACCCCTAAAAACTCCTTTCATAAGTATTAGAGAATTCAAAGATGAATAAAACTCAATTCCTACTTTAAAAAAACAGCAGTTAAACTGTTAAGATAACAATAGTGATTCATGAAGTGCTTACTAGTGATTATTTCACTTAAGGCTCACAACAGTCCTATGAAATAGGTCTTATTATTACCATTTAACAGATATGGAAAAGTAAGCTCAGAGGTAATATTGCTAAACTGTATTGAGCTTTCCCCAGAGCCAGGGCTGAGAGAGAGACAAATAGATTGAAGTTAAAGTCTTTATAACTTAATCTCAGAAGTGACTTCCCATCACATCATTGTTGCCATTTTTTATTCATTATAAAGTGAATAGAAATTGGGGTGGTGAACACACAATGTGGTGCACTGATGATGTGTTGTGGAATTGTGCACCTGGGACCTGTATAATCTTGTTAACCAGCATCACCCCAATTAAGTCAATGAAAAGGGAAACACACACACACACAAACCAAAGAAGTGAACAGCACGGCCCAGCCCATACTCACGGGAGGGTGTTACACAAGGTTGTGAACACTTGAGGCAGGGATCACAGGTCATCCCAAAGGCTGCCTACCACAACAAGGTTAGTTAAATCCAAAATCATTCCATGTAATTCAGCATATTAATAATAGAAAGAAGAAAAATACATGCACCTCAATAGAGGCAAAAAGAAGTATTTGACAAAATGTGTCATCCATTGATGATAAAAACCCTTAAACTAGAACTCGAAGGGATTGATCTTGTTCAGATAAAGACATGTGATGGAGTTTAGGTTTTGCTAGCCATAAGATCTCTGACACAACTACTCAACTCTGCCATTGTAGTGTGAAAGCAACCATAGCATAGGTAATATGCAAACCAATGGACTTGGCTGCCTTCTAGTAAAACTTTATTTACAAGAACCAAGTGGCCAGATTTGGCTTGTGGGCTGTGGTTTGCCAGCCCCTCGTCTGCCAATCCTTCATGGTTAGTGCTTTTTGTATCCTATTTAATAAATTTTTTCTACCCCTAAATCATGGGGACATCTTACAATATCCTCTAGAACAGCGGTTCTCAACCTGTGGGTCACGACCCTAAAAGACTCTAGAGCAGTGGTTCTCAACCTTCCTAATGCCGCGACCCTTTAATACAGTTCCTCATGTTGTGGTGACCCCCAACCATAAAATTATTTTCGTTGCTACTTCATAACTGTAATTTTGCTACTGTTATGAATCGTAATGTAAATATCTGATATGCAGGATGTATTTTCATTGTTACAAATTGAACATAATTAAAGCATAGTGATTAATCACAAAAACAATATGTAATTATATATGTGTTTTCCGATGGTCTTAGGCGACCCCTGTGAAAGGGTCGTTCGACCCCCAAAGGGGTCACGACCCACAGGTTGAGAATAGGATACAAAAAGCACTAACCATGAAGGATTGGCAGACGAGGGGCTGGCAAACCACAGCCCACAAGCCAAATCTGGCCACTTGGTTCTTGTAAATAAAGTTTTACTAGAAGGCAGCCAAGTCCATTGGTTTGCATATTACCTATGCTATGGTTGCTTTCACACTACAATGGCAGAGTTGAGTAGTTGTGTCAGAGATCTTATGGCTAGCAAAACCTAAAATAGTTACTATCTGGCCATTTTCAGAATGGTGCCAACCCCTGAATTAGACTAACTTAAAATTGGGAATTTCAGGTCATCAAATGGCACCGTTAAGAGAGTGAAAAGGCATCTCAGAGTGGGAAAAACATATAATTGACAAAGGTCTCCTATCCCAAATATGTAATGAACTCCTATAAATTAATAAGAAAAAAAAACTCAGTAGAAAAATAGGGAAAAGACATGAATAGGTACTCATGTCACAAAAGAGGAGTGACCAAAAAAACATTAAGATGTGCTTGACATCACTAGCCAGGAAATGCAGCTCAAAAAAAATTGCTAATTAAAACCATAATGAGATATCACTACGCACTCACCTGAATGACAAAATTAAAAAGACCAAAAATAACAAGGGATGACAAGAATATGGAGCGATAGGAACTCCCATTTGCTGCTGGTCGTGGTGTAGATTAGCACAACTACTATGAAAAACTATTTAGCAGTATCTACTAAAGGAGAACATTATCTCTACTCCTTAGATATGTACTGAATAGGTAAGCATATGTTCACCAAAATTCATGTACAAGATGTTGCTAACATCTATATTGTAAAAGGTCAGTGCCCCCCGACCAATCTCATTGCACCCACCTTGGCTGGCCTGGCGCCAGTGCGTGTCATAGCATGGTCGTCCGGAAGGTCATCCGGATGGTCTTTCTGCTGTTCGGTCGTTTGGTCAATTTGCATATTGCGCTTTTATTATTATAGATTACACTTCAATTAGAAGTTGTCAGTTTTGAGTTGCCAGGACTGAGTATAGAGGAATGGCAAGGTCTGATTGGCTGAAGATTGGGTACCTGAACCAATCACTGTGGAAGGGATGATGAGACTGTCTGGATGGATTGTAGACTGTATTTTCCTGCAGGGGTGCTGCTGGCATTTAGAGCAGATAGTTCTGCATGGTTCCCATATGCATCCCTGGCCCCTAAACACTAAATGCCAGTAGACACATCACCCCTCCCCCCCATTTCCCAATTTGGTGGAGGAGGGACACATTCTGCTTTGTTTGAAAGCAACCCCTTTAGACCAGTGGTTCTCAACCTGTGGGGTGCGACCCCTTTGGGGGTCAAATGACCCTTTCACAGGGGTCGCCTAAGACCATCGGAAAACACATATATAATTACATATTGTTTTGTGATTAATCACTATGCTTTAATTATGTTCAATTTGTAACAATGAAATTGGGGGTCACCACAACATGAGGAACTGTATTAAAGGGTCGTGGCATTAGGAAGGTTGAGAACCACTGCTTTAGACTAATCAGGACCAACTTTTGGAGCTGCAGTCAACCCCACCAAAGCCACAAGCTGATACACAATAAGGGAGGGTGGAATGGCTTTGGGGAGAAAAGGACAAAGGCCACTGCACACCCATGAAAAACTGGGAAGGAAAAATCACTCACCCCCTTCAGTCTGCGCCCTTGTTTCTCATTACTTAGGGGGGATTCGGTTTTCTGAGGGAGGTAGTGTGTGCAGGTAGGAAAATACTGATGTGTTTGCTTTCATTGTGAGAAGTAGGTAAATGAAAAGTAATTGGTGAGCTGGTAAGCCTTTCCTTATTTGCAAGTTAGTCTAATATCTTAAATGTCTGTAAACATGCTTCTGCTCACACAAAGAAGCAAGTCTGTTTGACACACATGCTGTTGAGAATGTGCACTTACTTCCTGAAAACTGACTTAAATGACCAGACAATAGAGGACTGGTTTGGTAGAGGGTAGCTCACTCACACAGCGGTCTTAGATGCAGCCATTAAAAATTATCTTGCTCGGCTGGTGTGGCTCAGTTGGTTGAGCATCATCCCATGAACCAGGAGGTCACGGTTCAATTCCCGAACAGGGCACAGGTCCAGGTTGCCGGACCAATCCCAGCAGAGGGTGTGTAAGAGGCAGATGATGGATGTTTCTCCCTCTCCCTTTCTCTCTCTGAAATCAATAAAAACATATTTTGTAAAAAATTACTCATAATTTTTAAAAATGGTCTTTAGGATGAAGTATAGGAATGTGGGAAAGGATCTATGATATCATGCAAAGTACAGGATGCAGGGTGCACAGAGGCACACACACTCTGGTGGCAAATATAAGGTGTCCCCCCCAAATGTATACACACACGTTGAATAATTATAAAGGCAGTGTTTATTAAAATACATTTCATTTTCAAAATTGAGCTATCAGCTGTTAAAAGTATGTATGCACTTTCTGGGATACCCTGTATGTAAAATGTAAGTGCCTCTGACCAAGGACTAAAGGGTGTTTTGCAAAAACAAAGAGTTGGGCCTAGCTGATGTGGTTCAATGGTTGAGCATTGACCTATGAACCAAGAGGTCACGATTCGATTCTGGGTCAGGACACATGCCTGGGTTTCAGGCTCAATTCCTAGTAGGGGGCATGCAGGAGGCAGCTGTCCCCCCCCCCCCCGAAATCAATTTTAAAAAATTTCCTATACCTCTAAGACTATTCCTGGGAACACCAGCGTTTCAATATCCCAGTTTGATGATTTAAGAAATGAAAATTTACTCTGTGAAAATGTCTTTCATTTAAAAATTATCTCTAGAATTATTTATTTATTTATTTATTTTTAAATATCTTTTTATTGATTTCAAAGGGAAAGGGAGATGGAGAGAGAGATAGAAACATCAATTCATTGATCAGCTGCCTCCTGCTCTCCCCACACCAGGGATGAACTGGGGCACGTGCCCTGACCAGGAATTGAACTGTGACCTCCTGGTTCATAGGTCAATGCTCAACTGCTGAGCCAAGCTGGCTGGGCTCTAGAATAATCTATAATAATCAAAGGGTAATATGCTAATTAGATCGAACGTCCTTCCGGGCATCATTTTGGACATCCTTCCGGATGGAACCCGGGGCCAGAGTGAAGCAGCCTGGGTCCCAGGCACCTGTCAGCAGCGGCCGGAGGGAAGCAACCCGGGGCCCGGGTGTGGAGGGAATCCAGTGCCAGCAGCTGGGGGAAGGAAGGCCTTCTCTTGCACAAATTTTTGTACATCGGGCCTCTAGTCCTATATAATAAAAGGCTAATATGCAAATAGACCAAACGGTGGAATAACCGGCCGCTATGACGCACACCTACCACCAGGGGGCAGACGCTCAATGTAGGAGCTGCCCCCTGGTGGTCAATATGCTCCCACAGGGGGAGTGCTGCTCAGCCAGAAGCTGGGCTCACAGCTGGCAAGCACAGCGGTGGTGGTGGGAATGGGTGATGGGGAGTGGGCCTAAGCCGGCAATCAGACATCCCCTGTGGGGTCCTGGACCGTGTGAGGGCGCAGGCTGGGCTGAGGGATCCCTCCTCCCTCCAGTGCACGAATGTCATGCACCGGGCCTCTAGTATAAAAATAAAAACCAAAGAGTTGGTAGTGATCATTTTTTCTTTCCTCCCAAATGATCCCTATAATTTTGTTGCATGGTTTTCCCATGAATGAGAAAATTAAAAAGCCTTTCTTCCTTTTGAGAAATCCCATTTGCCCCAGAATTGTATCATAGTTTGTTAAGCTCCTCTTGGATGAGATTCTTTTCAAAGTACTATTCTCCTCCCCCCCCCCCGCCCCCCAGGGCCATGCTGTGGGGATTCTGGCTTGTTTGCAGCCTGGCTGACAGCCTGAAGATGGAACTCACACAAGTCCTTTAACTTTTCCCATCTTTGAAGCAGAGAACAGTTCCACTTGCTACTGCCATTTAGATTAATGAGCTGCATTTAATGCCATGAAGTTCATTGTGCAATTTGAGATTATAGCCTTCCTTTGAGAAATAGGTGGTGTTTACAAAGAAGAAAGAAACAGTGGGAGTGCTATTGTGTTGTTAGAAGTGCATTGCCTCAACCAATATAATTGTGCAACTCCAGTGTGCAAGGCGCTGTGCTCAGAATTAGGAGGTATATATACAAAGATGACTAAACTGCCATCCTGCTTTCCAGGAGCTTACAGTCTTATGATGATAAAAATATCCAAGAATTACTCAGGGTTTACAATGTGATAGGCACTACCCTTTATGGATTCTGTACTATTTAATTACTTGTAATTAATATTATTATGTATTAATTACTATGTAATGAATTTAATCCCAACAACAACCTGGGGAGATGGGGGTTATTATCATCATTTTAAGAGATCAGTAAATTGAAGCTGAGAGAGATTAAGTAAGAACACAAAGTTGTGAACCTAAATCAATGTCCTTTCGGTCACTCTCCTGTACTGTCTCCCAAGCATTAGCCAAGGTGGGAAGCAACTGTCTATCTCAGTCTGCTTGCAATCCATCAACCCTGAGGTAGGTTCCGATCCACAAAATAAAGCCTTTTTGATGGAGGATGAGTCAAATCTACTGGCCAAATAACCAGGTTGGAAAGTCTGTACCCCTTCTCAACTTCAGAGGCATTTGTATTGGGCTGGAATTGTCGGTTTAAAAAAAAAAGAGAGAGATACAATTGACATAACATTGTGTAAGTTTAAGATGTACAGCATGTTGATTTGATACAGGTATATACTAAAATATGATTCCCACTGTAGCGTTAACTAATACCTCCATCAGATCACATAATTATCATTTATTTTTTGTGGTAAGAACATTTAGGATCTAGTCTCTCAGCAACTCCCAAGGATGTCGTACAGTATTGTTAACAATAATCCCCATGCTGTGCCCTAGGTCCTCTTCTAACGGCAAGTTTGTACCCTTTGACCAGCGTTTCTGTAATTGTCAGGTAATCTAGGATGTTTTTAGGTTACAATTAGGTGTTGTTTGGGGAAAGGGAACTGTTGTTAAGAAACAATCTTAATGTTTTAACTTTGTGTTGTCTAATGTCAAAATATTTGTCTTTTTCCAGAATCTATAGGGAGTTCAGGGTAAAGACTGGCTATGCCGAGAATAGGATACAAAACCAGGTCTTTTTTGTGTCTGGTTCTTCTGCTCTATGTCCCACTTATGCCCCAAAGGGTCACAGACTCTCAAGTTTGGAAAGAACCTTAAAGTGCATTTCTAGTCCAGTATTTTTCACACCGTGGATCACAACCTGTTAGTAGGTTGTGAAATCAATGAACTGGTTATGGTAAGCATTTTCAAAAGATAAAACTGCACCTGGTAAAGGTAAATATCATTCAGGAAACTTTTACTTATTGTCTTAGTTGCATAGGGCTGCCATAACAAAGTGCCCCAAACTGGTGCCTTAAAAGCAGCCGAAATGTATTCTCTCACAGTTTCAGATCAAGAAGTCCAAACTCGCCCTGACCGGTTTGGCTCAGTGGATAGAGCGTCGGCCTGCGGACTGAAGGGTCCCAGGTTCGATTCCGGTCAAGGGCATGTACCTTGGTTGTGGGCACATCCCCAGTAGGGGGTGTGCAGGAGGCAGCTGATCGATGTTTCTCTCTCATCGATGTTTCTAGCTCTCTATCCCTCTCCCTTCCTCTCTGTAAAAAATCAATAAAATATATTAAAAAAAAAAAAAAGAAGTCCAAACTCAAGATGTTACCGAGGCCACGCTCCCTCTGGAACTCTGGGTGGAATTCTTCCTTTCCTCCTCCAGCTCTGGTGGTGGCCGGGAATCCTTGGCTCTCCTTGGCCTGTAGCTGCATCCCGCCAACCTCTGCCTCTGTTTTCACATGGCATTCCCTTTTTCTGTGTGTCTGTGTCCACACTTCCTTCTTCTTCTAAGGACACCTGTCATCCTGGATTAGGGCCCACACTACTGCCCTCAGTTGTGATTTTTTTTTTAACTTGGTAAATAATACGACTCATCCACTTCTTGATCTTTCTGTAATGACCTGACAATGGTACTTGGGGCTACATGAGCCCACCGACACGGGGCTGATCATCTCAGGAGACACCCCTTGGCTCTGTGGACAACGCTGGTTGTTGGCAGGGCTTTCATCAGGGAAGAATTTATTGGACTATAGACGTAGCCCACAAGAGACCTAACAGAGCCCGCTTTTAGTTGCAGTGGGTGTAGGTAAAGTGCTCTTTGGAGCAAAGTATCATATGACTTGAAAGTACTCATAGTGATGGAGAGGATAAGGATTTGGAAGACCTCATTGCCAAAGCCTCATGAAGGATGCATTTTTTTAAAAAAAAATCTGAAAGCCTTTCTTTTCTCTCTCCTTTTTTTTTTTTTTTCCAGGGAAAGGGGCACAGAGGGGTTGATCAGAAGGACTTGGGCCCCTGAAAGCCTTTCAAAAGAAATTAGGGCTTTTTTTTGCTTTTTTTAGAAGACAGAAGAATGAACTAGGTCAAAGTTCCCCCAAACTGATAATCAATCAGGATCTGCTGTAAAATGGGGAAGCCTTACGGTTCCACGTGTCTCAGCATGTGGCCTGCCATCTGCCCACCTCTCTGAAATTTGCCACATTCACTCAGACACATTGCTGCAAGCACCAGCCTGACCCCCCCGCCCCCTCACCAGTAGAAACGCCTTTCCCCCGAAAAAGTTACCTAGACTGACCTTTCCTTAGGTAATTCCTAAATAAATGAGTATGTCTGCTTTTACATTGAATCACTTTACTATTTTATTCACAGATGATTTTTTGTTCAGAGAGGAAGGGAGAGGGAGAGAGAGAAACATCAATGAGGAAAGAGGATCATTGATTGGCTGCCTCCTGCACGCCCCACACTGGGGATCGAGCTGGCAACCGGGGCAGGTGCCCTGACTGGGAGGCGAACCTCCTGGTTCATAGGCGACACTCCACCCCTGCGCCACACGGGCCGCGCCAGGCGGCCTCCTTTTTCCTTGTCTTCATGACTTTCAGGTTGGAACCGGTGCTACCAACGACAACTCGACAACTCGTTATGGTGCAGGGATTCTGGGAGGGGTGGGGCCTTGGGGGTGTCCTAGAATGAGAGGAAAGAAGGCATGGAGTTTGAAAAGTTCTCATTCTGAAACAACCTCCCCCTAACACCCACCCTCAATCAGCACGCCCTCACCTGCTCCTGTGAGGGAGACACCAGGCCGGGCCTTCTGGGGATCCCCGCGGGGCTTGGGGCTTCGCATCACCCGGGGTCTGCTCCCCGTGTCCCTAAGATGTTGACCAGCTTGTACGGCCCTCTCCCCACCTCTCCCACCAGGAGGCCGAGAGTGGAAGGAGCCGCTGCTCACTGTGAAGTGCAGGATCACAGCGAGCCCACAGTGGCACCCACCCTGGGCCTCTGCGCCCACATTTCTCAAGGAGCCTCGTTCCTTTTGTCCATTTGCAAAACAAGCGGCCTCACCCTCCCGACATCTCTTCCCACTCCACCCCGTTCTCTCTACCCAAGGCCACGGGAGGTCCTGGGGCACGACACGGGCTCCACCCTCTGGCACAGGGAATGCCCATGTTTTGTTTGGGCTCTTTCTGAAATTTTTTTAAAAAAAGAAATCCCCCTTTTTAGTTACCTTAAGAGGGTGAAAAGCTCAAGCGTTGTGTGTCAAGTAGGGGGAATCAGATTTGTGTTTCATACAAAACCAACGGCCCGGCCATCCACGGATCTCTGCGGGCCCTGGGCACATGCCGCCCGCTCTCACCGGCCGAGAAGGAACCCAGCTCCTGGGTGGAGTGTGCGGCCTGCTCGTCGCGTCACAACCACTTCCTGTTTACCTTGGAGGTTCACCAGCGAGGTCCTATTTTGCATGAAAAACGCGGTGGGTTTATCTGCTCTCACTTTCCGATACTTATACGCCTTCGTTCTGTGGCCAGTGTCCAGGCTCTACCCCGGCTGGACCGGGGCTGCACAGCTCTGCCCAGAAGGGCTGCCGTCCACGCCAAGCGTCCAGCCAGGCGGCTGTTTACACCGGGCCCTGACCGTGAGCTCCGCTGCTGTGCTAATCCAAGCCATCTGCACTTGACGACAATTAAAACCTTCAGATCTCTCAGGCGTTTCCTTCCTCTGATTATAACGTAGGGGTTGCAGCCACACTCGAAGGGAAACAGAGCAGGCTTTGTGGCAGCTTGATTTCTGCAGGGCAGTTCTAACAGAGAAACCCCGCTTTACGAACGGCCTTTTTTCTCAGCTGAAATCCAGGTAGTTAACATCTAACAAACCCTGAACTTTTAATTACTCTGCTTGCCCAGAGGGCAGGGGGACCTCTTGTTTATGGAGCCAGAGTGAGGAAAATTATGAGGTGAGGTTTGTTCCGGAGATCTCCTGTCTCCCCTGTTTTCCTCATCTTCCTTTCAGCCTCTCTGTCTGTTTTCCATACCTCACAGGTCTTGCTGCCTTCTACTAAACAGGCACAAACAAACAAAGGGAAAGAAAGTCAGTGTTGCATTCCTTACCTCCTTTCTCTCCCCTCAAAATTCCTACATCGCTGCCTGGATGTTGTGGTTCAGTGGTGAGTGTCGACCTATGAACCAGAAGGTCAAGCAAGGTTTGATTCCCAGTCAGGGCATATGCCTGGGTTGTGGGCTGGATCCCCAGTAGGGGGCGTGCAGGAGGCAGCCCATCAGTGATTCTCTGTCATCATTGATGTTTCTATCTGGCAAAGGACCTAAATAGACACTTCTCAAAGTGGACATACAGATGGCCAAGAGACATATGAAAAAATGCTCAAAATCACTGATCATCAGAGAGATGCAAATTAAAATGACAATGAGGTATCACTTCACACCTGTCAGAATGGCCACCATCAACAAATCAACAAATGACAAGTGCTGGTGAGGATGTGGAGAAAAGGAAACCCTCAGTACACTGTTGGTGGGAATGCAGACTGGTGCAACCACTGTGGAAAACAGTATGGCCACCCTAACTGGTTTGGCTCAGTAGATAGAGCGTCAGCCAGCGGACTCAAGGGTCCCAGGTTTTATTCCGGCCAAGGGCATGTACCTTGGTTGCTGGCACATTCCCAGTGGTGGATGTGCAGGAGGCAGCTGATTGATGTTTCTCTCTCATCGATGTTTCTAACTCTCTATCCCTCTCCCTTCCTCTCTGTAAAAAATCAATAAAATATATATATATAAAAATCCCACATCATTATGATTGTGACCTTCCCTATGAATCACAGAGGAAATGCACACAGTAAATACATTCCACCAAAGTGGCCAAGGGCACACTGTTGCCCTCAGGAGACAGAGATGAGGAGTGGTGAGTTCAAGTCCTTGAAGGGAATCGATTCCCTATGGAAAGCATCCAATCCATGGCATCCTTGGGGCGAGGAGGTGTGGCTGGCTGGAGCCAGGTAGCCACACTCTACCTCCTGCAATGTTATTCTGCACCAGCTGTCTGGAGAGGTGCAAAAGGGTTCTTTGACTCAGGTTCTCCTGCAGAATGGAGGCCACCAGCCTCAGTCTAGGACACCAGTGAGGATTGCGTGGGTGACCACTGAAAAATTCAAGATCATAAAGATGTCTTTTTCTGATTGAGCACCAGGCTGGGGAGAGAACTCTGGGGATGTAGAGCTTTTTCTCAAGCACTAAGATGTGACAGAACCGCTCCTAACAGAGACCAGTAAGTGAGGAAGGGGGGAAAATGAACCATTTCTTTCCCTTATATTTAGTCAACACTCTTACTGAGTTTTGCTAGATGTGTCTTTAACAGTAATCATGGTAGAGCATTGGTGTCTACAAAAACTTTTACAGTCATTGTCTCACTTAATCCTCTTTAAATTATGAAATAGGCCTTTCCATTCTCAAAGAAAAAGAAATTAGAAAGTGCCTGGCCAGTGTGGCTCAGTTGGTTGGGTGTCGCCCAGTACACTGAAATGTTGCTGGTTCAATTCCCCATCAGGCACATGCTCAGATTTCGGGCTCCATCCCTGGTCGGGGGCATGCAGGAGGCAGCAGCCCATGGATATCTCGCTCCTGCATCAGTGTTTCTCTCTCTCCCTCTCCCTTCCTCTCTCTCTAAAAATCAATAAAAGTATTTTTTAAAAATCTATAATTTAATTTGAAAGGCCTGGGTTTTGATAAGTGGGTCACCATCCATAGGATGAATATGTCTGAAGCCTGGTGGTATCACAGTCCCCCTCCCCCTTCACTTGTGGGGCAATGACAGATGCTTCTAGTGGAGGGGGTGGTATTCTGCTGGTATTTGTCAGGTGGCTGAGCTACAGTTGTAGCTTCTATACTAAGATACCAAGTCCTGGTTGGTTTTTATCATTCCAACCACTTACAACATGCAACTGAAAAAAATGGAAACTGTAACCGTTCTATTTTTATTCCAGTTAAAAATACTTCACCATGCCCTAGCTGGTTTAGCTCAGTGGATTCGGCCTGCAGACTGAAGGATCCCAGGTTTGATTCCAGTCAAGGGCACATACCTGGGTTGCAGGCTTGATCCCCATTAGGGGGCATGCAGGAGGCAACTGATCAATGGTTCTCTCTCATCATCGATGTTTCCTCTCCCTTCCTCTGTGAAATCAATAAAAATATATTTTAAAAAATATTTCACCACAGGTCAGCATAGACAATCTAGTATTGTTTCAAGATCATAATATTTGTTTGTTTCATGGTATTAAATGAACTCACCCCTGGGGAAGGAGGGAAAAAGAGAAAGGGGGCGGGGAGAGAGAGAGAGAGAAAGAAACTTTGAATGAACATCAATGTGAGAGAGACACATGGATTGGTTGCCTCCGCATGGGACCCAACAGGGCCAGGGTCGAACCTGCAACCTAGGTACATGCCCTTGACCAGGAATTGAACTCCAGACCCTTTGCTGTGTGGGCCAATGTTCTAACTGCTGAGCACACCAGCCAGGGCAAGCATAATTTTAAAATATTTAAAGGTGCTATTTTAAGTCAACAACTTTTTTTTCCCAATGAAGAAAAGGTGTTCAAGACTTAGGCTTGCCCTGGAACAATGCATTCTGTGACTATTTGATGAACTTATTAGCTTAATTCTTCTCTATAGGAAGGAATGGGGCCAAGACGGCATAAACACATTCAATAACCATGTGTTCTACCATGATGACGGACTTTCAAGTAGAGGAAGGGACACCCTTGGCTTCATAGTAGTGTTGACAAGAGAGGCAGGTGGATAAACACACACACGCACACACACATGCAGTAAGAGCCCAAATGCATAGTAAAAATTTTCACTCGTTTTAAACTATCCATTCCATAATGAAATTTGGGGTATTAAGGTGATCTTTCTAATATTTATACAGTGGGGCCTTGACTTACGAGTTTAATTCGTTCCGAGACCGAGCTCGTTAAGGAGCTCGTTAACTCAAATTACTCTGTCAACTCAATGCAAAAAATCGGCGGAGAGACAGCTGGTATCTCAAAAAACTCGTTAGTTGGGACACTCGTAAGTCAAGGCCCCACTGTACTATTTAACCAGAGGTCTGAAGTAAAAGATAAAGTATTGTGAATTTAATTCATCTCTTGTTGTTAATTCCCTCTGTAGTCTGAATTAACTAGTGGAACAGACTGATAGGAAACCTAAGTCCCAATGTCAGTTCAACTGTGATTGCGGACACATTGCTTAACTTCTTCAAGACTCAGTTTCCCACCTGTGAAGTGGCAGTAATTACAAAGCCCTGAGGTGGAGCTGAGATAACTACGTGAGAAAGTGTCGTGAGTGTTTAAAAAGCATTCCCAGGACACATCAGGCTATTATTACTATATTCCTGTTATTAATTTCCCCAGGTAGAAATGCAGCTATTAACTGAAATACCACTCAATGACACAGTGAAGATCTATCTTTAAGATTTTTAAAGAGCTTTGGAGATGAAAGGATGCTAAGAGGTTTCTTCCCAGGAGTTCAGATCTGGTCCCAGCTGAATGTGTTTTAGTGTAAAGGGTGGTGATTGTGTTCCAGTGGAGTCACTAAAAATAGAGATCTTATGCTTTTTAAAACATTTAAGAAACATTTTTAATTATAAAATGTAACATGAGAATACATCCCCATAGATCCATCACTAACATCCAACAGTTGTCAAGATTCCATTCCTTTTTATTTTCTTTTAATCAAACAACTCCCAGACAGTATGTCCTCCCATCCATCCGTACTTTAAAATTTATTTATAAAAAATATGAACATTCAAAAATGCCATTAGTATCACTTAATTACTTTATCCTACAATATACCTATAATAATTTCAAACTAGCAATACCAATAAACACGATTGCAGTCAAGAGTACTTGGTTATTATTTTATATTGAGAATATATACATTAATGGACATATCATCAAAATACTATCTTAAAGACATTCAGAACAATTATTTTCCTGTGTGTCTCTAATACTAAAAATTTAGTTAGTTTCATTTGTAAAAAATGTGTTTTCAATTTGTAGTGGTTGCTTCCCCCCCCCCCTTTTGATTTAACTTAGATTTTAACTATGTAAAATATTCACATAGTTTCAAAGTCAAAAATATAGAACAAGGTATTTTCACATAAGTTGTGCTTCTATTCCCTGTGACCTCACCTGGTTTCCTCCATCCCTCCAAAAGTAACTAATTGCTATTATTCCTTGGTTTATCGTTCTGTGGCTTCTTTTAAAAAATATTTTTCAAATAGCATACTACAAACACTGTTCTGCACTATCTACATATATAAAAGCCTAAGCAACCATTACAACCGAATGACCAGAACAACCGGTCAACCAGTTGCTATGACACTCACTGATCACCGGGGGCAGACCACTTAACACAGGAGCTGATGGTCAGTGCGCTCCCACAGCCAACCTCCCGTGGCCCCTTCCCCTGGCCGGCCGGCCCTGATGGCCCTGATTGGAACCTTCCATGGGCCCTCCCCTTGGATGGCCAGTCCCGATGGCCCCAATTGATTGGGCTGACCAGCAAACCTCCAGCGGCCCTTCCCCCCCGCCAGCCAACCTCTTGAGGCCCCGTTGCCAGCCAATCTCCTGTGGCCCCTTCCCCCAGCCAGCCGGCCAACCTCCTAGGTCCCTCCCCATGGCCAGCCCCCCAATAGTCCTCAATCGCCGGCCAGGCTGAGGGACCCCCCATGAGTGCATGAATTCGTGCACCAAGCCTCTAGTTCTTTTATAATGACTGACCCTAGAGATCATTGTAGATCAGTGTGTTGAGACTGTTCCCATTTTTTTTGTTGTTGTTGTTAATCTTCACCAGAGGATATTTTTCCATTGATTTTCAGGGAGAGTGGAAGAGAGAGGGAAAGACAGAGGGAAACATCGATGTGAGAGAAGCACATCTATTGGTTGCCTCCTGCACCAGGGCCTGGGCTAGGGAGGAGCCTGAAACCAAGGTTCATGCCCTTGACTGGATTAAAACCCAGGACCCTTTGATCCGCAGGCTGATGCTCTATCCACTGAGCCAAACCGGCTAAGGCTGTTCTCATTTTTTTTTATGGCTACATAGTATTCCATATAACCAATTGCCCAGTTGATAGATATTTGGTTTGTTTTCATTTTTTAAAAAAATTATTATAAATAATGTAGAGTCTAACCTTTGCCATATGATGTTTTATAATTTTGCCAGTGTGTCTTTAAAATTGTTTCCCACAAGAAGAAATGCATGTGTAATTTTACTAGATATTGCTAGATTATCCTCTGGATTTGGACCATCTTGCATTCAAACAAGCATAAGCAAGAATGCCTGTTTCCCTGCTACCTCAGTAACAAAGGATCTAACTTTTCAATTTTTGCCAATTTGATGGAAAAGAGTGGTATCTTGCAGTAATTTTAATTTGCATGAGATTGAGCATCTTTTTTCTATGTTTAAGGGCTATTTTCATTGACTTTTCTGTGATCTTATCTTTTGTCCATTTCCTTGGGGGTTATTGCTCTTCTTGAAGTTTAGAAGCGCTTTATGGATTATAGATATTTGCTGTTTGTGACAAAATTTGCAAACACACTTTCTAGGTTTGTTAAATGCCTTTCCCCTCATTTTAAAAATCAGGGAATATTTATGTACAGTAGAATTCACCCTTTTTAGAGCACAGTGCAAGGAGTTTTGAGAAATGTATACAACTGTGTAACTCACCATGACCAATATCAAGCTTTAGACCAACAGGTCCTGTCATTTGCCTTTGACCTTGCCTATTGTTTTCTATTTTGCCATGATTTTGTACTTTTTAAAGCTACTACAGCCATGATTTTTTAAAAATTTTTTTTTATTGATTTCAGAGAGGAAGGGAGAGGGAGAGAGAGATAGAAACATCATTGATGAGAGAGAATCATTGATCGGCTGCCTCCTGCATGTCTCCTACTGGGGATTGAGCCCACAAACCAGGCATATGCCCTTGACCAGAATTGAACCCTCAACCCTTCAGTCTGCAGGCCAACACTCTATCCACTGAGCTACAGCCATGATTTAATGTAAACAGATTCTTTCAGCAAATAGCTCATAATTCTCTGCTGTGTTTTAAACAAACAGATTATATAGCCTGAGTGTACATTCTACCTGGGGAGATGAAAACACATGTAACTAATAAAATACTTTTTCTGTTCTGTTAAAGGAATTGCTAAATTTAGAAGTTCGGAGTTTAGGAGTTCCTTTAGCAAAGCTGAATAGAATTGCTCTTTTTAATTTGAGGGGCTGTGGGTAAGCAGTGGTTGAAGAAGCAAAAAGGAGTGTGACAGCCTCTAAAATGACTTTTGGTCATTTTACTATTTCAACATGTAACTGCAGGGGCCAGGATATACCCACCCCTCCCCTGGCCCCCCAAACATGCGCTTTGACATAAGGATTATCTTGAGCTGAAGGTAACTGAGGAACAGCTGACTTAGAGAAAGCTCTAAATCCAGAGGATAGGCCCTGGCTGGGTAGCTCAGTTGGTTAGAGCATCATATTAAAACAACAAGGCTGTGGTTCAATCCCTGGTCAGGGCACATACAAGAAGCCACCAATGAATGCATAAATGAGTGTAACAACACAGCAGTGTTTCTCTCTCCTTTCCTCTGTCTGTAAACAACCTATATAATAAAGAGGTAATATGCAAATTGACCATCACACCCTCATACAAGGTGGCCTCCCCCATGTAGTCACAAGATGGCCGCCACAAGATGGCTGGCAGGGGAAGGCAGTTGTGGGCGATCAGGCCTGCAGGGGAGGGCTGTTGGGGGCGACCGGGCCAGCAGGGGAAGGCTGTTGGGGGCAATTGGGCTGGCAGGGGAGCGGTTAGGGGGTGATCAGGTTGGCAGGCAGGCGAGCGGTTAGGAGCCAGCAGTCCTGGATTGTGAGAGGGATGTCCGACAGCCGGTTTAAGCCCAATCCCACAGGGATCCGAGATTGGAGAGGGTGTAGGCTGGGCTGAGGGACGCCCCCTTCAGTGCACAAATTTTGTGCACCAGGCCTCTAGTCAATAAATAAAAACATTTTAAAAACCCCAGAGGATATAAGTTTGCCTTTTGTACGGGAACTTTTCATTTGTAGAGGGGTCTTTTTCTCCAGTACCAGAAAGAGGATACTGACACTGGAGACAACTCATCTCCTGAGATGACTGGAGCCTGCTTGGCAAACCCTACAGCCCTTACTCCCCACTCACTTCCCAGTTACCTCCCCACAGCCAAAGTCCAAAGCCCCTTCTCCACCTCATTGAGTTTTTACTTCTTGTCTGTGAAACTCCCATATTCCTATGTAACAACTCCCTTTCTCCTTTATTCTGTCTTTTGTCAGATTAATTTGTAGGGTCCCAGATATAGGACCCAAGGAGATAGAAGAAGAAGTTTCTTCCTCCCCTCTACTACCCACGTCATTTAACATTTTTTAAAGTAGAAAAATATTTAATTAACAATAGGCAAATGCATTTTCAAAGGAAAAAGTTTAATATAAAAGATTCAAGATTCACATTATGATAAGTGATAAAATTAAATATCCTTCTCTTGATAAGTGTTCATCTTTTGCATTTTTTTTCTACTTAATTTATCTTGCCATTTAATTTTCTAGGCTTTCTATTACTCTTGCCCCCGTTTTCCTATTTGAATTTTTTCAATTTAGTGGGAGATTGAATTTTGCTTGACTGGTTTTTTTTAACATATTTTTTTAAATTAATTTCAGTGAGGAAGGAAGAGGGAGAGAGACAGAAACATCACTGGGGATCGAGCCCACAACCCGGGAATTGAACCATGACCTCCAGGTTCATGGGTGGACGCTCGACCACTGAGCCCTCTGCCGGGCTGCTTGACTGTTTTTGACAACAGCAATCAGTGATTGAGTTCAAGGATTTGGAGTCATGTTTCCCAATGTCCAACCAGCAGTCACCCTCTGCACTTTGAGTCCCTCACAAAACCACAGGAAGTTTCACAAGAGATGGCCAAGCTTGTTTGTCTGCTTCTCTCAGTTGTGTTACAACACAGCCCCCCACCCCCAACACTCTTGTCTTCATGTCATGCCTGGCAGTTCCCACATTTCTGACAGGTACAGTCTTTACTCCTTAGCTTATGTTTTAACAACAGCGTTGCCCTCACCTGTTCGGTCAACCTTTCTTCACAACTTCAGGTGTTTGCTGTGCTTTGTTTTTGCTGATCACCTTTCCCCTCTTCCCTGAACTGCCTGTTGTCTTCCTCTCTGCCCGTGTCTCTCCTTGAGGACACACCAAATCCCTTCACATGTTCTGGTCTTGGGTTTGCATTTTTGATGCGTTCTTCCTAGGCTTGTTACATGCCTCGTCACAGTCCGTAACTGTTGTGTGATTGCTCCATGGGGCGTTTTCTCGCTGACTGTATGAGAGCCTTTGGGGAGAGGGACCCTATCTCACGCTTCCTTTATGCCCTCCCCAGCTTCCAGGGCAGAGAGGCCTTAATGAGCACTCACTGTTCGGTACAGCCTGGAGGTCGCAGAGCACCAGACCGCACCAGGAATCTCCCCATCAGCAACCCTTCTCCCCTCAGATATGGTCAATGTATGCAGCCTGGTTTAAAGCTGCCCTTAAGCGCTCCTCCATAGAAATTCTGAAACTACCATTAGATTTCTATTTGTATTTATTAAGAAAAATCCCTGCCCTAGCTGGTTTGGCTCAGTGGATAGAGCATCAGCCTGCACTGAAGGGTCCCAGGTTCAATTCCAGTCAAGGGCACATGCTTGGTCCAACATGCAGGAGGCAGCCAATCAATGATTCCCTCTCATCATTGATGTTTCTATCTCTCTCCCTTCCTCTCCCCTCCTCTCTGAAATCAATAAAAATATACAGTAGGTCCTCAGGTTACGTCAGAGATCCGTTCCTACAGCGCGATGTAACGCGATTTTCCGCCATAAATCGGAACCCACCTACATAAGCACCTACGTCACTCACATGGAGCACATACACAGCAGTAATGAAGTGACACAGTAAAAAAAATTTAAAAGATAACAATTCCTGACCTTTCCTTGTGGTAAATAAATAATAAAAAACATAAAGCACATATGTACATACGTCGAAATGACGGAACTTTTTTTTTTTAATAAATAAATGGGAGATGGCGACGTAACCACGAAGCGAAGTACTTCGACTCCGGCGTAACCCGAGGACTGCCTTTTTAGAAAAATCCCAATCTCCCTGGAATACCTACCTTTCCTGAACAAGAAGCATTTCTGTTTACCCTAAGCTGTGTCTTAAGACACAGATTTCAAAGTCAGATACCGTGAGCTCTTGGCACAGGCACTATCTATTGATAAACAGTCGTCAGATCTCTGCCTTGTGTTTGTGGCAAATGTGTCATATTTAACCACAGGACGCTCTCTGTTTCTCCATTCCTCCCTCCACCCCTCAGCTCCCTGAGATTATTTAAATCTCAAGAAAAATTTGCAGAAAAATGCTCTTTTATTCTTCGTAGGTTACACCATAAATATGTCCTCAGTGGGGACCACTGATAAGGGGGCCCAGTCGTGGGTAGTGACTCCTGACTTTGAGCATGTGTCTCCCTGTCACTGCTTTGCATTGAGAC
>NW_005364914.1:3383569-3393244 GCF_000412655.1 Myotis brandtii | reverse complement strand
CGACAGACAATGGCGATGTGAATGAATGGGCCATAATAATGGTGACTACCCCGTGGCAAAATGAATGCAGGTTTTCCCCATCCCTATTCAAAATAGGAATCAGAGAGCTAAAAGCCCCTTAGCAGAGGCGTGGGGGTGGGGTGGGGACTTAAATTAGTTGGCAGGACTGGTCAAACTAAATAGTAGGAAGTTCAACGTCATGGTCAATTGAATAAAAACAATCTTCTCTCGTTTAAAAACTTCAAATAACAAATAACTCTCACAGGAATACACTTGATTACAACACATTTCAAATCAATTCACGGATGCCATTTCTGGCAGACTGACACCTTCTGGGTTTTCTCTGAGGAGTCTCACTCCACTCTCACCCTCGGCTGTTGGAACGCAAAAGGCAGTGTATTCGGTGTATAGGAGGGCGGACTTAGGAGCCACTTCACCACCAGGTACTGTAATGGCTACATGCTTCTCTTTCAATGGGGGAAAATTAGGGCTGCTGTGAGGATTACATGAGTCAATACAGACCAAACCTTCAGAATAGTGCCTCGCACATAGTAAGAACTCAATAAATGTTGAATAATTTTTTTTTCTTATTTGAGGGATCCTCTTTAGGAATAATATCTTAGAAATTAAAAAACACAATACCAGTTGTTTTAGCTTTTTTCCCCAAAGGATTTCTTTCACTGGACATGAATAAACTAGTACTTTAATGAAGGCAAACAAAGTGTGTTTACTCAGTAAAATTTCCAGCTATTTGAGGAACAACCCATCTAATTAAGTTTTAGTTTCAAATGCCTTTTGGAAGTTCTGTATCTTTGCCAAAATGACTCAGTGTTGTTGTTGTGCGTGTGTTTAAACTCATTTGAGGGAAGCTAGAGTTCTCTAGTTTCTCTTCACCATGTATATATCCATTTTTTTAGCTTGGCTTGTAATATGAATTTTTAAGTGACCTATATGTAGTTAACAGTAAGTGGAAATTACCAATGAACATCTTAAACACCAGTGGGTTCGTGTAGTGTTTGTTGCATTTTTAAAATTTATGAAGCTGTAACTTAAAAGTTTTAGTGTTACTATCTTTAGCTTTTCATTTTTAAATTGATTTTTGCTCTGGAATATTTTTGATTGTTTTCTATTTAGATTTCCATGAGAAATTTTTAGACGTGAAGTGCTATCTTTTATTCCTTCTGTCTTTTTTTAAAATTGTTTTATTGCTTAAAGTATTACAAAGAGTATTACATATGTCTCCTTTTTTCCCCCGCCCTTGACAATCCCCTGGCCTCCCCTACCCCCCAGTGTCTTATGTATTGGTTATGGCCCCCCAACCCTCTCTGGCCTTCCCGCTGCAGTTTGACAATCTGTTTGAGGCAGCTCTGCCTCTGTATCTATTATTGTTCAAAAGTTTGTAATGGTCTCTATTATCCATGAATGTGTGAGATCATGTGGTATTTTTCCTTCATTGACTGGCTTATTTCACTTAGCATAATGCTCTCCAGTTCCATCCATGCTGTTGCAAATGGTAAGAGTTCCTTCTTTTTTACAGCAGCATAGTATTCCATCGTGTAGATGTACCACAGTTTTCTAATCCATTCATCTACTGATGGGCACTTAGGCTGTTTCCAGATCTTAGCTATGGTGAATTGTGCTGCTATGAACATATGGGTGCATATATCCTTTCTGATTGGTGTTTTTGGTTTCTTGGGATATATTCCTAGAAGTGGGATCACAGGGTCAAATGGGAGTTCCATGTTTTGTTTTTTGAGGAAACTCCATACTGTCTTCCATAGTGGCTGCACCAGTCTGCATTCCCACCAGCAGTGCACGAGTGTTCCTTTTTCTCCACATCCTCTCCAGCACTTGTCGTTTGTTGATGATAGCTATTCTGACAGGTGTGAGATGGTACCTCATTGTTGTTTTGATTTGCATCTCTCGGATGATTAGTGACTTTGAGCATGTTTTCATATGTCTCTTGGCTTTCTGAATGTCCTCTTTTGAAAAGTGTCTATTTAGGTCCTTTGCCCATTTTTTGATTGGATTGTTTATCTTCCTTTTGTTAAGTTGTATGAGTTCCCTATAAATGTTGGAGATTAAACCCTTATTGGTGGTAACATTGGCAAATATGTTCTCCCATGCAGTGGGCTTTCTTGTTGTTTTGTTGATGGTTTCTTTTGCTGTGCAGAAGCTTTTTATTTTGATGTAGTCCCATTTGTTTTATTCCTTCTGTCTTAACAATCTTCTGTTAATACCATTGCAACCCCCGAAGTGCCTAAAGAATCACATTAGATTTTTATCTATTTGGCCTTTATTGAAGCTATGCCACCCTAGCCAGTTGGGCTCAGTGGATAGAGTGTCGGCCTACAGACTGAAGGGTCCTGGGTTCGATTCTGGTCAAGGGCACATGCCCGGATTGCGGGTTTGAATTTACAGGATTTTCCCTAACTGGTTTGGCTCAGTGGATAGAGCGTCGGCCTGTGGACTGACGGGTCCCAGGTTCGATTCCAGTCAAGGGCATGTACCTGGGTTGCAGGCACATCCCTAGCAGGGAGTGTGCAGGAGGCAGCTGATCGATGTTTCTCTCTCATCGATGTTTCTAACTCTCTATCCCTCTCCCCTCCTCTCTGTAAAATATCAATAAAATATATTTCAAAAAAATTTACAGGATTTTCCCTAACTGGTTTGGCTCAGTGGATAGAGCGTCGGCCTGTGGACTGACGGGTCCCAGGTTCGATTCCAGTCAAGGGCATGTACCTGGGTTGCAGGCACATCCCTAGCAGGGAGTGTGCAGGAGGCAGCTGATCGATGTTTCTCTCTCATCGATGTTTCTAACTCTCTATCCCTCTCCCTTTCTCTCTGTAAAAAATCAATAAAATATATTTTAAAAAAAGAAAAAAAATTTACAGGATTCAAAAAATATATATTTTTTTAAAAAAGAAACTATGCTAGTAGTTAATGCCGTTTTAAAATAGAATATTTTCCACAGAATTGTAGAGTCTGTTTTACTATCATGACTTAAGTTTCAGATATTTTTGGGCTGAGGCCTCCTACTCTCATTCTATAATCTATGGATGAAGTCCCTTGTAGTGTTAAAATGTAATTGTTTTAAATACTGCAGTTATCATCTGTACTTTAGTTTCCTTTTAATTTTACAAAATTAAGAAATATTCCAGGCATACAAAGATACAGACAATAAAAATATCTGTGTTCCAATACCCAGCTAAAATGCACATTAACATTTTGCCATATTTGCCTGAGCCTTTTAAAAGAAACCAAATGCCACAGCTATGGTTAGAGATTGCTCCCTATTCTTCCTGCCTTCACTCTCCTAAATTTGGGGTGTAGCCTTCCCATCTCTCCTTTTTAGTTCTCTATCTTTAAAAGGAGACGAGTAATTATCACTTGATGAGAGTTAGTGTTAATGTCAAGGGCTTTGAGGACCTGAAATAGAAGGTAACATGACTAAGTATCATAATGATGAAGGACTTTTTCATCAGATATGTGCTTTCCCGTGGCCAGTTCTTATGAGAGCAGTGAGGAAAGGCAGTAGCCAGAGATGAAATCTACCAGACACAGACATCAAACTATGGGTTCATGGAGTTCTCACACTAGGTAGCATCCCTCGCATAAACCATTTTGGCTCATTCTAGTAGGTCCCAGATATTTGGGGTTGACAAATCTACTTATGGGACAGACCATTTATTTTCCTCCCCCACCTTGTCTTGTACTCCTGGGTAACCTCCAGGCTCACAGAGAGCATATCATTTTCTTGGGTACGGAGGATGTGCCCAAATTTGGAAACCTTATCCTTATATGTAATCATATAACTTCATTTGATTTCATCCCTGTAAGAACTCTTCAAGGTAAGTACTATGAGCCCCCAGTTTTCAGATGCGGAACTGAGGCTTAACCAGGGGAGACAATTTACGGTGGGTCACACCATCTTGGCCTGCATTTCAACACTGGCAGTCTGATTTCCAAGCCCATAACGTAACCACCAAACATACTGCCTTCCAGTTATTATTTATTTCCATTACTGTCATGAACAAAATGGAAGTAACCAGAGTGACAGTCCATGCCCAGGAACTGTTGCTGTCAGAACAGAGAGGCAGACTGTGCTAGTGTAACTACCCCAGTGCACATCCTCTAAGCACAGCCCTGAAACAACCAACTTCCATCATTCAGCTTGAGTTCATAGAATTTCTCAGAGAAATTTCAGCGCATCTCTTTTTAAATATATTTTTATTGATTTCGGAGAGGAAGGAGAGGAAGAGAGATAGAAACATCAATGATGAGAGAGAATCATTGATTGGCTGCCTCCTGCACGTCCCCTACTGGGGTTCGAGCTGCAACCTGGGTATGTGCCCTTGACCGAATCAAACCAGGAACCCTTTGGTCCACAGGCTGACACTCTATCCACTGAGCCAAACTGGCTAGCGCTCTCTTTTTCTTTTTTAAAGCCATTTTAATTACCACCTTTTGGAACAGGTGCTGTTTGCTTAAATGTGAGAGAATGCCCTTTCTAAATTATTGTAAGGGGACCCATTCAATTATCATTTTGAAAATCTTATTTCTGATTCTCTTCTGTTGACAGAGGAGAACAGAAGTTGGCAGAAATATGATGAGAGGAACTTTTCCATCAGAAAATAAATAAATACCTATATACCTAACTGACCTACCTAAATAAATAAATAATGAAGATATACCAGTTAGGATGATATGGGCTGACTCATCTGGCTTCAACAATAAAGCACATATATTAACTCACATAAAAAGGCATCCTAATTAAGACGGCTTCAGAGTTGTTTATTTCAAGGACCCATGCCAGTGCCTCCCATTATTAAGCTTTGCCATCTTTAGCCTGTCGGTTTTGTCCATAAAATGGCCACAGAATTCCCAGGTACCACATTCAGGCAAGAAAAATCCAGTAGGAGAAGAGATAGTCTTTTTTTGTGAGTCTTTTTTAAGGCGCGGAAATTTGTCCAAAAGCCACCCAGCAGACTTTCCCTTAGGTCTCAAAGTCTCCGTGGCCAGGGCTGTGAGACCTGTTCATGCCTAAAGCGATGGAGAGGGAACCCCCGAACCTAAAAATCAGGCCTTCCTGGTGGGACTGGAACTCCCTACCTGAAAGAGAGGACTCCTGAACAAAGCCCTTGTTTGGTTAACAAGAAAGTGGGTAATGGATGCTGCGTATGCAAAAGGTCTAATATTTGGGGCAAAAAAAGTCTAACATTGTGTTTGTACAATGGATTCTCTTGGTTAACCCTTATAGTAAAGTAATGAGAATAAAATGGGACGTTGTTATTCCCATCTTATTCATGATGAACCTGAGGAACAGAGAAGCTAATTAAATTGTTACAGGTCACACAAGAGTAAGTGACAGCGTTATTATTCTAACTCACGTCTGCCTGACATCCATTTCTTTTTCCATATGACATAGGTATCAAAGTTGTAGTTATCTGTCAACATGCCCTTTTTTTATAATCTTCCTGATAAATTATCTTAGTTCCTAGTACATCGTAAGACTATTACCTATGCTCATGTTACACAAATGTAATCACAGTATGCATGGTGTTTTATGACCTGCTTTAAAGAATACTTGCTACTAGCCTTGGCCAGGTTGCTCAGTTGGTTAGAGCATCATCCCTATATGCCAAGGTTGTGGGTTTGATCTCCGGTTAGGGCACATATAAGATACAACCAATGAATGCACAAGTACATAGCACAACAAATCAATGTTTCTCTCTCTCTCTCTCTCCCTCTCTCTCTCTCTCTCTCTCTCTCTCTCAAATAAATAAATACATAGTTAAAAAATAGTCCTGGGCCCGGCTGGTTTGGCCCAGTAATTGAGTGTTGACCTATGAACCAGGAGGTCATGGTTCAATTCCTGATTAGGGCATGTCTCATGACTGGGGTTGTGGGCTTGATCCCCAGTGTGGGATGTGCAGGAGGCAGCCTATCAATGATTCTCTCTCATCATTAATGTTTTTATCTCTCTCTCCCTCTTCCTTCCTCTCTGAAATCAATACAAATATGTATTTTTTTAAAATTAAAAAAAGAATACTTGCCAATCTTATGAGTGAAAAATGAACCTTGTTTTTATTTGCTAGAGTTTCAGAAGCCTTAATAATCTATTCTCTACCCCGTAACCAAAGGGGTCCTTTAGAAATGTAAGTCAAATCATGTCATTCTTTTTGCTCAAAATTTCCAGTGGTTTCTCTCTCATCTCAGAGTAAAAATAAAAATCAAAGTCCCTATAATTGCTTTTGAGGCATTATAGGGACAGTCACCTCTCTGATAGCAATTCCTACTACTCTCTTTTACACTCACCCACTTCAGACACACTGGCTTCTTCTTCTTTAACCCTCACCCTAGGATATGTTCTCTGATTTCAGAGAGAGGAAGGGGAGAGAGTGAGAAACACTGATGGTAGAGAGAAACATCGATGGGTTGCCTCCCATACATGCCCTGATGGGGGATCAAACCCACAACCTAGGTATGTGCCTTGACTGGGAATTGAACCCACAACCCTTTGGTGCATGGGATAATGCTCCAACCAACTTAGCCACACGACCCGGACCACACTGGCTTCTTTGCTCTTATTTGAACAGAACAGCACACTCCTGCCTCAGGGCCTTTGCACTTGCTGTTTTCTCTGCCTGACAGGCTTTCCCCATGGACAACTGCATGGCCAGCTCTCTTACCTCCTATACAACTTTGAAAAGTTACCTTCTTAATGAGAGCTTCAATAACCAATCTATATAAAACAGTCTTTATCTTTTTTCCATGATTTTTGTGAGAGTATTTAGTGCCTTCCAACATACCATATAATTCCCTTATTCATTTTGCCTGTTCCCCTCCCACCCACACTACAATATATGCCGAGCATTTTTATGTATTTTGACCAGTGATGTATCCCTTGTGCTGAGAGGAGTGTCTGGTAGATAGTGTGTGCTCAATAACTATTTGTTGACTGAGTGACTGTTTTAATGTATAAATGACTGGTAAGTTTTGGTTCTCCTTTTATGAATGAATTGTCATATACTTTGGTTACTTTTTTATTAGGTGTTCTAAGTTTTTATTGATTTGTATAAACTCTTTATATTTTGAGGATATCAATTTTATCATAAATTCCCCTCAGTTTTTTTCTCCTGTCTTTTACCAATGTGTGTAGGCATTGTGTTAAAAGTACTTAAACTTTTACAGTCAAATCTAGAAATATTTTCCTTTTTGATACTGTGTTTTATAAGGACAAGTTGACAAAAGAAAAAGGTTACTTCTCAATATTTTTAGTCAAAAGGTGAGCAGTGCCTAATTTTTTCCTACATTTATTGTATTTGAATTTCTTCTATTTGCAGATGATTTAAACTTGTTAATATGTAATCACATTTATACAATTATTTTTCTCCTGGGTGGTTTATCTAGTAAGCAAGAAGGGTAAACTGTTACTAAGGCCTTCCCTTTTACTTTAAGGAAAATAATTTGGTGTACAGGATGATTAAAATTATAAAATATTTATGTTTATAATATTTGCATATATTTATTGTTTTAAATATATTCTCCATTCAAAGAAAAGGTTACTAGCCTGTGAATCTAAACCATTAGCCTTTTGTGTCACTGGAACATTTATGATAATTGAGCCCACATATAAATTCTATTCTGTGTTTGACAGTAAGTCCTTTCAAAACTGAACTTGGTTGCATACATTTATTTATCCCACTCCTTCCCTGAATTTTAAATATTAAACATGTCTACTGGTTTAATGTGACATTTTGAATTTTTACAAGTATTAATTTCATGAACCAAATTTTAAATTTGTAATATTTAAAATTAAGAATACTATCAGAAAAATATAGAAATATGATTATTATGCTGCTTTTAGAATGCCAGTTCTTCCTTTATGTTGTTTAAAAGCAGTGCTTCGACTTCATTATCAATTATGCCTTTTTATTTTTTTTATTTTTATTTTTTAATATATTTTTTATTGATTTTTTTACAGAGAGGAAGGGAGAGAGATAGAGAGTTAGAAACATCGATGAGAGAGAAACATCGATCAGCTGCCTCCTGCACATCTACTGGGGATGTGCCCGCAACCCAGGTACATGCCCTTGACCGGAATCGAACCTGGGACCTTTCAGTCTGCAGGCCGACGCTCTATCCACTGAGCCAAACCGGTTTCAAATTATGCCTTTTTAAAAACAAGTATTTTTTTATTGACTTCTGAGAGGAAAGGAAAGGGAGAGAGAGAGAGAAACATCAATGATGAGAGGGAATTATGGATTGGTTGCCTCCTGCACGCCCCCCACTGGGGATGGAGCCTGCAACCTGGGCATGTGCTCTTGACTGGAATCGAACCCTGGACCCTTCAGTCCATAGGCCGACGTTCTATCCACTGAGCCAGACCAGCCAGGGCACCTATGCATTACTCTTAAATTCAAGTATTTAATAAGAATTACTTAAGAAAATAATGAAAGCCAAATCTACATAAGTAAATCATCCTATTTTCCTTGTACTAGGTCATGTCCATGGCATACACAGGGATCAGCTTAGGCTGTGCAAACCAATGTGGAATTGGAATTCCTGGTTTCTAATTATTCAGTAGCTGTGTGGCTGGTGTGGGGGAGAAAAAGTAATTTTCCTTCTATCCTTCTAAGTTCTTCTAGACTGGGCTAATGATCACATTAACATGAGACAAATTAACAGGAGAAAATGAGCAAATTTATTACGTATGTACATATGAATGTTCCAATAGACTATGGCTGCAAGACAGGTTGAAGGTTTTTCAGCTTAAAATAATACTTAAAAAAGGTCACATTTTGGATTGGTAAACTCCGCTTCCTCTCCCTGGGAAGAGCCTTTAATGTCGCAGAATCTGTAAAATGGGCTGCCAGTGCAAGGCCTGCCCCCTGGAGTTGCTGTGAATCGGCTGGGGCCATACTCCAGTTTACAAGCCGGATGTGTGGGGAACTGAGGGCCGGAGAGCAGGTTGCGGGCCTCCTTTCCGCCGGGGCTAGGATGACTCTTGAGCCCCGTCCCCACTTCCCATTCTCCCCAGACCAGCTCTCCCTCCCACTAGTCCACAAAGGACCTCGGCGGATCAGGGACCCGGCAGAGGACCTAGAAGGGTATCTGAAGAACTTCAGGCCAGAAGAGGCCCAGCCCTGCCACCTGCAGCTACTTTTCTCTCTTAGGCCTCAGCTGCTCGAGGGGTAAACTGAGCATGAAATAGTACTATCTAGCTTATAAAGTTGTTCTTAGGATTAGAGCTATGCAAGAAAGGTTGGCTTCAACAGGTGAAATTTTTGTTTCCTCACCCCTCTTTCCCTCCTAAGGAAACCCCTCCTAAGGCCTGTTTTACCATATCAATGCCGAGGCTTCCAGAAACCTCCTTTCAATCAGAATCCTGCAAGGAAACTAGTGTTATTTAAATCAACCCAGTAAGAGAAAGGTGTGACCTGACAGGCACCATACCACTGGTGTCTTGGAGGAAAAATTTGCATTTTAAAAGAGGATTACCTGACTGGAAGGATTTCAGAAAATATGGGACTTTTTTTGTAGGACAGTGAATAGAATTCCCTCAACTCTTCACCCCCTCCCCACGCCCCCACTGAAACCATGCCTTGTCGGTTTAAAGCGGATTGTGGGAGCGGGACTTTTAAAAAGCACGTTTAATTAATAAACTTGGAT
>NW_005364914.1:3337178-3382294 GCF_000412655.1 Myotis brandtii | reverse complement strand
GGCCCCCGCGCCCCGGGTGGGGAGGGAGCGCTCAGAGACACGCGGGGCCCGACGGTAGTAGGCGCTCACGCAGACCTTGGTGGCGGGTGTCAGAGTTGGGCGTTTCCTGTAGAGTCAAGCGGTAGGTGCCTCCAATCTGTTTTGCAAACAAGCTCCTGTGGTAGGTAAATACTAGCGGGCGGGCGCCGAGCCCTAGGCCGGTTTCTTCCTTTTTTGGAGGAAGCATGCCGTGGGAAGCAGGACTTGGGAAAAGATGGTCGGGAAGCTTGGGCCCGTTCCGCCGACCGAGGCCGTGTTTTGCAGAGAGGCTTTCCCCCAAACGGGGCATTTAGGCTGGACTTCCAAGTCTGGCGCTTGAGCCTCCCGGTCCTTGGAGCCACACCAGGAAGCCCTGCCAACCCAGCCAGGCTCACATCAGATTAGAGAAGGCTGTAATGGAACAAATGGGTTGCTCTTAAAACGACAGGCGTGCACCAAGCATTGCTATCAAACTTAGTCCTGGAGACTAGAAACGAGGGAAATCGTTCACGGGTGAGGACCGAGGAGTGTGCTAGGGGTTCCTTGCCAGAGCCTTTAAGGTTCTTTAACCACCTTCCGAGGATAGATTTCTTCTTATGTTAGGAAGTGTTAGTCTTTTCGACCTCTTAACTTCCAAACCAGAAGAAGGGGGGGAGAGTGGAGTCATGTGCCCTTACTCAGTAGCAGGTGATCCTGAGTGAAGCCTGGGGCATGAAGTCCTCCCCTCTGGACTACTATTTCCAAGGTTCAAGGCTGCACTGTTTACTAGTCACTTTGAGTGATGTCTTCTCGGGCTGCTGTAACAAATACCCCGGCCTAGGTACTTAAATAAATATTTGCTTCTCACAGTTGTGGAGGCCACTAGTCGGAGATCTGGGTGCCTCCATGGTTGGGTTCCAGGGAGGACCCCTTCCTGGACTTCCTGGCTTGTAGACAGCTGACTTCTCACGGTGTCCGCACATGGGGAAAAGGCTCTCTCTCTTCCTCTTATGAGGACACTAATCCCGTCGTGGGGGCCACCCTCATGACCTAATGACCTCCCAAAGGCCCCCACTCCAAATACTATCACATTAGGGCTCCACCGTATGACATTGGAGGGGTCACAAACATTCAGTCCACAGCAGACGATCTCTTGTTTTCGGTAGAGTGTATTCTAATGGTGAGAGTTTGCTGTGAAGTTTGGAAATCAGAAATCCCCTTCTTCCCCCTATTGGTTATGGAAGAATTGCATTTCCTTGTGCTTTTTTCACTTTTCTTTCTTTCTTGCCCTCCCCTTTCTTTTCATTCTCCACTTTGTATTTTCTCCATCCACTTATGTTGCTCTCACCATTTGACACTTAGACTAGAGCTTGTCAGAGATGGTGCTGGTTTCAAGTCCATTCCCGAGGTAGCTAGTAATCTCCAGAAAACTTGCTGGTTCTTGGGTTCTGCAGGTGTGAGGTCCTCCTTCACAAGGGCCAGAGTATCTAGGTTGGAATGGTGTGGAGATGCGTTGGTGCTTTAAAAGTAAAAACATCTTTCCCTGGCCGGCATGTCTGAGTTGGCTGAGCATTGTCCCATGCGCTGAGAAGTCCCTGGTTTGATTCCTGGTCAGGGCACATGCTTGGGTTTTGAGCTTGAGTCCCAGAAGGGGGTGTGCACCAGGCAGCCAATCTGTGTTTCTATCTCTCCCTCTTCCTTCCTCTTTCCCTAAAAGCAATAAAAACATATTTTTTTTTAAAACCTATTTTTTTTCTGGACTTATAAGTCCAATATAATATTTGTGTTATACTCATTAATTTATGTATTATTCACCTAGCATATATGTTATACTCATGTAGTGTTACTTATTTAGCATTTAGAATTAGTCCAACATTTCATTTATTTTGCTGAAAATCAGAATAATAAGACCTAATTCTTTGCTTGAAGAGTTTAATATGCATATTCTGAAGCTATATTGCCTGTGTATTTCCCCTTCTAACACAACACATGCAAAGTGTGCTGTGTTATAGGACTTATTTGCCAGGTGGAGAAAATGTTCTAAACTCTGAATTTTAGTAGGTATTTTAGTTTATTTAAAGAATTGATTGTCTGTTAAATTCCTGATAAAATTTGTAAGTTAGGGAAGTAAACTTTAGAAAGCAAGGCACTCAATATCAAAGGTTAGATAAGCCTTTTTCATTTTAGCTAACTTGGAATTATAAGAATAAGGTAAGCATTCTGACATAAAGTGTAGTCGTGAAATTTTTCTTTTCTCTAGAGAGTTGGAAAGAGAGGTGTTGCTATAGGGATCTATTATCAATTATAATGATTTTTTTGGGGGGGTGCTGAATCACCTGGTGTAAAAGCCAGAGCATGTAGTTTTAGAACTCCTGAAAATATCCAGAGAAAGCAAGATGTTTATGGTAAATGCAGGATGGGGAGGAAGGGGGAGAGGGTGAAAAATGTCTTTCTTCTCTTGCCAGGCAAAGGAACATAGCCCAACTTTTTTCTGTCTCCAACAATAACAAAAATTTTACAGATATAAAGCAACTGCTTACTTTTTTATTTCTTATTTTATGTTGGTACCCTCTTTTTTTTTTTAAAGGAAAAGGGTTAAAAACCAGTAGGAAGGATGTAAAGGGAATGAGCATATAGCCTGTTTGTGGCAGTTTGAATGTCACATTTATTACTGTATTCACAGGGTCCCAGTCAGTACCTGACACACAGTGGTTGGGCATTGAATGCAGTATTAGTTGAATGAATGAGTGCTTTCCCGGTTTGATAATAATGGGCTCTTCCAGGGTTTAAAGATCCTATCTTAAGATTTTCCCAAAGATCCTCTGGAGCATTAGCATAATGAAAGGTAAGGCCTCGTTAATTGGTTTGACTAAGGGGCCACATTTAGGGGAAAGACTGGAACTCATGTTTTCTGACACAGATTCCACTTTGCTTTTTGTTACTTCTTGGCTATAAAAATAATTTGAAATTTTTGATTGTCCCTTTGCAAAAATGGACATCTATAATTTAGGTGTTTCTTAAGATGTTGACCCCCTCCTTTTCTGCATGCATCTTCATTACAGTGTTGGTAATTCAGACTTGTGGGTACACTCTATTGTTGTTTCAAGCAGAACCAAGAATGTGGGCAGGTCTGTAATTCATCATTCTCTGAGTTTCCAACAAAATCAAACTACCTATATATACAGGACACATTTAGACTTCCAAGACTAGATATTGATCAAAATTATTAATCTGTTGGAGCACATCTTACTCCATATCTAAGGTGATCACTTTTCTTTCTGAGCCTTTGGTAGTTAATGGGAATAAGGATATTCGGCTTTAGAAGTAGAATAGTAAAGAGATCTTTTTTTTTTTATACAGTGTAATTGAATTAAAAATTTGTCTCCAAATTATATTTTATTTAAAAATGTATTGAATAAAATTATTTAGGTTTCAGGTATACAGTTCTGTAATACATCAGCAGTATTTTTTTATATATTTTATTTATTTTTTTACAGAGAGGAAGGGAGAGGGATAGAGAGTTGGAAACATCGATGAGAGAGAAACATCGATCAGCTGACTCCTGCACACCCCCTATTGGGGATGTGCCCTCAACCCAAGGTACATGCTCTTGACCGGAATCGAACCTGGGACCCTTCAGTCCACAGGCTGATGCTCTATCCACTGAGCCAAACCGGTTAGGGCCATCAGCAGTATTTTGTATTGACTATCCAAAGTCAGATTTCCTTTCATCACCATTTATCCCCTTTAACCTCTTCCACCTCCTCCTACCCAAGAGGTTTTGAAAAACTTGAAATAGTCTTCTGAACCGCTCACACTTTTTAAAAACTTGATTAGAGAGAGAGAAAAACATCGATTTTTATTGTTCCACTTATTTATGCATTCATTGGTTAGCCCTTGTATGTGCCCTGACTGGGGTTCGAACCCACAGCCTTGGTGTATCAGGACACTCTAACCAACTGAGCTATTTGGCCAGGGCCCCACTCGCACTTTTTATTTATCTATTTTTTCCACTCATACTTAAAAAAAAATGTTTTTTATTGATTTTAGAGAGAAAAAGAGAGGTAGGGAGGGGAGAAGGGAAGGAGGGAGGGAGGGAGGGAGAGAGAGAGAGAGAGAGAGAGAGAGAGAGGAGGGAGAGAGAGAGAAAAACATTGACGTGAGAAGGAAATATTAACGGTTGCTTCCCGAATGTGCGCCAGCCGGGACTGAACCTGCAACGTGGGCATGTGCCCTGACCAGGAATTGAATTGGTGACCTGTTGGTGCACAGGAAGACATTCAGCCCCCTGAGCACACCAGCCAGGCTCCATTAGAAGTTTTGATGTTTTACAACGTCAAAAGTATTTTGGCTGTACTAACTTTTTCATCAACCTAGATTATAATTTTTTTTTCCCATTTTCCATTTTGTTTATTTGGGTCCTCCCTCTCGTTTTCTTAATGAGTCAAGTTAAGGGTTTATCAGTTTTGTTTGTCTTTTCAAAGAACCAGCTTTTGGTTTCATCGCTCATTTGTATATTCTTTTTAGGCTCTGTTGTTTTATTTTCACTCTAGTCTTTATTTCCTTCCTTATACTCACTTTAGGCTTTATTTATTCTTTTTCTAGTCCCTTTAGGTTTTAGGATAGATTGTTTATTTGAGATTTTTTTTTTGTTTCTTGAGGTAGGCAATGAATTTTTCTCTTAGAACTGCTTTGGCTGTGTCTCAGATTTTTTGGCTGTTGTGTTTTCATTTTCATTATGTCTCAAGGTATGTTTTGATTTCTTTCTTGGTCTCATTGTTAATCGTTGATTGTGTAGTAGCATATTATTTAGCCTCCACGTGTATATGCTTTTCAGGTTTTTTTCTTGTAATTGATTTCTAGTTTTGTACCATTGTGATTGGAGAAGATGCCTGATACAATTTTAGTCCTCTTAAATTAGTTGAGACTTGTTTTGTGGCCTAACATGTGGTCTGTTCTGGGAAATGTTCCATGTGCGGTTAAGAAGAATGTATATTCTGCTGCTTTGGAGTGAAATGTTCTAAAAATAGAAATTAAATCTGATCTAATGTGTCATCTAAGGCCACTGTTTCCTTGTTGATTTTCTGTCTGGATCATCTGCCTATTGATGTCAATGGGGTGTTAAAAGTTCCCTACCATGACTATAACTACCGATCTCTCCCTTTTTGTCCATCAATATTTGGTTTATATATTGAGATAATTCTACGTTGGGTGCATAAATGTTATAGCCTCTTGTTGGGTTGATCCCTTTATCATTATAAAATGTCATTCTTTGTCTCTTGTTAAATATAACCTTTGTTGTTGTTTGTTTTTTAAGTATATTTTTACTGATTTCAGAAAGGGAGAAGGAGAGAGAGAAAAACATCAATGATGAGAGGGAATCATTGACCAGCTGCCTCTTGCACGCCCCATACTGGGTACCCAGCCCACAACCCAGGCATGTGCCTTTGACCGCAATCAAACCCGGGACCTTCTGGTTCATAGGTCGAAGCTCAACCACCAAGCCATGCTGTCTGGGCTAGCCTTTGTTTTAAAGTCTGTTTAGTCTGATATAAGTATTGCAACCTAGCTTTTTTTTTTTTTTTTCCTGTTTCCATTTGCATGAAATATCTTCTTCTATCCCTTTACTTTTAGTCTCTGTGTTGTATCTTTCGATCTGAAGTGGGTTAATCCCTATATTATTTAATGTAAACATTCCCAACAGTCCTTTGCCTGGTACATGGTGATTTACACATCTCGTCTTCATGTCTGATATATCCTGTTCTTACATAGTATTGATCCATTGGAGTTTTGTGTTTGTGTGAGCAGGACCCACAAAGACTCATCCTTTAACTGAATTTCAAAGAAAATTAGTCACCGATGCATATATCCTCATATATGAACAACACACTCTTTACTCCGTTTTTTTTTTCTTCTGGCTAACTCGAAAGACTTGGAATTATTTGGAAAGCAGTGACACAAAATATTTATGAAAAGAAAAGCTAAAAATATCTAATAATGTGGTTATTCTTTTTAGACTTCCTTTGGCAGTCAGTGCATGTCATAACTGTAAACATTCATTTTCTTGGAGAAAAAAATGAGGCTGACCAAATGCTTTGTACTGTGGCTTGATCACCAGCTCTTCTTAGCCCTGAGCAAGGAGCTCTTGCTTGCCCCCAGCTTCCCACATGAAGTGGCTGTCTTTTGATAAAGGCCCCAGTTTGAGGCTTGCCTTTCTTTTTTTTTTTTTTTTAATATATATTTCTTTATTGATTTAAGAGAGGAAGGGAGAGGGCGGAAGAGATAGAAACATCAATGATGAGAGAGAATCATTGATTGGCTGCCTTCTGCACGGCCCCTACTGGGGATTAAGCCCGCAACCCAGGCATGTGCCCTTGGCCAGAATCGAACCCGGGACCTTTCAGTCCGCAGGCCGACGCTCTATCCACTGAGCCAAACTGGCTAGGGCTGAGGCTTGCCTTTCACTTCTAATTTGGCCCAAGGCCATTAGCCAGCCGGCCCCTCTGCAGAGAAGACCCACATGGGATGTATGATAGATGCATGCAGAGGAACTGCTCATTTACTGTAAATGTCTTATCTCAACTAACTTAGCCTGTTTGCGTCCTTGTCTCATTGAAGAGCTAATGTATAGGGGTGGGCAGAAGAAGCTTTACAGTTGTGAGTACTCGAAACAGTTTATTGTGGTTCATAGGTCGAAGCTCAACCACCAAGCCATGCTGGCTGGGCTAGCCTTTGTTTTAGTCTGTTTAGTCTGATATAAGTATTGCAACCCAGGTTTTTTTTTTTTTTTCCTGTTTCCATTTTCTAATGTATAGGGGTGGGCAGAAGAAGCTTTACAGTTGTGAGTACTCGAAACAGTTTATTGTTGTATTATTATTTAATTATTGTATTATTTTCCACATGAACAACTTTCTTGGCCATCCCTGTACATTGCCTAGTAGGAGGATTTATTCTTGCTAAGCAAACACTGCCTATATTACAAGGCCTCGCTCTCTGATGCAACAACTTTTAAGTAATAGCATGTAATGAGGACTCTAGTCAAAATTAGCTTTCTCTCAGTTCCTTTCTGAATCCATGTTATTCCTGTATCACAGAACCTGGACCTGAAATTGCTTCTCTAACTTTACCTTCACATGTCAACTTACACAATGCCTTCTCAGAGAATTCTTCCTGAACCACCAGCCCAAAGCACCTCTTGCTTCGTAACACCCTCTGCTCTTCTCCTTCAAAGCAAAAATTATAATTTGTTGTTATATTTTCTTTAACGAGGATTGAGACTAGCGTGTTTAACAACACATAAAATAAATGTCTGGTCCTTAGTAGGCAAATGAAAGCCTACTCATTATTAAAAGTACATACTTGGTACTCTTAATTTTCCTTTATACCCAATTGTACACAATTTTCTGTCATCTCCCAAGTAGACCCTAAGTCTCCACAGTACCATACATGTAGTAGTCATTTAAAAATGGATGAGCCCTAGTCACTTTGGCTCAGTGGATAGAGTGTCGGCCTGTGGACTGATGGGTCCCAGGTTTGATTCCCACCAAGGACATATACCTTGGTTGCAGGCTTGATCCCCGGCCCTGGTGGGGTCATGTGTGGGAGGCAACCAATAGATGTGTCTCTCTCACAGTGATGTTTGTCTCTCCTTCTCCCTTCCACTCTCTCTAAAAATCAATGGAAAAATATTCTCAGGTGAGAATTAACAAAATAAAAATGGATGATATTGGTGATGTTATTACTAGTTAGATGTAAATCACTGTATACTTCCCCCTTATTTTAAGAAAACCCATCATTCATTCGTGCATTCAACAATTTTTTGAGCGCTTTCTCTGTGCCCCACACACATAAGCTTGACTCTGGGAATAGAGCAGTGAACAAAACGAGGTTCTGGTCTCACTTAGTAATATTTTTTTAAAAGCTTATTAAATAGACAATACATCTCTTTAATTTTCTTTTAAAGAACTTCTTTCTTTAGTGGAAAGGAAACTTTTCACTGTTCACAAATTTTCAGGAGCACACTCATTGGTACAGTGTGGTGTGGAAATGTTGACTGAGAAGTGTACCCCTGAAAAACTAGTCACATTTCCCTGACACCTGCCTAAAATTGTAGATGACTGCTCCAACAGAAACAGTCATGCTCAAGGTCATAAAATGCATTAAACAGTTAATAAGTCTAAGCAGAGTTTACCAAACTCTTGAAAGAGGTTAACTGTCCAGGTTTCTCTTAATAGTTCAGTTAGTTCTGGTTTGGCTATGAGTGGCTAGTCAAATAGTGTTGTTTTTTTCTTGTTAAATTTTTTTTTTTTTTTTTTTTTTAGTGGAGAGGGATAGATATGCACTAAGAAGGATGTCAGAGTTCATTAAAAAAATGATTAATGCCCGGCTAGCGTGGCTCGGTGGTTGAGTGTCAACCTCTGAACCAGGAGGTCACAGTTGGATTCCCTGTTGGGGCACATGCCCAGGTTGCAGCCTCAATCCCCAGCAGGGGGTGTGCAGGAGGCAGCCCATCAATGGTTCTCTCTCATCATTGATGTTTCTAGCTCTCTCTCCCTCTCCCTTCCTCTCTGAAATCAATAAAAAAAATTAAAAAAAAATGATTAAAGTGTGAAATACATGTAAAAATGTTACAAGTGATTCTGTAATAGAAGTGACCATCATGCTAAAGCTATGCTGTCCAGTATGGTAGATAATAGACATAAGTGGCAGTTGCACACTTGAAGTGTGGTTAGCCTGAGTGGAGTAGCGTGCTGTAAGTTTGAAATGCACACTGGATTCCCAAGACAAAGGAAAGAGAATATACAACATATCACAATATTTTCAAGTATTGGTTACATGTTGAAATTATAATATTTCGGATATATTGAGTTAAATAAAATGAACGTTTACCTGTTTATTTTTTAACGTGGCTATTAGAAAATTGGAACTTGTATAGGTGGCTAACATATTTCTGTTGGACATCAGTGTGCTAAGGCAGAGCTGCTAGCTCTTGCTATTAGGGTTTGAATCTCCATCATCTAGATCAGTGATGGTGAACCTATGACACGCATGTCAGAGGTGACATGCGAACTCATTTTTTTTGGTTGATTTTTCTTTGTTAAATGGCATTTAAATATATAAAATAAATATCAAAAATATACATCTTTGTTTTACTATGGTTGCAAATATCAAAAAATTTCTATATGTGACACGGCACCAGAGTTAAGTTAGGGTTTTTCAAAAAGCTGACACACCGAGCTCAAAAGGTTCACCATCACTGGCTTAGCTCATTGCTCCTTAGCACTGCCTCGGAGGCGGGAGAGGCTCCTGCCATCACTGCTGTGCTTGCCTGCTGTGAGCCCAGCTTCTGGCTAAGCAGTGCTCCCCTGTGGAAGCACACTAACCACCAGGGGGCAGCTCCTGCATTGAGCATCTGCCCCCTGGTGGTCAGTGCGCATCATAGTGGCTGGTGGTTCCACCCGTGGTTCTGCCATTCGGTCGATTTACATATTAGGCTCTTATTATATAGGATTATTTTATGTCTGATTTACTTTGTTCAACATTATATTTTTTTAAGATTCAGCCACTGTACCACCATTTAGTTATTGATTTTACTATTGATGGATATTGGGTATTTCCAGATTGGAGCTATAAACAAATATGCTGCTAAAATCATTCTTGCCCCCTTGCTAAGGCACGCATTTCTCTAGGGCAGTAGTTCTTAAAGTCTGGTCCCCAAAGGCAGCATCAGCACTGCCTGGGAACTTGCTAGCAAGGCACACCTTTGGGTTCCACCTCCACCCTACAGAATCAGAAACTCTGGGGGTGGGCTGGCCACCTGTGCTTTAACAACTTTTCCTTTGATTGTATAGCACACCAAACTTGAGTCCACTGCTCTAGAGAATATCTATGGTAATCTAGGCTTGGAACTAATTATCTAAGAGGGTCAAAATGCATATGCAAATTTCCCCAAATTGGGCAATGAGTTTAGATTCTCTTGGAGGAGTATGAAAGATCCCACTGCCTCCCCCTTCCTCACCAAAGCCAGTGGAAGGGGTCTGTCACAGTATCGCAGTGTATCTACAAATGCATTTCACCAACTACTTATATTTCAACCCTTTTCCTACATTTATTGTCCACTTAGGTTTCTTCTTGTGTGGAGTGGCTTTTCTATTCTTGGCCCAAATTTTTTATTCTGGGTTCAAGCCCTTGGTTGCCCAGAGGTTCTTATTTCTATTTGGCAGATGGCCTCAAGGCAAAGACAGCTTCCATGCTGGCTGTCTCCAAGTTTTCCCCTTCATTTTTGGCCTTGTTATTCTTTATTGTCTTTTACAATTTTTAAGAATATGCATCCATTTTAAATATTTGAAAAATATTTACAGTTAGGGGCGATCAGGCAGGCAGGCGGGTGAGTAGTTAGGAGCCAGGGGTCCTGGATTGTGAGAGGGATGTCTGACTGCCGGTTTAGGCCCGATCGGGATTGGGCCTAAACCGGCAGTCGGACATCCCCCGAGGGGTCGCGGATTGGAGAGGGTGCAGGCTGGGCTGAGGGGACCTCCCCACCTCTCCCACTCCCCTGTGCATGAATTTTGTGCACCGGGCCTCTAGTCAAAATATAATTTTGCAGAATTGTTTCTAGGTTTTTTCCTTTGTCTGTTTTACATGAATATAATCGTACTGTACTGGTACATATACACTGGTATATATGCATAACATAATATATATAAAACAAAATTTACCACTCAACCATTTTTAAGTGTACAGTTTAGTAGGGTTAAGTAAACTTATATGGTTGTGCATCCAGTCTTCAGAATCTTTTCATCTTGAAAAATTTGAAACTACCCATTAAACAATTCTCCATTTTTCCCCCACCCTACTGTTGGCAACTACCATTCTACTTTCTGTTGCTATGAGTTTAACTGTTCTAGTCATGTAATACAAGTGAAATCATACAGTATTGGTCTTTTTGTAACTGGCTTATTTCACTCAAGGCTCGTCCATGTCGTAGTAGATGTCATAATTTCCTTCCTGTAATTAAGGCTGATTAATATTCCATTGTATGCATGTAACACATTTTGTTTATCCATTTGTCAATCAGTGAACATTTGAATTTTGACTATTGTGGATAATGTGAACATGAGGTGTTGCTGCATGATGTTACCTATCATTTTCAGGTCCACATTGTATTTTCCCAATAGGCATTATTCCCCAAATATTGGAAAACTTGGATGTTTCTAATTTTTGCTACTGTAATAAACATACTGAGTAAGAAATCTTTTCCATTATTGATTAATTTTTTAGGACAGATGTGTACAAAATGGAATTTTACCGAGCATGAGGGTGTGACCATTTTTATGGTTCTAGGGCAACATTTTGAATTAGTTTCATGCAGTTCCACTATATTCAGTGGAATGTAGTCATTAAAATAGAGGGGGAAACTTTATAAAGGCACTTCTAGGTTATTTAATTTGCATTCCTTTAATTAATAGTGAATGTAATATGTTTTCTAATTCTGAGTGGGTCTTCTTGGTGTGAGCATTGCTCTGCATGGCCTTGACCATGTGTCCGTGAGGTAGGCGGAAGTCCTGAGAGAGCATTGCTCTTAAGTCCTATGCATACATATTTAGCTCGGTAGATGCTTCTCCTTTTTTGTGGTCAGCTGAACTTCAGGTTATTTTTTTTGTTGTTGCTTACTCTGTTTGTACCAAAGACACATTTTCTGGCATTTTGAAATACCTTAGAGTGTGTTTCAGGCTGACATCACTGAAACAAGGAGCAAAATACTTGTTGCTCCTGTAATTACAGCACAGGAAAGGCATTGCTAAGAAAGCATCAGCGTCCTGTGAGATACAGAGGGTGGGGAGCTGGGTGATGTGTCTCTTACTAAGCGTGTAGGAAAAGGGTGACTGGAAGTGCCTGTTTATCTTTGAATTTCAATCCATTTAGTGCAAGTTTCCCAACCCCATAGCAGAATTAGGAGGAACCTAAATTATCTTCTAAGTAGACTAGGATGGTAGGACAAATGACTAAAATCCCCATCTACCAAAGAGGATATTTATACTATTTACTTATAAACTTACTGTCTTTTGTTGAAAATTTGCAAGTAGATGGACTCTGGCATCGCTGTCTAGTTAAAGGCGTGCCTCTGATGAAAATTGTTGCTTAATCTCTCATCCTCTGATTAACTCCTAGTTTGCCCTGATTTAGTGTGTTCCTTGATACAGAGTCGTTTCATTAAGCGAATCTTTTAAAAAAGATATGAAGTTATTTCTGACTTTAGATAGATTATGAATCTTCCTTAATCATTCTAGTCTTAGACAACTCAAACTTACTCTGAAAATTTCCCACAGATGCTTGTTTTGAGGATTATTTTTTGCTATTTTGCCAGGTAAGGCATAGAAATTTATGTGTATATGATATAGTTCTCAAACAACATAACAAACAAAAACCAAAAAAATTTTAAGAAAACAGAAAACCACCTAGCTACACGTATTAGGGAGGAGGGGAAATACCAACACTAAAATGAAATTAAGTTTCCCTAGTGTTTTACAGTTAATAGAACATTCCAAAGGAATTAGAATTCAGTTGATTTCTCGGACTCTAATTTCAGTGGAAGGTTTGAGATGAGAAATGAAACTAACAGAAGTTTTATCGGTTTAGGCCTTAAGCAGATCCAGGTTCAGTGGCACGGCAGAGGTGAATTCAGGGGTCCTCGACTGTAGTTAGTGATTTCCCAGCTATGAAAATGTAAATATTATGTAGGTGGTTTAAAGAAACAATATTACTTTTGACCACGTAAGGTCTGTTTCTGTTTGTTGTGGATTGTTTTGTTTTTGCCAGTTTTCCTTGGGGGGAAAGATACTGCCCTTTTGGATCCCTGTGAAGTTTGAAGTTGCTCTCCTGCTCTCCCTGATGACCTGCGGTGGCGACATGTGACCTGTGCAGTTGGAGAGAGGGTAGGGCTGCTGTGCGAAGCGGGCTTTGATCCTTGACTGCCCTGATGGTCTCAGCTGTATAAGTAGCTGTATAAGACGGCTTGAGTTACCTCAGTGTTGTGTTATCTTGGGCACCTCTTTAAGCCTCAATTTCCTCATCTGTAAAGTAGCAGCATGCCTGTCAAATAATAAGCAGTAATAAGTATTAGTAATTGTTATTTAAAAAGTTGTACTCTATACGATCATGTACTTTTCATTTCAGGGTGCTAGGTTTAATGGAGAACTGACGATGGTTGAGAGATTTGAGGTGAACTAATAATTCATCCAAAGAATAAAAGGAAATTAGGTTGTATCTCATTAAGTGACCACAATGAATTGGGAATCTCAATGTAATTGATCAAGAAGGAGCTTCAGTCATTCCTGGATACTTAATATTTTCCCTCTCTCTGTCTCTGGTCTCTGTGTCTCTCTCTCATCTCTGTGTCTGTGGTGCCTTTGTTTTCTGGTAAAAGGTCTGTTTCCTTCTGACCAAGCCTGAGGCCACCCATCAAAGTCTTCACCAACTTTCCGAATGAGCAGGCATATGAAAGTGTGGTTCTTTTGCCCAATAGTTGATGTATAAATTAACACATTGTATGAAAGTTTTTCTTTTTTCCTTTTCAACTTCCTCTGTATTCTCTCTCTCATCTGCCTCTGGCTGTAGGATTCTGGCTGCAGCTTCTCCCAAGGCTGCTTGCTTGACCCGTGACAAATTCTGCTTCCTCCTGGGGGCTTTCCTTTTTCCTCCAGGAGGCTTAGATCACCTTGTGCTCATTGTTTAGGGACGTAGTCACTGTCTTGTTTCTGGTTTGTGTAAGATCAGATCAAATGATGTAATTTGTGTGAACTGCGTCATGCACTGCAAAGGGAGATGCTGTGGCTGGCAGGGCCCAGCTCCACACGCTGTGGCTGGCTTCCCAGTCCTCTGGCCTCCCACCCACAGCGTGTCTATCTCCTCTCTAAGGGGGGCCAGCCTTGTTGGACACATCCACAGCTCAGAAACAAGCTTGCTTATGCAAAACTTGAATGCAGGCATTAAAGAAGCTCAGGGAGTCATGTGATCTGTTTGGCTAGATCTTCAGAGTTCATTTATGCTCTGTAAAACTGGTCTGAGGGTTGGAATCTGGTGGGAAACCTCTTCCTTTGGGCCACGTGAGTCCCCGGGGGTTTGCTATTCCCTCTTCACTGCCAGCCTCCCTTTCCTTTGCTTGTGTGTCTTACAGTAAATTGGTTGTCTAAAACTGGCTTTATATTCTGAATGCCATTGTGAATATCTTTAACCACTTAAAATTTTTTAGAATTTGACTGAACTCTGTAGTATTACTGATACACTCTTATGTAAATGATTATCATTAATTCATATAAAGGATTTGGAACATTATCTACATACAAGTACATATTCAATATAGGTTAACTTTTATTTCTAGCGGTGTTAGCATTCTTACTTAAAATCAGTTTGGAAGGAGCTTTTATTTTTTCCATTTTTAAAAAATATATATTTTATTGATTTTTTACAGAGAGGAAGGGAGAGGGATAGTTAGAAACATCAATGAGAGAGAAACATCTGTTAGCTGCCTCCTGCACAACCCCTACTGGGGATGTGCCCGCAATCAGGGTACATGCCCTTGACTAGAATCGAACCTGGGACCCTTCAGTCCACAGGCCGACGCTCTATCCACTGAGCCAAACCAGTTAGGGCCCATTTTAACATTTTTCAATGAAAGTTGTATATAAGATTACTCCTGCATTTTCTCAATTGTTTCTTCCTTGTATTTGCTCTTTTCCTTTCCTACTTGGAGAGATTTGGCTTTATGTTCAAGGCTCTTTTTGGGGTCATTGTCCAGCTTCAGTCTAGTGATAGCACCTTGCTGGGGCGAGCCCACATGAGCAGTTGTACCTTTAGCTTTCTCCCGCTGCACCTGTTCAGTGGATGCCATATTTCCTTCTGTGAACCCGACCACGTTGCTGTCCTCTGTAGTGTCCTCGCACAACCTGACCTTCATCATCCTGTAGGACGGGCATGGATCGAACACCGAGCTTCTGTCTCAGCTCTTTGGAAAGAGGAGGTGACATAAGGTTCCTGCCAATGTGGGAAGGGGCACTGAAATGCCTTTTATGGGTCTTACTCCCATCAGAAGTCACAAAGGGATTGAACTTCATTTTGGCTTCTGGCGCTTCAGCGATGGCTGCAAAAGGGAAGAGTTGGTAGGAGCTTTTACTAAGAGAGTGTGATTCAGTAGAAAAGTCTAGGGATCTAGAAATGGGAGACTGTCTTGGTTTTGGGCCTGTCATTTACCAGTTCTGGAAGCAGGAGCAGGTTCCTTAACTTCTTCGAGTATCAGGATTTTTTTTTTAGTTTTTTTAAAAAATATATTTATTGATTTCAGAGAGGAAGGGAAAGGGAGAGAGAGATAGAAACATCAATGATGAGAGAGAATCACTGATCTGCTGCCTCCTGCATGCTCCCCACTAGAGATTGAGCCCGCAACCCGGGCATGTGCCACTGGCCGGAATCGAACCCGGGACCCCTCAGTCCGCAGGCCGACTCTCTATCCACTGAGCCAATCTGGCTAGGCAGGTTTTGTTTTTGTTTTTTTTTGTAATACATACCACTGGACTACAAGGCTTTATTGATTTTTAAAAAATTTTAAAATATTTTTATTGATTTCAGAGAGGAAGGAAGAGGGAGAGAGAGATAGAAACATCAATGATGAAAGAGAACCACCGATCGGCTGCCTCCTGTAAGCCCCCCCATTGAGGGTTGAGCCCACAACCTGGGCAGGTGCCCTTGACTGGAATCGAACCTGGGACCTTTCAGTTTGCAGGCCGACGCTCTCTCCACTGAGCCAAACCGGCTAGGGTGAGTATTGGGTTTTTTGTTTTGTTTTTAAAAAATATATTTTTATTAATTTCAGAGAGGAAGGGAGAGGGAAGGAGAGATAGAAACATCAATGATGAGAGAGAATCATTGATCAGCTGCCTCCACACTCCACACTGGGGATCGAGCCTGCAACTTGGGCATTTGCCCTGACCATGAATCAAACCATTACTTTTTGGTTCATAGGTCGACACTCCACCACTGAGCCACACCAGCTGGACGACTATCAGTTTTTTAATCTTTAAAACAGATATAGGGGGATTAAATGAGGTGATGTGTGTGGAAAGATTCCTAGATTATAAGTAGTTGCATAACTCGGTGTGACAGCATCACAGGTGTGTTTAGAGACTATACAATACCATTTTCTCCTACTTTTAATATACACTGAGTGGCCAGATTATTATGACCGGCCAGATTATTACGACCACCCCATCACTACTTCGTTGGGCCACCTTTTGCCTTCAATACTGCGGCAGTTCTTCTTGGCATTGACTCCACGAGATGTTGAAAGGTGATGCGAGGAATCTGACACCATGCCTGATGAATAGCACTGTCCAGTTCTGTGAGATTTGATGGTTGTGGAAGCAGCTGCCTGATGGCTCTTTTAACTTCATCCCACAAATGCTCAATTGGATTGAGATCTGGTGATTGTGGGGGCCACCTAAGCAAGGTAAAGTCTCCCTCATGTTCTTGAAACCACTCCTGCATAATATGAGCACCGTGGCATGGCACATTGTCTTGTTGGAAGAAGCCATCTCCATTGGGATACACCATCAACATGATAGGATGAACTTGATCAGCAACGATACTTAGGTATGTTGTGCTATTCAGATGTTTATAATGATCTGCAACTTCAGCACGAAATTATAGCTACTTCTAACAACTTCAGCGCGAAATTATAGCTGATTTGCCTACAAACGTCAGGTGGTCATAATAATCTGGCCACTCAGTGTATATCTCATCTCTTGTAAATTGATTATACATTCTCAGCCTACAGTAATATTGGAGCTGACACTTATTTGATAAAATAATTGTTGAAAAATGAGTTTAATCCCCCATCTCATTCATGTGTGTTTATTTTTATCTGCATAGTTGGGATTTATGTTTGGGACCTGAACAGTTATATTTAAGCAGCACATTTGAATTACTTTATGAATCCATTGTGATGTTCATGAAGCCCTAAGATGCTTTGGAGGAAGATGGCATCATTGTTAGATGCATCAGGGACTTGAGCAAAATTCGTTTTAAGCCTTCCAGATTATCCTGTGAGCTTCCTGAGGGCGGAGCACTTCTGTCCCGTTCACCTGGTCTCTTCATTGCTAGTGTGCCTGGTGCAGGGCACAGGAGGAGGCCGTCGGTATTTGTTAATTGACCACCTGATTTCCATTTGACCCAACGTGCGGCAGAATTATAATCAGAAAGAAGGTGGCTCACGGCAGTGAAGCAGATTTCTTTTGGTTTCGGAGGAGTAATAATAAAACAAACAATGGTAATAGATTCTGTATCATGTGAAAGTGAGACATTTAGGTGAAATGGAAAGCGTTTTGGGCTGGGGGTGTGGAGTCCTGGATCCTAGGCCTGGTTCTTTATGAACTAGCAGAGGTAACTTTGGAGAATTACTTTAATCACTGAACCCTTTGTATGCCGTAAGCGTCTATAGACGCAAGGATGGCTTCCATTTTGGATGCGTGGCAGTTAACTGGTTAATCACGTTGGACTTGTGTCTTTCTCAGAGGCCCTGTCCAGTACTGTGACAGGTTTATTCTACACCTGGATTCCTGATTGGGGGGGGGGGGGGCAGAGATAAGACTGGAAAGGGATTCCGTGAAATGTATTAAGATGCCAAATGAATTAGTTTGGGAACAGCTAGCTTAGGCCACATCTGGTTGGGTGGGGTTGAACTTAAGTGAATTGATTAGTCATTGGTGTTTGAGAAATAAGTATAACATGTAAAATGATTTCTTTTCCTAAAAAGGGAATGTCTTAGGAAAGAAATCAAGGAGGCATGAGTGGTGTAGTGAATTCATCCCTGTATAGTACCAACAAGAATGGACTTTATGCAAGCTAAAGGGAACACTGAATTGTCCTGAACATTTATATTGCAGGAGTTATTGATATAATGTCAAGAAGCATTTAAGAAGGAGCCCACCAGCAAGGCCACCTTCCTCAGACAGGGCAGGATGAATGTGGGAGAGTCCTCTGCTTGCTGAGAATGCTAGGGCATTTAGTCACTGTGCTTCCTGGAAGGCTGGGTGCTTGTGGGTTGGGGCAGCATTTAGGAGTGAAGGGTTATTCATTTCCTTTGGAAGACTGAATTTTTTGTTTTTAGTGTCTCCTTTATTCCAAGTGATCTGCACAAACCCTTGCCAGGTAAATGTTCTTAGAAAACTTCTTTAGCAAGTTAAATTCTGTTATAAAACACCAGCGTCTGTTGTCTAATAGAACATATCCATCCAAATGGGAGGCTTCCGGAGGCTGCTGCCCCCTTGCCCACACTCTGTGTAGAGTGACTTCGTCTCTCTATTCCTCGATCCCAGAATACCCACCCAGTTCAAGGCTCATTTCTTATCATGTCTTGTCCTCTGGTTGCTACATTTTAGAATTGCCCTCCTGACACGAATGAAAGCTCTTAAGATCTAGGGACCTTAGCTTTTATAGAGGCCATGTCGAGTGATTCTTGAAGGTGATGATTAATTTGATTCATTATTAAGACATTATCTTTCCCGAGAAGAATTATTTTTAATCTGAGCCATTTGTTTAGAACTTTCATCTGTTTTAAATTTCTTGTATACTTCAGGGGCTATTTCAGCAGGACCCTAAGGGGAAAGATATTTCCTCAAAATTAGACTTTTAAACATTGGAAGGATTATTGATAACTAAGGATGACATAACTTTAACTCCAAAGAAATGGATTAGCGGAAATGGCTCCTTTTAACCTGAAGAGTCTGAGGTTTTCTGCTGTTCTTTTAGTTAGATGGAACACACTTAAGTGCATAGTTATACGACATGTTTTCAGCCACGGAAATAATAAATAATTATTTTTCTAGTGACTCTATTTCTTTACATTAAATACATCGTAGTATTCCTAAAAAATGTGGTACATTTTAGATTTGGAAAATGTGTGATGTGATAATATGAAGAGATGGCTGATGTAGGTAGCTCTTACATTGTGTTCATTTGAACTTGAAATGTTGGCCATATGAAAATGAGTATCATGTCAAAATGGTTTAGGTGAAATAAAGTATAATGTTAGTATTTTGTATGAAACAAAGCACTGAGTGTCCAGATCCTAAAGTTATAGTTATTAACATTATTTGAATTCTCTCTGAAGTCATACATAGGTATTCTATTCATTTAGGCACTTAACGGGTTTTAACAATTTCAGTGAACAGAAGAGAGAATGTGGGCTTAACTATAAAGTAATAGATTTCCCCAAATGTAGTTTGTCACCAAATAAGATAGAAATATAAAGTTAAAAACCTGTTTGGAAGTTTTGAGCCTTTCTTTGTGGCTATCAACATATTTCCACCCGTGTCCACCTCAGGAGTAAATTCTAGCCCAGTGATGGTGAACCTATGACACGCGTGTCAGAGGTGACACGCGAACTCATTTTTTTGGTTGATTTTTCTCTGTTAAATGGCATTTAAATATATAAAATAAATATCAAAAATATACATCTTTGTTTTACTATGGTTGCAAATATCAAAAAATTTCTATATGTGACACGGCACCAGAGTTAAGTTAGGGTTTTTCAAAATGCTGACACGCCAAGCTCAAAAGGTTCGCCATCACTGTTCTAGCCAGTCCTCAGTGGCTGTTTAGTCGCTGGGGTGGGGAATGAAGACAGTGAGAGTGGAGATCAAGAGGAGGAGGGGCCAGGTTGGAGATACTGGGGAATTAGGAGGATTTGGTAACATTGAATGTGGGTGTTGGGATGAGAGAGAGGAGTCAGGGATGAATTGTGGGTTTCAGGCTTGGGTGGCAGGAGGGATGATGCTGTCACTCACCAGGAAAGGGAATATGGAAGAAATGTCAGGTTTGGGAGGGAGGATAAGTTCAGACAATGCATTGATTCCAGGCAGTCAGTAAATAATGAATGAATGAATCTGGGTGTGTGAATTGAGACATCTGCAGGGTATAAAAGTTTTCTGGGTTTGTCCATAAGATAGAGAAGGTAGACCTGGTCTGGGGAGAGAGCCTTGGAATTTATTGAAGCCATGAGGTTGTCAGAAGCATGGAGGATACTAGCATGCAAAGAAGGGTGTGACCCTGGAGATAACCAGGGTGAGTGGGTAGGGGTATGGGAAGAAAACCAGGAGAGAGTGGGTGTCCTGAGAGCCGAGGTAGAGGCCCACCTCAAGAACAAGGGCTTGGTCATCAGGAAAACTGCTGCAGAAAAGCCAAGAAGTAGAGCCATTAGGGGGATGGTATTTGGAGAATGGGGGGCGGTGGGGGAGTTAAATCTGACACATGTACATGATATAAGGGGTGATAGGTGACTAGGAGTTTGATGAGTGGCAGGCAGACATTGATAGGCGAGGTGGGTGTGCATACGTGTGTGTGGAGAGAAACCTGCAGAGGTGCAGAGGCAGAAGAGGGAGGGCTGCTTTTTCTAGAGAACCAGCTGGTGTTGTGGGTGGAGCAAATGATGTCACCCTGTGGGTGTGGTCTGGGTAAGGAGGAGCCATTTAGGCAGAAGTAATGTGGTCAGATCTATGATTTTGAAACCGATAGCAGTGTATGGCAGAGTGAGAGTGAGTCAGGGATATTGTTTGGGAGGCTATTGCAGTAACCTGGGTGAAGGTCATTAGAGCTACAAATGGGGCAGCTGCAGTGGGAGAGATGATTCCAGAAGTTGGGTGGGCAGATTAGCACCAGATTGACCAATGGGTGGACGGAGAGGAAGGAGAGGAGGGAAAAGGAGAAGAAAGGGGTATGGAAGGTGCCTGAGAGGATGGCATTGCCATTGAGGAAATAGAGGACCCCGGAGGAGGAGGAGAAGCAGGTCCAGTGAGGTGGTGGGACAGTTCAGTATTGGGCACCTTTACAGAACGTTTGTGTAGCAATCAGCTGGCAACCAGAGCCCAGGGGTCTGAAGCTCGGGAGAGTGGTCATGGCAAGAGACAAAGATTTGGAGCATGAGCTCATCATCCTTGAATTGGAAGTAGTTGAGATTTATTTGAAGGAACGAGAGAAAAATAAAGCTTGATATGGCTGTGGACTGTAAAAGTAAACTTCTCAAACCATTTCAGTGTATTTTTAACTTTCTTAGAACAAAGTCTTTGATGACCAGAATGTGGACATGCCCCCCAAATAGCTGAAAATTAACACAGCAAGAAGATGTTAGGAAGTAAAGTCAATACGTTTCAATAGAAATGCTGTTATCTTAATGGTTTTTTCCTCTCGGGTTAAAATCTGTTTCTTCAATTCTTCTGTTTATTATTGTTGATAAGAGACTTCAGAAGACTGGTGGGGAGTCGTTGGTTATATTTTTGAAAAGTCTTTGAAGATGAAATATAATGTGTTGAATGTGGTATCATTGCATGTTATTCCCTGGTTTTGGCACCAGGATACCTAATAATTAGGTATTTTAATGTAATGTCCAAAGAGGAATGAAAAAGAAAACCCAAAGTGGATTTTATCTTTTCTCAGAAAATAGGCTGATTACAATATATATTTAGCTAAATACTGATTTGTAGAACCTTGCTTTGGGATTTCCCATAAAAATCTTCATTTTTCTGCTTTCCTTCCTAAATTGTATAAGCAGGTAATATTGCTATTCTGTGGAAATGTTAATTAAAACAGAAATGAGTATTTTAAGTCTGTGGGATTTCCAGCAGTTTGTTGGGTGTTCTTGAATTTGTGTAAGGATGTGAGTGATGGCAAGTGTCCTAACTGCCTGCTATTCTCTCTTGAACTATCTGCACTTCTTCCATCTAAAAAAATTTTTTTAAATTGATTTCAGAGAGGAAGGGAGAGGGAGAGAGAGGTAAAAACATCAATGATGAGAGAGAATCATTGATCAGCTGCCTCTTGCATGCCCCACACTGGGGATCGAGCCCACAACCCGGGCTTGTGCCCTGACCGGGAATGGAACTGTGCTCTACTGGTGCATAGGTCAGTGCTCAACCTCTGAGCCACACCGGCCGGGCCTTCTTCCATTTTGATTTAATGCTGTAGAAGACAGATTACTCTTCCTGCTTTATTCCCAGTTCTTGGCTCTGGGGATTCAAAGAGGAATAAGCCAGTACCCTCAAGAGCATGCTGTCTGGTGGCAAGTCATACAGAACCATTGTGATATTGTGATTTATAACAAGAAATATATATTTGTTACTGGAACAAAACTTCAAAAACCCTTGAAATTTCCTAAGTGGTCATTTCTATAAAAGTGAGAAAAGTGTCTTTTGGTATTCATAACAAGCTCCTTTCAACCACACTTTAGTTTGTTAAATGAGGTGACTTTAAAAAAACATACTTTTATTGATTTCAGAGAGGAAGGGAGAGGAGAGATAGAAACATAATGATAAGAGATGGAGCCCGCAACCTGGGCATGTGCCCTGACTGGGAATGGAACCGTGACCTCCTGGTTCATAGGTCACCGCTCAACCACCGAGCCACGTTGGCTGGGCAAAGAAGGTGACTTTTGAAAACCTCTAAGTCAAGCATGTCAAACTTGTGGCCCACAATGAATATTTTTGCAGCCCAGCCAATACATATAACGGTATCTAAGAAACATTTTAATAAAAATTTTATAACTTAATTTCTACAATATCCTGTTATACATAATTATTAATAACGAACTACAACGTTCGCTAATGACTGGTTACTATAATCGTGTTGCATTCATTTCCCTTACGTGCCTTACATGCAGACACACCATTCTCTCCACTAATACTAGCAGCGAATATTTTAGCAGCCGATGGCCACGTCATTAGTCTTGGACTGACTTGTTTGGTGTGCACAACAGGAAATATTTCGCTTTTGGAGAACAAGAAAAATAGGTTTATTTGCGTTACGCTTACTAAATTGTGCAGTTATTCAGTGTCTGGTAAGTTAATGTTCAGGAGAAAATATTAATTTTTATTAAAATGTTCTATATTTTATGTTAACGAGGACTCATTTATTTCAGCCCTTTGTATTCAGCATGTCTCTTACCGAAATAAACCTACATTTCTATGAAAATTGAAGCTTTTGTTTTTTGTGGCCCAGATAAACTTAAACCTGGTTTATTTGGCCCGTGTTAGCTTTTGCGTTTGATGTGCTTGCTCTAAGTATTTGGAGGCTGGTTGCTGGGGACCATAGATTGAGCTCAGTCACCAATGCTCGTGATTTAATCAATCGTGCCTAAGTCATGAAACCTCCGTAAAAATGCTGACTGATGGGGTTTGGAGAGCTTCCTGGTTGGTGAACACCTGGAGGAGCTGGGCGGGGGCACCCATGGAAAGAACATGAAACTCAGCCCCTTCCCATATGCCTCATGCAATGCATCTCTTCCTTTGGCTGTTCCTGAGTTGTGTCCTTTGTAATAACGGGGTAATAGTAAGTAAAAAAGCACTTTCTTAAGTTCTTGAGCCATTCTGGCTAATCACTGAGCCTGAACTGAGGGACTTGGGACAGTCAGAAGCACAGGTGACACCTGGACTTGCCATTGGTGTCTGAAGTGGGAAGGAAGTCTTGTGAGACCGAGCCCTTAATGAACCTATGGGGTCTGTGCTAACCCCAGGTATTTCAGGTTAGAATTGAGTTAAATTGTAGGACACCAAGGTGAGATCTGCAGAGAGTTGCTTGGTGTGGGGCAAAACTCCATATATCTGATGTCAGAAGTGAAGTTTTGTGAGTAGAGGATCAGAGAGTACAGAAAAGGAGTTTTTTTTGTTTTGTTTTTTTTCCCCAGCTAAAAAGAGACCATTGTCAACACAAGTGGAAGAAGCACACTGACTGTTGATAGCCATGATGGCTCATGTGTATGGTGCACTTACAAGGCATTTTACCTTTATAAGTTCAGTTCATACTCACACCAACTCAGAGAAGTAGGCAAGGTTATTCTCTTTGCACAGAAGAGGCACAGAGAGGTTAAATAGTAGCTGCTAAATAGAGGAACCAGGATGAGAAACTGGGCAGTCTGGTATGAGAACCCATACTTTTAGAGCAGGGGAAGTGGCAGTCTATATTTAGGGTGACTCTGCCACATTAGCAAACATCAGGATAAGGACTCTATGCTGAGTGCATGCAGCTTGGGCTTTGGGTTGGGGGACAGTGGGAAGGGAAATCATAAGGTTAAATTAAGTCGGGATGGTCTAGTCCAGTGGTCCTCAACCTGTGAGTCTCGACGAGCTTGGGGGTCGAACGACCCTTTCACAGGGGTCGCCTAAGACCATCGGAAAACACATATATAATTACATATTGTTTTTGTGATTAATCACTATGCTTTAATTATGTTCAATTTGTAACAATGAAAATACATCCTGCATATCAGATATTTACATTACGATTCATAACAGTAGCAAAATTACAGTTATGAAGTAGCAACGAAAATAATTTTATGGTTGGGGATCACCACAACATGAGGAACTGTATTAAAGGGTCGCGGCATTAGGAAGGTTGAGAACCACTGGTCTAGTCTGAAGTCAAGAGGTGGATGGTGGAAAGGGGATGGGGACCAGATTATGAAAATAGGCAGTCTCCTTTTACATCATGAAATCCCTAGAAATATACAGTTCTACATATATTGAATATGTACTGTGTACATTCAGAAGAGGCCTAAGACCTTTCAGTTTATAGCATTCTTATTTTCATACTGATTACACTCATTGTAATGGTAAAAATGTGCATGTATAACATGGGTGGAAATTATGATAATTATAATGGGAGTGGCTCACAATTCCAAAAAAGTTAGGGATTTCTGCGTGGTTTATTGTAATTTTAAAGAGTAGTCTGTAATTGTAGGCTTTGGAAATGAAGGAATTCCAGAAGATGGTTGTATGTTGCTGCATTTTTGTTTACCTCTCAGATCAGAAAGAGAATTTAAAGGACGTGGGTGTGTTCCCAAATTAAAATAAGTGACTCACACCCTTGTTGGCACACTGACATTGCTGGAATGTTTGCAGTAAGTATTACTGAGCAGGGGCCATGCATAGAGCTTGGTCGGGCATACAGTTGGGTTTATTACGAAAGAAACCTCCTCCTTTCGTATAAGGAACTCTGGGATTACATGGGGAGACCAACGTAATATGATGCCACTTGTGAACTGAGACAGCTCTGTAATAAGCATAGAGCAACCCAGAGAGATTAAGATAAATACATTTAGGAGACCCATGAAAATACCCTTGATTTATCTATATGTGTAAGTGTTGAGCAGTGGGTACCTGGAGACTGAATAGAAAGAGGCAGACCTAGTTAGGAATACCTCCTGAAGGTGGTAAAGCTTGGCTTTGGGTTTTGGAAGGCTAGAAGCTCAAACAATGACAAGTGTCTTTTATTTTTCTATAGAAAAAAGCACTGGTTTGTATATTGAAAGGGTTTAGATCGCCTCAAAAATGTAATGAGTTTTATAGACTTAGTTTCAGAAATGCCACATATGTCTCTAATAGGGATCATCTCAGGGATAGGTTAGTGTGAGTAGTTACTTTATAGAATCCCTGCACAGTAGGTCTATGAGATTGGGATATCTCTTAATTTAGGATGTTCCATTCCACTCTTTTTCTGTAGTTACCAAATCAGACATTTTTGCTAGAGTCCAAAATTATATTAAAAAGGAAATTAAAGAGAATTGTTTTTGAGCTACTATATTGTCAAAGTAAATATGAATTTCTTGAAGCAGGTCAAAATGTTAAAGAATTTTTTTTTCAGTTTACTATTATAAAGTAATTTAGAATATAGTAATTATTAAATAATATTTGGTAAATAGAGGTATTATGAATACCCTTTTTGTTATGTCCAGTTTAAAAGATACAACATTACAGATACTGTTGAAGCCCCTGGAATCACTTCCTGGCCCCATTTTCCCCCTCCCTTTCTTCCCAGTTCTTTTTTTTTTTTTTTTTAATTGATTTCAGAGAGGAAGGGAGAGAGAGAGAGAGAGAGAGAGAGAGAGAGAGAGAGAGAGAGAGAGAGAGAGAGAGAGAGAGAGAGAGAGAGAGAGAGAGATAGAAACATCAGTGATGAGAGAGAATCATTGATTGGCTGCCTCCTGCCCCCCCCCTCCCCCCCCCTTTCTGGGGAACGAGCCCACAACCCGGGCATGTGCTCTTGACCGGAATAGAACCCGGGACCCTTCAGTCCATAGGCTGATGCTCTATCCATTGAGCTAAACCAGCTAGGGCCTTCCCAGTTCTTTTTTGATCATTGCCACCCATGTATTTTATACTTCTCTGTGTGTCTGTGTAAATAGTTGTCATTAGTTAGTGTTATTTTACTGCTATTAAAACATATTTTCTTCTGTAGGTCACTTCTGTTGCTCAACCTTGTTTTTGAGCTTGATCTTTGTTGTTCTAGTTTATTCTTTTAACTGCTCGACACACCATAGTGTATCCATTTTGCTGTTGATGGACATTTGATTGTTATTTCCTTCCATTTTTCTCTATAACAAATGACATTGCAATAAACATCTTGATGTGTTTCCTTTGGTGCATGTGTAAGACTTTCTGTAGGTTATGACCCCAGGAGTTGCTTGGTTATAGGGAAGGGAATTAGCTTCATGTTCATTGGCCTTAGGTAGCACCTGCCTTGGGTGCCTCAGAGCCATCTTTAAAATGGGAAGCTTGAGGATTAAGAAGTTATTTCTCTCTTACTTGTAAGCTAATATTTTATTGGAACTATAATGGAACTAACTGAAAACTTGTGGTTTGGGGGAAAATGGAATATAGAATAAGCAATATATCTATTATTGGTTTGTAATATCAACTGATGGTCATTGGTGCCAATTAAGTATCAACAGGTATCCCCAGTTCAGAGTGTGGTGAGGAAGGAAACTACTCAGTGCAAACAGCTCAGTTGACACAGCATGTAATATCAACTGATGGTCATTGGTGCCAATTTAGTATCAACAGGTATCCCCAATTCAGAGTGTGGTGAGGAAGGAAACTACTCAGTGCAAACAGCTCAATTATGACACAGCAAGGCTGTGAGATCGCGCAACAGTGGTACAGCTCCATTGTGGAACAGCACGCCTGTGAGGCAGCCCAGGGGAAAGGCCCCTCTAGCTAGACAGCTCTGCTCTGCCCCAATCTGGTCTGTTCCCCTCTGCTCCTGCAGAACATCTCCAGCCAGGGAAATGCAGTCTTTAGTCGTCAGTGGAAAAGGAAGGTGTGCCCTCCGAGGCAGGGAGAGGGGAGCTGACTTATGTAGAGAGAAATCCCCGCTTGCTCCTGGTTTGACCTCATGTAAATGAGGACTTCAAATCCCTACAACTTGATTGGTCCCAAAAGTACTATCCTGATTGGTGGAACCACTCTGATTGGTTGGTGAAAATGCTAATGGCCTATAGCTGCACAGCTCTGATTGAATGGGGGAAAGTCTCAGTCTTGATTGAAATACAATTCCAGGAACTCGTTTATAAAGGAGCTGACTCAGTCACCAGGAACACAGTGCAGGAGGCAAGCAGTTCAGTGCAGTCTTCTCCCTGAAGCATGGCTTATGGGAGAGGTTCCTGTTTAGAAATAGCTACTAGGCTCTGTTGTTTTGTTGTGTTTTTAATTTGAGCCCAGTTAACCACCAGGAGAGGAGACCTTCTTGGTGTAGGTATCTTCTTTCTTAGGGTTCACAGTAACTTCTGTGACTTACATACATTTCTACTTAATTTAAAAACCTATGGTTGCGTATCTTCTAGAACCACAATGAGAGATTCTATAAAAAAGGAATTCCTAAACTGTATTTCTTTGATTCTCAGTGCTCACTTGAAGTTACAGTGAGGGTGGCTTGGTGGGGTGGGGGAGATTTTTGAATAGATCATATTTTTGTGGCATTTAAATTTTCTGTATGCAATTTATTTGAAAATCTCTTTCAAACTCTCATTATGACTCTAGTGACCAAGTAGAAGGGAGCAGGTGCCTGAATGAAGAAGAATGGCATACATCACAACAGGATTGGTGTGTTCCCTTTGGGTGAAAGAGGGTTCTGCTTCTGATCGTCGTCTTCCTGCTCAGGCTGCCCAGGTTTAGTGTGCGGTTTCCAAGGTGCCTGTTGGACGGGCTTTAGGCTGACAATAGCTGTGCCTTCATATTTCCTCCACCTCTTTTTTCAGAACTTTTATGTAACTCTTCATTAAGATCCTAAACCATGTGCTAGGAGAGTTTAGTTGCTTCTCCAAACATTTATTTCCTACTGGCAGGCGTTAATAAAAGAGCTACTTCTCATGGAGCTTAACCACAAGTTCGGCAACGTGTCATTATTGACAGACCTGTTGAGGGACTGCAACATGGATGATCTCCCTGTCATCTGTCATGAAGAAATAAGGGGTAAACTTTGCATTTATGTGGATTTAACAGAGATCACTGACTGAGTCACCTCAGGGCCTTTCATATTCTCCATTCACTCTCCCACTAATTTGGTGGAAGTGAAAGCATGCAGTATGTAGGGGGTTTTTTGTTTTGTTGTTTTACAGCCGACAGCCCTGAGAGGTTAATTTGGACTTAGAATCTTAAAGCAGGTGATGGTTAAAGTTGAGAACAAATGGGAAATCCTATAGATATGGGTTCCTGTGCGGCTGTACAGTTGTTGAGACTGGGTTTGAGAAATAAATGACTCCGAAGGGATGTTTAAGCAGTTAATCTGTTGGTAAATACCAGCATTTCTTTAATCATGTGTAGCCAGCGTCCTGCGTGACTCTGCAGTACCTAGTAATTCTTGTCCCTGTGTTTGAAGCCATACGATTATAATTATTTGTTGCAAATGATCTTTTCTACTGCATTAGGCTTGCTTGTAAGCTGATCAAAATGAGCTCTGGTTGACAGCTCACCTGGTTAAATTGTTTGCTTTATCCTCTGACCTAGCAATTCTGTTTCTAAATATTTATCCTGAAAAAAACAACCAAGATACATGAAAAGATCTCTTATAAGAAGGCTCATCAAAGCATTGTTTTGGAAACAGTTTATAGGCCCAACTTTAAACCTCCCAGATATATAGACATAGAATTGTTTACAATTATTTGGAGACTACAGTGGTTAAAGGTACAGGTTCTGGATGCAGACTGTTTGAATTCTATTGCTGGTGCTGCCACTTAGAGCTATCTGATCTTGGGCAAGTTTCTTTTGCTTTTTTAATGTAAAATATACATAACATAACATTTATCATTTTAACCCCTTTAAAATGTATAATTAAAGTGGCATTAAATGCATTAATATTGTGTGAGCAAGTGTCTTAATAAAATTGGTAATTGTAACCTACAACTATCTTTGGGTTATTTTGAATATCAAAGAAGTGAATACATGTTAAAAGCTTAGAATGTGCCTGGTCGATAGTAAATACTCAATAAACATTAGTGATTTTATATATATATATATATGTATATATATATAGATATGTACATATGTATATATATTTAAATAAAAGTTATGTATATTTAAAATACATGATGTTTGATAATACGTATGCATAGTGAAATGATTACTACAGTCAAGTAATTAACATATCTCTTTATATAGTTATCATCTATTTGTGATGAGTGTACCTAAAATCTACTCTTAGCATATTTCCAGTATTCAGTATTATTAACTAGAATCAAAATGCTGTACAATAGATCTCTAGACTTATTTATCCTGCATATCTGCAACTTTCTACCCTTTGACCACAAACATTAGCTATTGTTAAAAGTATTCAATACATGGGTATTCATGAAATTTTTAAATGGAAAGGATTAAAAATAGCATGCATAGTTTATCATTAAACATAAAAATAGAAAAAAAAACTAGAAGGATCTACCTCTGGTTGATAGGGTAATCTCTTTTTGTTCTTGTGTTTCTTTTCTTTCCTATAATTGCCCTGTTTTGCTTTTGTAATTGAAAAAAATTTTTTTTGCATACAAAAAGCACCCAGCCATTATTGGCAGGTTATCCTAAAAATAACAATTTGATTTTTCGCTTTATCTCAGAGTTTCATTTGTTCTCCTTGACTAATTATTTAAATAATTAGTTAAAATTCATTGTGGCATGCATGCAGTTGTGTCAAAAATACACTTTCATACAAATGCAAATTCCTAAGGGTATCCTTAAAATATTATATAGTTCATTTTATTGTGGTATTTCTCAGTCCTGTTCCCAGAGGCTCTGCTTCTCAGAACCCCCGGAACCGCTGCAAACCTCGGAGGGAAAGCTGCCTTCCAACTGATGCCAGACACTCCCGCTTCTCCCGTTTGGGTCCGAGTCCCCAGCGATTCGCCCGTATCTGGAGCTCAGAGTCTGAGACTCCCCCCTGACCGAAAACGACAACCGCGCTCTCAGCCACCAGCCCGCTTTGCGCGCGCACCTCCGCACCTGAGTATTTTCCACACTGCGCCTCCTCTGAGCCTCGGTGTGCTGTTATTTTTCCTTCTAGTTGAAGAGTCTCTCCTCAGCCAGCCTTCCTGCGGTTCTGGGTGATGTCCGTTCCGTCTTTTAGTTGTATTTTTGAAGTGGTTGTTTGCGGCAGCAGTCTGCGGTGTTTACCTATGCCGCCATCTTGGTCTCCTAATCAGAATCCCAAAAATACACTTTCATACAAATGCAAATTCCTAAGGGTATCCTTAAAATATTATATAGTTCATTTTATTGTGGTATTTTTGTTTTTCTTAACCATGGTTTCCTGTTCATTCAATTTTGCATTTAACATTGCTGAAAATAAATATTTTGCTCAGCAGGGTAGTAAGCCAGATGGAGTGGTGTTTATAATTCAAGGAAATAGCCTAAACTGTTATCAGTTAAAATTGCATGAAAGCCAGCAGTACTTTGGTTGGAGTTTTATAAGGTAGAGAGCCAGGAATTTTACATTTCCTGTGTCCTTGCTGTTAAAACTATTCCTGAAATCAGGGTGGAGAGAGGAAGGAGTACATGGGGTGGGTTTGTGGGGAGGTACCAGAGAGCAAAGCTTGAATTGACTGGTAGCTGAAAGCTCAAGACTTCTCTGCAGTATCATGTATTATCTTAGCAGATGTAGTGTTCTTAATATCTGTTTAAATATAAACATGTTTTCTTTTAAATTTTAAGATTGGCCTCAGGTATATGTGCCGTATTTATTCTTACCTCCAGTATTCTGTGGGGTGCCCAGAGGTCTGTGTATACGCTGGTGTCAGAAGCAGGCCTGGACAGCTGGGGTATTATGGATTCAGGTGGGTGGTGTGCTTGAGAGAGCTTCTCTGTATTTATTCAACAAATATTGAATGCCTTGCTGGGTTGAGAGTTTTTGTGGGTTTGAGTCGAAAGGGAATGAGGAAATGGATAAATAATTATGTCAAAGATATTAACTATCTAGCTTAATGTGTTTCTCTTTCTCCTCTCCTTCTCTCCCCTACCCACTCACTACCACCGATGAAAACACAGTACATTTCTGTTACCCCAGAAGGTTCTTTTGTGTCCATTCCTAATCAGTACTCTTACCCCTCGGCTAGAACCAATATTCTAACTTAGATCACCGTAAATCAACCAGCCTCTTCTTGAACTTGATAGAAATGAAAGCATGCAGTATGGAGGGTTTTTGTTTTGTTGTTTTACAGCCGACAGCCCTGAGAGGTTAAGTAATTTGTCCAGATTTATCCAGTAGTAAGTATAGAAGCTGGAATTTTAATCTAAGTAAAATCACAAAGGACAGAATTCGACTCCCTCCGTACGATTACTAGGTTGTCAATAATTAACTAAATGATAGATCTCCACATAGTTTTGATTTACTAACACAATTTCTCTTTTACTGAGCTTTCCCCCTCCTTCATCCCTATCCTGCCAAAGATAAATGAAGCTTATAGTTTTGTTTTGTTCCCAGGTTTGTTTGTAGTACCTTTGGGGAGTATAAAAGCAATGAATGGGAAGAAGATCTAGTCTTCCAGAGTGCGATCTGTAATACCAAGGTTAGAAATGCAGACAGCCGACCATGACAAAAAGGCCCCGAGGAAGTGGTACCAGGCTTTGTGTTGGAGGTATCTGACCTTTGCCTTGAAAAGTGGGCACTGGAGGTTGGGCCATGGGGCAGGGGATGGCATCTTTGCCTCAAATTGCAGATCCCTGAGTTTGATGAGGCATGAGATGTGTGACAGGCATCATCTTGGCTGGTAGGTGCCCCCCAGATCCCAGCCAGGTCAAGCAGGCTCACTCTTGAATGTCTGGCCCTGTAGTCTTTGAGGTGTTTCTCTCGCTTTGGGGAGATTAGTTGGACAGTGGTATGGCATTCGGTAGGATATCTGCCAGGTGGGACCGAAGGTTAGGGAGATCTGGGATGGAGGAAATAGACACAGAACTGGTTGTAGGAGCAGTGGGAGTGAATGGAGGCTCCTGGCTAGAGATCTTGAGTTATGGGGTTAACCAAGGGTGGGTGTCAGAATCGCTAGTAAAACTTGAAAAATACACCAGATTGAGCCAACCTCAGAGCTTCTGATTGGTGGTTCACAGCAGCCTTCTGGATTTTAAAAAGTGCCTTGGTTTATTCTAATACTTTCCTCCCCACCTGCAGGTACGAGTCAGAGATGAAAATGAGTCCGGGGTACCCCTCCAGGACATGTCTCAGGCTGGAGAATCAGAGCAGAAACTCTGCTGTCTTAATAGCCGGGGGAGCAGTGTAAAATGGCTCCAGGTCTCATTTCAAAGTGGTCTTGCTGTCCCTGCGTAAGCCCTTCCAGAACAAAGAGCTTGCCAACTTCCCAGGCAGCCATTTTTGGACAGTTTTGAGGATCAGAAAGCTTTTTGGTGAAATAAGCCAACTGTCTGCTTGTTTGGCTTCCAGAGACTGGGCCTTACTGGGTGCACAAGGCTAGTCCTCCCTACATGCTGTTCTGTATGCCTCTAAGGACCATTTTCACATCGCCCACACTAAGCATCCTCAGCGTGCTCTGTGTAGCTTTCAGAGCCTTCATTCTTGAAACTGTTCCTCTTTGCCACCATTGCTCTTCAAAGAAAAATTTCCAAATTTAGACATTTGACCAGCATGAAATAGAGTGGGACCGTGTCGTCCTCTCTGATGTAGAGTGTACACTCCTGCATATGTTTTGGAGGGAGAGTGGAGGCACCCCAGGTATAGACCCTAAGTGTACCTTTAATTCTTCTTGGATGCAGCCTGTTCTTTCAGCCTGTGGGTCTTAGCTGTGTTAGCTGGCCCACCCCCTCAGGTGGCATTTTGCCAGTTTGATAAGCAAAGCTGATCCTGTCCAACCAAAGAGGAAATAGTGTCTGAAAGCCAGGCTGAGGTAGCCCTGCCCGGATGTCTCCATCATACGACTCTCATGCGTTCAGTTATGAGCTTACAGATAAGACCAGGTCCTAATGTGTAATCAGTGCCCGGCTGATGAGTTGTCCTCGGCATGCTAAAGTAAAAATTTGCCTTTTCTCCCCAGGAGATGTTTACCGGGAAAGGAATTTTAGGGGTCTTGCCTTTTCCTGCACCTGAAGCAGCAGTTGCCCTAAAGAGATTTGTTGGTTTGGATGTTTCATATTGATTCTTAACACAATTTTTACTTAAAATATATCACACTCATTGGAAAGTCCCTGCACGGAGTATTCACTTTTAGTCACACTGTTCTGCAAACTTCAGGACTGGGCACGGGCGACTGTTTGCATGGCTGTCCTGTGCCTTCTGCCTCTGTGGCCACTAACACTGCTTGCTTATATGCTTATCGAATCGCTTCCAAGCAGCATTTGCTATGTTTTGCTGCATTTGATATAAATAGACTTGAGGCTGGTGTTTGAAAGTGCCGTATAACCAGATACAGAGCTAACTTAGTGAGGATACGTTACTGCATTCAGACACTTCAGTCTAATAATAGAAAAGGCAGTCTCTTCCTGGGCTGTGCCTCTCTCTGGTGCACCCCTCCCTCCCTTTTTTAAATTTTAAGCGCTGACAATGTCAAGAACTTTGACAGCTTACCCAATTTAAGGGTAGAAGAGGGTAAAGAGGGGTAAATGGTGATGGAAGGAGACTTGACTTGGAATGGTGAACACACAATACAATAAAAGTTTTAAAAGAAATGTTAAAACACACACACACACACAAAACAAAACCCCCCACTATATTCCACCTGGAACAAAGTCACCAAGATAGCCTTCTCTCATTTCCAAGTAAACATCATCAGCAATGCTCTCCTTTGCTATTGCATTAACTTCTGTGAGAGCTATGAAAACAATACTCACTACGATTTACTGAATATTATGAACTAATGATAACAGTACCTGTTCCAGGAAGCATCAGTTCCAAAGAGGTCAGTAATTCAAAATTGGATGTGCAATACCCATATGATGTATTATAGAATTATACACCTAAAACCTGTATAATTTTATTAAATAATGTCACTCCAATAAATTCAATAGAAAAACCAAAACTGAACAAAGCACCTGCCTTTCTAAGCAACACTGGTATAGATCCATAGAGGTTTTCAAGTGGACATAATGTTCACAAGGTTTTTATTTAGCATTTAGCTCTCTCTAATCATAAATAAATAATTTACCCCCCCCTTTTTAAAAAAGAGCTTGTATTATTCTATTTATGTTCTATTGTTTCATATAAGAGGACACAGCATCTGAGTTTAAAAAACACACACAGCTAGTACATGTTTGTAGTTTTTTTAAATTTATTGATTATAAAAGGGGGGGAGAGAGGGAGAAAGAGAAAGAGATTTGTTGTTCCATTTATTTATGCATTCATTGGTTGATTCTTATATGTACCCTGCCTGGGGATCAAACCCGCGACCCTGGCATATCGGGGTGCCTCTCTAACCAACCTAGCCACCCGGCCGGAGCAGTAGGTGTTGTTTTTGATGGGGGAGAGGCAGGAATCTCTGTAGAACAGGTGGGCAGATCTAGTCTTCTGTGGTGGTGATGAAGCAGGCAACAGAGAAGGGAGGCCCGTTCTGGAGAATGTTACTGGTTTAGGAACACACATCTAGTTTTTGTGTGTGTGTGTTTTTTTAAGAATCATAAATTCTTTTAATCCTAACTGGAATCTGAAGTATGGGAGGAGGACGAGATCTTGGGATATGCCTAGTAACAAAATTTCTGAACACAGTGTTTACTGGAAAGAATTATTTTCAAGGTTATTTATGGCATATGTATATCTGCATTTGATGGTATTGGACAAGTTATTGGGCTTTTAATAAGTACTTGCTACGTATTTTTGGGACATGTAGGAGGAGTGTAAGACTTTATCAATTAGATGTAAACTTTAAAATGGTATTAATGGGAAGGAGAGAGGCGTAACTACCAATGGGTGTACAGGGGTTCTTTTTAAATTCATGAGAATGTAAACTTGGGTGGTGGTAATAGTTGGACAACTTTGTGAATAGACTAAAACCATTGAATTGTACACTTCCAAGTGGGTGAATTTTATGGTATGTGAGTTATAGCACAGTAACGATGTGTAAAAAAGAGATCTTACTAATGAATCTGCACTGTAGAGAAGATTCCAAAATTGCTTCTGATTCTGTATTCCTTTTCTGTTCTCCAAATCTCCCAAGTAGTTGAAATGAAAGATATGCCAGCACTGTTATCTCCTGGTGGTGGGGAAGTGCTGAGTGGCCCGAGGTGAAAGCTGTTTACACAGGCCTGAGTCTGTGAGCCCAGAGATAAGAAAAATCAGGCCCAAGGTCCACTCAGGCAGAAACTGACCAGAGAGGTGGGAAAATCTGGGATTTCCTGATTGTGGTCCCTAATTTATGGACCGTTCTAGGCTGTTGACAAAGCAGTAGTTAGTCTAAGGATAAAATCCTGACACATTCTACAAATGGATGAACCTTGAAGACAGTTCGCTAAGTGAAATAAGCCAGTCACACAAGGATGGACATTGTAGATTCCACTTACATGAGCTACTTAGAGTAGTCAGATTTATCGAAGAGAATGGTGGCGGCCAGGGGCTGTGAGGTGGGGGCTGGGAAGGGGAGGAACGGAAGCGGAAGAGTCATTGTTTCAGGAGTAGTTTCATAAGGGAAGATCAAGTTCTGGAGATGGATGGTGGTGCTGGTCGCACTAACTGCCACTGAACTGTACACTTAAAAAGTGGTTAGAATGGCCCTAGCCGGTTTGGTTCAGTGGTTAGAGCAGCAGCCCGTGGACTGAAGGGCCTCAGGTTTGATTCCGGTCAAGGGCATGTACCTCGGTTGCAGGCTCGATCCCTGGCCCCCCTCTCTCACATCCATCTTTCTCTCTCTCTGATTCTCCCTCTCATCCACTCTCTCTAAAAATCAATGGGAAAAATATCCTCGAGTGAGGATTAACAAACAAACAAAATGGTTAGAATGGTAAATTCTATATTATGTATATTTAACTACAATCAGTGAGGATTAACAAACAAACAAACAAACAAACAAAATGGTTAGAATGGTAAATTCTATGTTATGTATATTTAACTACAATCAAAAAAAATAAAGTAAGAGTAAAATCATTGATAGGTTGTTTGGATTCTCGGCCAGGCTGGGCGCCTTTTTAGATGGCCTCGCGTCCTGAGTGTGTGTGAGGGACAACCATCCAGGATGCTTATCGAGGTCCCTGCCCGCTCCCGTTCGTGCTAGTCCTTCCAGCAGTCACTCACGGAGCATGTCCTGTGTTCCAGAAACAGCTTGGCACTAGCGAAGGAGAAAATGTGACCCCCAAGGCATTTATAACCAGAGGCAGGTTGGGAGAGATGCACTTGCTTAAAACATTTTGTCACATTGTGTTATGCTCATCTGTGGTAGGAAGTGTGGGTGGCACTATTTAGGTAGTAGTACTTGGGCGGGGGGGGGAACAGTGTCATGTCTGGAAGCCTAATTTAAAGTGGTAAAATCAACATGTGGCTGAAATCGGATGCCAGCAGATGTACTCTTTAGAAAGACAGAGCGTCTCTGGAGAAATAAGATTTGTCTATACCCTCAAAATTCTTCATGGAAAAAAACCCTCATGGGGCCAGAGGAACTGTGCTGTCTTTGTGAGGGGCCGCCAGGATGAGGATGGGGTTAATCAGTGGCTCCTGTTTCCTGAGGCAAAAGAGGAAAGACACATCTAGTTCCTAAGGAACTGTTGGGCCAGTCAGCGGAGGAGAGACTGAAATACAGACATGTGTGCCCTGGCTGGGTGCCTCAGTTGGCAACAGGTTTGATTCCCAATCGGCACATGCCTGGGTTTTGGGGTTCGATCCCGTCGGGGCATGTACGGGAGGCAACTGATTGATGTTTCTCTCTCACATCCGTGTTTCTCTCTCTCTCCCCCACCTTTCTCTCTTTCTCTAAAAACCAATAAAAACATCCTCAAGTGAGGATTTAAAAAAATAAAATACAAACGTGCATTTTGTTTGTACATGAAATGTCATGTTTACAGTGTCTCAGTCCTGTGGGCTGCTATAACCAAGTACCATACACTGAGTGGCATATAAGCCACAGAAATGTATTCCTCACTGTTCCGGAGGTTTTGAAGTCACAGATGGAGGGGCCAGCAGATTCGGTGTCTGGTGGGGTCCCGTCCCTTGGTCACAGCAGCCTTTTTGCTGTGTCCTCACGTGGTGGAAGGTCTCCGGGGCTCTCTCAGGAGGCCACTAAGCCCTCGTAACCTAATCACCTCCCATAGCCTTACCCCTCATCCCACCCCATTGGGGGTTAGGATTCAGTGTGTGAATTTTGGGAGGACACAGACATTTACTCTGTAACACAGAGCCGTCTATAAATAAGGAAGGATTAATTTATTAAATAAATTAAGGACAAGAAGCGTGGTGTCAGGTGAGTTCGTGACAACGAGCTCAGAGACCCTATTTTCAAAACACATGTCACTGTGCTGTTAATGTTTTCAACAGCAGGCTCGTTCTCAGAGGCAGTCTTCTGTTAAATAAATTCTTTACTGGGAGGAGGAGGAGGAGGAGGAAAAGGAGGAGGAGGTTGAGGTGGAGTAAAGGTGAAGTGGGGGCAAGGATGTGATATTTTTGGAACAGTTTGAGATCCAAAGCAAATTTCCTGATAAGATTTATTTTCTCCTGAGTTAAACCTGAGCTGTGGTCATTCTCTAACTAATGAAAAAGTAAAAAAGTAAAGTGGACGAGCTTGGAAAGACGGGGCGGGTCCTAGCTGCTGGGCTCGAAGCACGGTGGAAGAGGGGGCTTGAGGATAGGGAGGGCGGGTTTTCGTGGGGCACCTTTTTTGATTTGAGGTTTGTGAATTTCATAATAAAACCAAGTCAGGGCCTTTACTTTTTTGTCGCTTTTCCCCTGCGGGGTGGGAGGGGATTGCACCAGTTCAGAATATTTGAAAGGAAGCTTAGAAAAATCAAATGCTAAGAATTTATTAACAGTGTTTCTGGAAATAAATCCTCTGTTTTTTTGTTTTTTGTTTTCTGAAGAGGAAAACTAGAAAATATTTGCACTAGTCTGGCCAGTGTGGCTCAGTGGTTGAGTGTTGACCCATGAACCAGGAGGTCAGGGTTCGATTCCTGGTCAGGGCACATGCTGAGTGCCCTGGTAGGGGGCATGTAGGAGGCAGCCTATAGATCAGCAACTAACAACCTTTTGGACCTCACGGACCACTAGTGGTCTACAGACCACCAGTTGGCAACGACTGCTATAGATGACTAGAGGCCCGGTACACGAAATTCATGCACTGGTGGGGGGGCCCCTCAGCCTGTTCTGCGCCCTCTTGCAGTCCGGGACCCCTCGCTCTTTACTGCCCACCTGCTCGCTGCTTCTTAGCGCTGCCAAGGAGGCGGGAGAGGCTCCCGCCACCACCGCTGCACTTGCCAGCTGTGAATCTGGCTTCTGGCTTCTGGCTGAGCGGTGCTACCCCTGTGGGAGCGCACTGATCACCAGGGGGCAGCTCCTGTGTTGGGCGTCTGCCCCCTGGTGGTCAGTGTGCATCATAACGACTGGTCATTCTGGTCATTCTGCCATAACAGTCACTTAGGCTTTTATTATATAGACTAGAGGCCTGGAGGCCTGGCCAGGGATCAGGGCCATCTGTGGGGTGATCGGGGGCCCCCACTCGCATCTGTCTTGGCCAGGCTGGTGTCGCCCACTCGCCGGCTCTGCCCCCTGCTGCCGCCACCAGTCGCCTGCCTCTGTGGGACAACTGGTGGGGTGATTTGGTTCCCCCTCTGCCACCGCCCACCTCTGTGGGGGTCCCTGCTCGCACCCTCCTTGGCTGGCTTGGGGCCTGTGGGCTGGGGGCAGCTCCTGTGTTGAGTGTCTGCCCCCTGGTGGTCAGTGTGCATCATAGTGACGGGATATTTATTCCGCTGTTCAGTCTATTTGCATATTAAGCTTTTATTATATAGGATTCTCATCATTGATGTTTCTACTATCTCTCCTCCCTCTCCCTCTCTGAAATGAATAAAAAAATATTAAAATAAATAAAGGAAATAATTGCACTAAAAGTGATACTTATTTTTTCCACTTATTCATAATTCTGTTGTCATTAGCCAGTGACAATTAGAAGCAACTGTGATAGGCATTTTAAAGGAAACTATTGAAGAGTTATCTCATTGCATTTAAAGGTGTGGATACTGAGGGGTTTGTGTTGGCCAGTATTTGTGAGAAAACTACTGCTTGAACCTGCCTTGGTAATATTAGGAACAAGTAACAACTTCACATTTCATAAATAAGCTTACTATTTTGCCCATAAACTAATTTCTTGACCGTTAAAGAGTAGGTCACGACTTTCTCTTTTCTTTTTCTTAATATATTTTTTATTGATTTCAGAGGAAAGGAGAGGGAGAGAGAGAGAAACATCATTGATGAGAGAGAATCATTGATTGGCTGCCTCCTGCACGCCCCCTACTACAGATTGAACCTGCAACCTGGGCATGTGCCCTGACCTGACCGGGAATCCAACAGTGACCTTCTGGTTCATAGGTCAACACTCAACCACTGAGCCAAGCCGGTCGGGCAAATTTTTCTTTTTTAATAAAAGTCAGTGGCCCTGGCTGGGTAGCTTAGTTGATTAGATACACCAAGGTTGCGGGTTGGATCCCCTGGTCAGGGCACATATAAGAATCAACCAATGAATGCGTAAATAAGTGGAACAACAAATCAATGTCTGTGTCTCTCTCCCCTCCCCCGCCCCCATCTCAAGATCCATGAAAAAAAGTTGCTGACACTGTCATTTGTTTTTCCTTATAAAAGCAGGGAAATTTCTTTCGAAATTGTATTTTTCCCAGTGACTAAAATAACATAAACTCAGTGTGGAAATCTTGGAAATTTGAAAAAATGGAGACGTTTCTGGAAAACCTCTTCCTTTGAGGAAATCTCAGTCAAGATGAATGTTGGTTCTGTTTCGAGCAGCTCTGTCCCTGTGACTTGCCTTCAGCCGTCGTACCAGTCCGCCCTGGTTTGGAGGACACTTGAGGAGAGCTGGTCAGGCAGGGTGGAGGCCGACCTTCCCCTGCCTCCTCTCAGTCTTTTGTATTTGGAGGATTCGGGAGTCAGTCACCGGGCCTTCTCACCCCATGGACTTTCTCTCTTCTTCACAGGGCACTTGAGTTTTGTTTTGAACATTGAATTCCATAGTTCTGCTTAACAGAACGGCCTGCGGCAGCCCCTTTCTTGGGAACGTGTGTGCTCAGGGTTGTGTCTAAGTCAGGGTCTTGACAGACGCTTTTGTGTGGCGCATGGGGTGCAGATTCTGACCCATGACTCAAGGAAATTATAGCCGTGACAAGTTCCCCTGGTTTACTTGTGTACTTGGTAATAACGTGTCTTCGTCAAAATGATCTGAGTTTCCTGATGCAGAACAGGCTCTTAGGAAGAGCTCTCTCTGTAGATGCTGTGCACACAAACGCCTGCTTGTTTCCTTTATTCAGGGGTGTTCTTGAGCCCCAGCTGTGTGCCAGGCCTTGCTTTAGGTGCTGGATGCCGAAACAACAAAAAAATCCCTGCCCCCAGGGAGCTCAGATTTTTGTGGGAAAGGCAGAAATAAACAAAATAAATGCCTCAAATATATGATATAATAAGTAGGGGTAAGTATGAAGGAGGAAAAAAGGAAAGCATGGAGGAGGGTATGTGGGGTACGCCCACCTGTGTGTCTGTGTGTGTCGGGGAGATGGAACATTGAATCATTTAACCTGCAATGTAACCACGTATAGTTTCCACATGTGATGGGTCTTTCCTGCTCCAGCTGGAGGCCAGAACCCCCCTGTGTTGGTGAGTGCTGTCCCTGGCGTGGTGTTTTTGGGAGGAGGTGGGCTCCAGGTTTGAGTGTGTGTGTGTGTGTGTGTGTGTGTGTGTGTGTGGTCTTTGACTATACAAGGAGAGTGTTTAGAATAGTGTCAAGCATTCAATAAATTTTAGTGATTATATGTTAGTACTGTTTAGCTATTATATGTCTTATGTTATAAAACTGAAAGCTTTAAATAGAAACCGGAGGGGCCACTTTCTTGGAAAAAGTGCCCAGAGCTAGAAGTATTAATTACATAAGCACCAAATTTGGAGCATAGACTAAATGTTGACCACCCTCCCCCAAATCTTCCCAGACTGGAATTTCTTTCTTCAGATCTCTCATCTCCTTCCCTCTGCCCCCTTTCATCCTCTGGAGCCGTTTGGAGGACTAGTTTTTATGGCAGGAACCAGGGAAATGTATGTAACAAAAACCATCTTGTGTTATTATCTAGTGACTCCAGCAAAAAGAAGAAACACATTCTCACAGCATAGTCACGATTCTAAAAATGTGCATGGATAAAGGGGAGAGGGTAAGAAATCTAGTAAAAGTGTGGTATATACTGATTAGTGGGGGAAACATACAGTGCTTTCCTAAATTCTAGCCATATCTTGTTTAGTGACTAAGTTTGGGTTTTGGAAAATACAGAAATTCATTGAGGAATTCAAGCTTATTCTGTGTGGCTGACACCTGAAATTTCTCATTACTTCCCAGTGATGCTTTTTAGTTTAAGGAATATGGATTTCATTACTGGCATTAAGAATTATACTTCGACAACTTTACTGAAGCGACTGTTAATTATTTCACTTCCCTGTACAGTATATGTACATCTGCTTAACAGAGGTCACTGTCACTTGAATAGCAGGTCTCCATGGAAAATATTAGAATTATCTCCCTTCCCTAAAAAAATACCAGAGGTCCAGAATTAAAAGGTACAGGGTTTTCTGTTGGTTATGGTATTTTGTGAGCTAAATGAGCTAAATCAGCAAAGCAGTGAAGTACACTGGAAAGTTAACATCGATCTGGGTTAGAATGTCAGCCTTTTTCGACCAGTTACATAAAACTTGGATAGATGTCTCTCCATATCAGTTTTTGTCACGTGTAAAATAATTACTATTGTCTCACAGGGTTGTGATGAGTGAATGGATTAATATATGTGTCTGGCACAAGGTAGATGCTAAAATCAAGTCTGACTTCGCTTCTGTAGAAATAGTTTGTACACTCCTAATAATCGATTTTGAGTGCCCTCAGTCAGATTGCCCAATTGATAAACATTAATTTTTAGTATTAGAATTTAAGTTCGTTATTACTAAACACCAACTTTAAGAATAATAATAATACTGATAGTAGTGAGACAGGCTAGTAAGCCAGGACAAGTAGAATTGAGAAACTGAGACAGATAGTTAAACGGCCAAACAGTAAACTGCAAAATCCTGTCTTCCCTAACCAAGGACACTTAAGAGTAAATAGTTTACACTTCTCCCCAACCAGAGGGTAAGTAGCTTAAGTCACCCTCCTCTAGCAGATTGATAACAAAAATAGAGTTAGTGCCACTTGTGCCAACCACATCCAAGGACAGATGAAGTCAGGGGAGTAAATCTCATTTTGGCTCATCAGCATAAAGCTGATGACTGTTCCATTGCGATCCTTCCCTAAGACCTTCCCTTAACTCCCAGCCTTTAAAACTCTCCCTGTCTCTCTCGGGGGGCAGGCCTGCACCTTTCCCTTCCCCATCTTCCCGCTAGGCGTGTTACCTTTGCCTCTCTCCCAAGCTCCAAGGGCCTTTCTTTTGCTTCTATAACTTGTTTTTTGAGCCTACACAGCCAGCTGGCTCACCTCTACTATGTCTGTAACTTTCTAAATAAACTTTCTCTTGTAATTTGAGTTCTTGGTTGTGAATTCTTTCTTTGCCAAACTCAAGAACCAAGGTCCAACTTTGCCAGTAACACCTGGTAACAGTAGTAGTATTAATGATGACGATAGCCAGCCAGATATTGTAAAGTTCTTTATGTGTGTTATCTTGGTTACTGTGTGGGGTGTGTGTGTGTATGTGGGTGTGTGAGAACTCCCCTCTTACTCCTCTGAGTTCTTTTGGCTGGATTAATAATAAAATTGATGTAAGACAGATTGACAGATTAACCAATTTAATACATGGGAGAACATAAAATGATGCTTAGTGAGTGCCCAAAGCAGGCAACTTTTATTTTTTAAAATATGTTTTGATTTTTACAGAGAGGAAGGGAGAGGGATAGAGAGTTAGAAACATTGATGAGAAACATCGATCAGCTGCCTCCTGCACGCCCCCCCACACTTCCTTACTGGGGATTGAGCCCGCAACCAAGGTACATACCCTTAACCAGAATCGAACCCAGGATCCTTCAGTCCAAAGGCCGACGCTCTATCCACTGAGCCAAACCAGTTAGGGCAAGCAGGCAGCTTTTATATCTTTTACATAAGATATAATAAATTTGTGAATAATTGACAGGTTTGGGTGCTCATCAGTGAGGAATCTAAGCAGAGTTTGGGCTTGGGTATTAAATTACGAAAGGAGTCACGAATTTTGTTTATAAATGCTTTATGGCCCTGAATTCCCTAACTCTGGTGATAAGGATATCTCTTGTTAGCTTCCAGGTACAGGGAGGGCACCTTTCACTTGGGAGATTTATCTCTTGCTTTCAGAGGGTCAGAAAGAGGTCAGAGTGTTGTTCTTGCATTGGCAGATTCTTAAGTAACTTTAATTAAAAATAATCAATAAGCCATTATGAGATATTTTGGGGTGGCCTGCCCATGGCCCCGAATATTCTGAACAAGGACTGTCTGAGGGCAGGTATTTTTATTATGTTCATTTTGTTGACTAGAAACTGAAGCTTGAGTGAGATTAAGAGATTTAGAAAGTAATGAAAAAAATGTTATGTTAAAAAGATCACTTTTTTGTTGGTCAAGATAACATGATTTGAAAATCATGGGAGGTTGCTTATACAAGATAGCAGTAAGAGCTTTTCCTTTTGAATCAATTCAATGTTTTTCAGGACAGAAGGCAAGTCTATTATTTATTATCGACTTTAAAGAAATGGACAATCAGGTATTTCTCCAGCAAAACGGGTTTATTTGGGAACAACACAGAATTGCAATGGGGCACATACAGTCTCATGGCAAACCATGCCAAGTCCAGAGAGCAAAGGAGAGGAACCTTCTTTTATAGAGGAAAGGGGGAGTTCAGAGGAGCTGTTGTAAACAAAGAGTCCATTGGAGGCAACTGGGAGTTTGAAGTGTAGTGGCTTTTCATTGGTCAAGTTTTAAGTCTTTCATTGGCTGAGTGGTTGACAGGTGAGGAAAAGATCCTCCTCCCTCTGTCAGAGTAATAGAGTAGAAGAACATATTCCTGACATTTGTAATACTTTCAACAATAAAGATTAAGAAAAAAATAAAGAAAAACTTAACCCTGAAAAGAAGGAAAACAGCTTTCTGTCGGAGGTGGAAAGTACATCTCTTCCTGTTTGGGGTAATTGATAGGTCATGAGAGCTCCCCCAACTGGCCCTCGCAGCTCTAATTTAAATGAGGTTTCTGTTTATCAATCTTCACACTCTCATCCTTCAGTGACTACCTCCAACCATGTTTCATGAATACAGTAATGGGCCCTTTGAAGGCTGATTGAATAGGATCCTTAAACTCTGGTGTCCTGTCATGCACTGGATAATGACATTTTGTCAACGAAGGGCCACATCTATGAAGGTGGCCCTATCTATATATATAAGAGGCTAATATGCTAAGTGTCCCTCTGACCGTCTGACCGCTATGATCGCTATGATGCTCACAGACCACCAGGGGGCAGACGCTCAACACGAGCTGCTGTGACGCGCACTAGCCATTTACAAAGAAATGGCACCTCAGACCTGGTGCTGACAAAGCAACACTTGGCTTCCCCCAAATGGGACACAGGCCCTGCAACCACCCCAGAGTGACACCCCACCAAATCGCAGCCAATGCTGCCAAGACCCCATGGTGCAAAATGTGGCCCACAGC
>NW_005364914.1:3322463-3336846 GCF_000412655.1 Myotis brandtii | reverse complement strand
TTCAGGTTTTCTCACTGCACAGAATATAGTCAAACACTGCTGCAGTTAAATATTTCACCCTTTGTTGTCCCTGCGTGATCTACAATAAGAACCTGCTTTGTGTTGATATTTACTGCTGTGTTGCTGACAATTACCTGAAAGAGAAGTTGGGGTGCTTCACTGGGCTGGGAAAAGTTCAGCTAAGTCAGAAAGCAGGACTAATTAAGCAAGTTTATCTATATACTAGAGGCCCAATGCATGAAATTCATGCAAGGGGCTTGGCCCTCGCAGCCCGGCTTCATCCGGAAGGTCGTCTGGATGTTCGTTCTGCTCTTTGGTCTAATTAGCCCTTTATTATATAGGATATAAAGCTCTCGCTGGTGCCAGTCACCCGCATGTGTTTCCATCTGTCAATGTCGATTGTGAATTTGGTTGACACTTTTATTATAGAGAAAGGGCGAATAGTGATATTAAAATATTTCTTCTAATTAATTTCCTTTCAATGTGCATGTATGTGTGCAGCAGGCCTCTAAAAATATTATAATGGAGCTGAAGCATTCCTAGTCATTTTTTAGAGCAATGCATTCATTACTCACGTGTTTGTGGTGATGCTGACGTAAACAAACCTGCACTGCCGGTCAACTTAAAGTATAGCTGCTATAATCATGTACTGTACAGAGTAGTTGGTAATTATAATACGCAACTGTGTTGCTGGTTTATGTATTTACTGTGTTATACTTTCTGTCGTTATTTTAGAGGGTCGTGTAATCTTTCTACTTAGTAAAAAAAGTTTGCTATAAAACAGTATGCTGTGTTATGCAGGCAGCAGCCTCATGCATCTCATGTTTACTGTGTGTGTCTCTCTTTTTAAATACATTTTTATTGATTTTAGAGAGAAAGAGGAAGGGAGAGGGAGAGAGAAACATCGATGAGAAAGAAACATCAGTCTGAGAAAGAAACATCAGTCGGCTGCCTTTTGCACAGCCCCTACTGGGGATCGAGCCTGCAACCAGGGCTTTCCTGAGTCTCTTGATTGCATCACTTTGCCTCATGATTGACTTAACATGTGTTTTGTACAGACTTGTAGCCTAGAAGCAATAGGCTGTACCTGTGGTCGGCAAACTGCGGCTCGCGAGCCACATGCAGCTCTTTGGCCCCTTGCGTGTGGCTCTTCCACAAAATACCGACTTCTGCGCATGGGCCACGGAGTTTCAATCGCACTGTACGTGCACGCCCGCACCGTGGTATTTTGTGGAAGAGCGACACTCAAGGGGCCAAAGAGCCGCATGTGTCTCTCGAGCCGCAGTTTGCCGACCACTGGGCTATACCATCTAGGTTAGGTGTGTAAGTCGGATATACCATCTCGGTTTCTTAAGTGTGCTATTGGATATTCACACAACAACGAAATTACGTAATGATGCACTTCTCAGAACATAGCCCTCATTAAGAGGCACTTGACTGTATTTGCATAGTCTTCTTGAAAATTCCCAGGAAATTTCTAACTTTGCTTTCTTCAAAGTTGATCTGTTCACCTGGGAAATAACTGGTTTACTGCTGACTGATTATTCTTAGTTCCTGCAGGAATGAGAGTCCAGCCAGTAATCTCTGTTTTGCAGGGAAGGAAACAGGCCAGAAAACCACAACGGATAATGTGGTCATCAACACCCTGGGTGGGCTGCGAGATTTGTATTGCGCTCACCTCTCCTTTGGGATTCCTGATGGGAGGCTCTATAGGCAGCGGGAACTTGTGGTGGGTGAATCAGGAGTTGGCCATCCTTACACTTAGCAATTTAGAATTTTTGATATACCCAATACTCTAGTCAGCTGGAAATGAAAAATTAAGTTCTAGTATGCAACATTACTTCCCCCCCTTATATTTGTGCTTATTTCCTCTGAATGTTGACAGTTTAGTGAATTCAGTGTGAGTTATATTGATTTTAGTGTTTTGTTTATTTAAATATTTATTTTTTAAATCCTCACCTGAGGATATTTTCCATTGATTTTTAGAGAGAGTGAAAGAGAGAGGGAAAGACGTAGAAACATCAGTGTGAGAGAAACACATCGATTGGTTGCCTCACGCATGCGCCCTGATCAGGGCCGGGGCTGGGGATGAGCCTGCAGCTGAGGTACGTGCCTTTGAATGGAATAGAACCCAGGACCTTTCGGTCTGCAGGCTGACACTCTATCCACTGAGCCAAATCAGCTAGGGCTGACTTCAGTGTTTTAAAATAAGACCAGAAAGACTTAACAAAACAATATAAGAACCTTGATTGGGTCAAAAATCTATGAAATATATTTTCGGGATGGATAGGGAATGCTGAATATGGGAAGGATATTGGATGATATTAAGAAGTTAAATTTGCTTAAGGATCTAGGGATAGAGTTAGTTTTATGTCTACAATTTAGAAATGGTTCTGCAAAAGTAAGTAAAGCTCACTCCTCATACAGGGATGGGTTAAACCCACTGAAGGCAAGAACCACATGTGCCCCAGTGCCTGGCACACAGTAGCAATAAGGGTTCGCTGAGTGGAAGGCTATTAGAGAGAAACCAGCCAGCCTGTTACCCCTGTCCTTTCCTCGGTGCTTGTTACCCATCCAAAGTCCCTATGCCGATACTTTGAAAGGCCAAAACTCAAAAGGTCAGTCTGAGGTAAGTAAAGGTTTACTGATTAAGAAGCCAAGAATAAAGAGCCCTAGTTCTCAAATCCATCTTTAGACAGTACAGGGTTCAGGCTTTTATATCAAGAGAAGGGAAAATGGGGGGAGCTGTTTTTATGAAACCCCAAGCCCCTAGCGTAGCCGAATTCCTTTAATGATCTGCATGTCTAAAGCAGGAGCTTAGCCTGAAGGCTGAGGGAACTTGTTCCATCCTTGAACCAGATGGAATCCGAGAGTCTGAGAGACCCAGCACTTCAGTCTGTTACACATCGAGCTCTCTAAGGGCAGGGTCTGTCCCAAAGCACCTTGCACAGCGCCCGGCACTCATTAATCTCTGTTGAGTGAACAGGGAAAATGTGAACAGCACAACTAGTGTAACGGCATGAGCATCTGAGAGTGGGATGTTTGCTTTCCTTGCAGACGTGCTGACTGGCAGGAATCCAAGGATGAGGAGGAATCTGGCTTCTTGGGGGGGTTTTCAGGAAAATGAGGCTGAGTTAGTAACAGATCTGAAAAAGGAGTGTCAGGGTACTGGATGGCGTAGCCAAGATTTCCAAGACTGATGGCTTTTTGCAGAAAATAAGTAAGTGCCATTGTGTATAGTGAAAGCTGAACTTCTCGATCCTCCCACCCCAAACTGTGGCGTGGTCTCAGGCTGGGCTAGTCAGAGTTTGTAAGAGACTGGGGCAGGCTTGAGGTTCCCCTTAAGCTAGGGAATGTTGGAGCAATTCTTGGGTGGTATCGGGAAGGGAAGGAAACTCAGGTTTTGTGTTAACTTATTGCCTATTGCTCGTATGTGTTTCACATTGTTCAATATTTTCTCAAGATATGCAGCGAGGAATAGCAGCTGTAGGCCACTTTCTTCCCTGAGTACAAAGCAAATACTTATGGTGTTTAGGCATAGAATGGAATTTGTTATAGAATGTCAATTGTTTATTTTTTTGTTTTAGGATGAAAAAGAACGAGGCAAAGAAGGAAAACCATTTTTCCTTGTAATAAATTTGAAATAGTTTTTTCTCTTTTTTCTTCCTTTATACTGAGAAGTTAAGATTGGTTAACTGAAACAGACTAAAAATACCCTTTTGTAGCATGCTACGGTATTTTCTCTTTGTCTAAAATTAGCTGATTTGAGCTGTGTACTCTGGTTTTCTAAAGCCTTCCATTAGTTGCTCTAGCTACTTCTCTCTAGTTTTGAGACAGGCTAGTAAGCCAGGACAAGCTGAATAGGGAAACTGAGACAGATAGTAAAAGACCAAGCAGTTTACAGCCCTCTAGTAAATTGTAAAACCCTCTATTCTGTAACCAAGGACACTTAAGAGTAAATAGTTTACATTTCTTCTTATCCAGGGGGTAAATAGCTTAAATCTCCCTATTCAGGGAGCTAGATGACAGAAATCCAATTAGTGCCATTTGCCAACCTAACCCAAGGACAAATGAACTTAAGGGAATGAATCTTATTTTGGCACATCTGCAAAACTGATGAATATGCTATTGAAGTCCTTCTTTAAGACCTCCCCTAAATTCCCAGCCTTTAAAACCCCTCAACTTGAAAGTCCTTTCCCTCTCCCCCCACCCTTTTCCCACAGGCATGCATCTCAAGCTCTAAGGGACATAGCTGAGACTTGCAATCAGGGAACAGTGGGCAGCGACTGCTTGTCGCTGGCAAACCCCCTGAAGCTGTCCCCAATCCCTCTCCCCCCACCCTTTTCCCACAGGCATGCATCTGTCCCCAGGGTCCCCTTTTCTCTGACTTCTAAGTGAGCCAAAGCAGCCCAGTCTAAGCTCATTGCCCACCTAGTCTCTCCTGTTGCTTCTTCTATCCTAGGCTCTTCCTTGTTTCACTGTCCCCACCTGTAATAAACGTCCTCAAAAAATCGCCTGGACTCGTTGTGGAATCTTTCCTGCATGAAGTCAAGAACCCACACACTACCGGCCAGCCCTAGGCAGACCCGCTCAGGGCCTGGTCCCCTTTCCAGTAACGTTGTCATGAGCTCTGGATAACGTGTTTGATGGGGAAGCAAACTGGGAATGACTATCTTTTTTTTTTTTCCCATTGATTTTTTTTTTTTAGAGAGAGTGGAAAGGAGGGAGAGAGGTGGAGATAGAGAGAGAGAAACAATGATGTGAGAAAGACACATTGATTGGTTGCCTCCCGCGTGTGCCCTGACCAGGGCTGGGGATTGAACCTGCAACCGAGGTATGTGCCCTTGACTGGGAATTGAACCTACAACCCTTTGTTACACCAGCCGACACTCTAACCATTGAACACACTGGCCAGGGGGGAAATGACTTTAACTTTCACAGAAGAATTTACAGCTATCTGAGGCAGGTTCCAGCCTAGCTCTCACCTCGTCCAGCGTGCCTTTCTCTCTGCTGTGCTCCTTCTGTACCACCTGCCACTTTATCTTCCATTTAGCACCTTTTCCTGTCCCACTGTTGCCCTGAAGGGCAGAACCTGTGCTCTTAGCCCAGTGCCAAATATTTAGGTGCAAATACTTGCTGAATGCCAAAATTGACCCACTTCTAGGCAGAATGAAAGGAAAATATAATTTGTTAGTGGTCTACACAAAGAGACTTAATATTTTCTCGAGAAAATTAAGGAATTGGGAACAAAAGGAGTGGGAGAGACATTGGTTGAGATGGGAGTGGCTGGGAAGTGTTGACAGGTGTGGATGCAGAAGCCCTTGGTCTAGAAGCCAGATGAGAATGTCTCCACGGGGCGGGGGGGTTGGGGGGAGGCAGCCACTGCCAGCCTTTCCTCTGCCTGAGCCCTAGACGGCCTTGGACATTTCTAAGGCACGTTTTTGTTTTTAAAACAGGATCTGTGCTTTCAAAAATGTGTACCTGCCTCAGTTGGGGAACATTTATTTTTGTGACAGTAGGTGTACTCGTTAACAGTTTCCATTTGTTAATGTCTGAAAATGGTTTTCAGTTTTGTGGGTGTGTGTGTTCTTTCTATTACAAGTTCCTTGAGAGAGAGAAGGGAGTCATCATGCTGCTGGTGGAAATGAGGCCCTTTGACGGAGTCGCAAGGAAAGCATTCGAGGGACCCACAAATAGGAGGACGAGGTTTAGCGGCCAGGTTATGTTGGTTGAATGGAAGGCTGGGCCCAGGTTCTTGATGGCTCAGTCCTGCTGTGAAAGTAGTCCAGTCTTGTCTTCATTAAGCCCAGAAGGAGGACCGCAATCCAGAGACTCTGTGCCCTTGCTTCAGAGGCTCAGTCCTGTCCAGCCTCTGTTCCCATCTGCTCCCCCTGTGCTCGGGCAGGTGGCTGCTAGGGGTCGCCTGGCTGCTATAGAGAGAACAGCCAGCAGGGCAAGCGCTACCTTATCCTGGGCTTGGGAAGGACCAGGCGCTTTTTCAAACTGACCAATCCACTTCCCCCAATCAGTGCATTTCCTACATCTTCTGGGTCCTGTGTCCCTTATCCAATCCTTCACTCAGGCTAGGCTCTACCCTTTATGGTCACTGTCTTAGTTCCTACAGCCCATGCCCCATAGTAGAAGGACCTCCCGGCACCATCTTGGCTCCTACTGGGCATACGCCCAGCAGAGGAATTCCTCCTGCTGTTTTTATTTCTCCCCTGGTAATAACTGGTGACATTCTTCCTGCCCGCTGGGGATTAGTCCCGATACAGCGGCCTCCTGGGGAGCCTGTGAGTGATGCAGCTTCCTAGTGAACAGGCCCCGTGTCTGCTCAGCTCCCTAGCTCCTCAGGCTCAATAGTCCCCGATTCCCTCTGCTCCTTTCCTTTATTAATACTAGCTACCGACGCTAACGATGACTTCTATTTTGGATAATAGAGTTTCTGTCTGAGAAATGTTTTCATTTTGCAGGTGCGGGGTACTCAAGGAGGACCAGATTTACTGTTTCCCTGTCTGGGTTTGAGTCAGTTGAGAAGTCAGGAGCAAGGAACATGGGCAGCAAAATTTACCTTTATTGCTGATAACAGACAAAGCTGGTAGAGAGAATGTGGCCTTCCTGAGATTAACCTCCAGTGCTGCCCTGGGGCTGGCCCCCTTACAGGGTCAGGCCGAATGTTGTGAGGACGGAGGGAGGGGCTGGCTGTGCCTCCTTTCTCCTCCCAGACTTACTGATCAGATCCTTGTAGGGAAGGGAGACTGATGGGTGGAGAGGAAGCCTTCCTTCCCTATTAAGAGGAAAAATAAATGACACCTGTTCTATACTTCCCCGAGGTCACACAGCTGGTTGGCAACGACAGATTTTTCTCCTGGGCTCTAGAGGCTGTTAGGTATGAGTAGAAAGGGCATGGCATTGGAGCGGGCCAGGCCTCATGTTCACATTCTACTTCTGTGATGTTAGCCTTGGTTTGTGCGCCTGTACAATGGGGTTAAGCTTTCTATCTCAAGGGCTCTTGGGGCGGTCGCATTAGATCTAACCATTGTTGAGTGACCTGGACCAGTATCTGGCCTCCATTTCCTCATCAGTAATGCAGGTACCACCCAGCCAACCTGGCATTTACCAATGCCTTTGTTCTTTCTTCTTAATTCAGGCTGGAGCCTCAGAAAATTTGGAGATTGGGGTGGTTCTCAGCAGAGTGGGACTTAGTAGTTGATTAATTTTGATCTTTTGGGAGGAAAAAAAAATGTTCCTGAGGAAGTAACTTCCTAAATTGAAAGAATTTTACATGCCACACATACTCTAGAAAAACTTGCAAAAACTTGCGTTACACCTGGAATTGATTTTATAATCAGGAGTTAAACAATGTGGCCCACGTAACCTTGGGGAACAAATATCTTTCAATTTGAAATATCTTCAGTTCTTTTCTAGGACATTCTTTAAGTGGTTATTTTTAAAGTTTTGTTTTGTTATACAGGTTAGAGGTCTTCATGATAAAGATCCTGGGCAGCGGAATTGGTGGTCTAAACATTCACGGTTTTGAGTGAGGGATGTCGCCCAGAATTTGTAAAATGTGATGGAGACCTTGCCTTCAGGCTTCCTTAGATCAGTGGTTCTCAACCTTCCTAATGCCGCGACCCTTTAATACAGTTCCTCATGTTGTGGTGACCCCCAACCATAAAATTATTTTTGTTGCTACTTCATAACTGTAATTTTGCTACTGTTATGAATCGTAATGTAAATATCTGATATGCAGGATGTATTTTCATTGTTACAAATTGAACATAATTAAAGCATAGTGATTAATCACAAAAACAATATGTAATTATATATGTGTTTTCCGATGGTCTTAGGCGACCCCTGTGAAAGGGTCGTTCGACCCCCAAAGGGGTCTCGACCCCCCAGGTTGAGAACCTCTGCCTTAGATGAACTGGATAGATGGTACCCTGTCGCGACCCACAGGTTGAGAACCGCTGCCTTAGATGAACTGGATAGATGGTACCCCGAGCCCTCAGGACACTGTTGTTTCAGGCGACGCCCTCGTGGGGTTGCGGATGCAGCTCCAAGCAGGCGCACATCCTGTGTGGAGTACTGTGTGTTGACCCTCCTCTTTGAGTGTCTGCTACTTGCTTCCCGTCCAGATCTTCAGTTTAGTGAAGTACAACGGTGAACAATGTTGATGCACATGTTGGTGTCAGACCCCTTAGCGCTAACATGTTTGAGACATTAAGCAAACCAGATTTTAATTTTACACTTCCCAGCTGAGCTGCCCTCTCCTTGTCCATGCCCTGCCACCTCCTGGCCTGGCCCCGGTTGTGGGGGTGGTGCCGGCCGGTGCCGGCCGGGTCAGTGACCCACAGCACTGAGGAAAGGTGGGGCGCGAGGGCACTTCCTCAGGCCCTTGGACTTCCTATGCACACCAGGAGGAAAACGAGCTGGAGGGTGTGTGAACCCTCAGGTTAAACCAGCAACACAAACACTCCTGCACAACAAAGAAAATGTGAATTGTGTAGGTCACCTCCCCACCCCCCTTGCCCCCCCAAAAAAATTACTGGCAGATCAATTTCCAGGACAGCTGTAGGGTAGCTGTTACCTATAAATTGGTGAACTGAGACGATGATATTTAAAAAAACCTACCTTTCCTTCTGGCAGTCGTTGGCAATAGCAGTATGATTTTAGCAAAAGAAAAAAAGACTTTTTTATTTCCCAGATGACAAGGGCCTGTGTTTACCTTGGAGATCTCTCTCTGGTTTGCTCTCCGCCCTTCCATCCGTTGGTCTCTGTAAGTGCCATTGGCTGTCAGCGTGGAGGAGGGGTATAGCTTTGCCACCTCCATGCTTCTGTTCTCAGTGTTGGCGTTGTTTATCGGTGGGGGTGGCCCCCCTGGGAGGTACAGGCGGCACATCAAAGGGTGTTCAGTTATCCTGGTAAAGTGCTGAATTGCTTTGTGTTTACTTTTGTTTCTAAGGCTGTTTTAATTTTATTTTTTTATACATGAAAGTTTTTTTTTTTCTCCCCTCCCTAGATTTTACTTTTTTCCTGATTCACAGTCATACAGACATAGGGGAAGTATGGTACAGAAAAAAAGAAAAACACCATCTCAAATCTCTCCAATCAGGCATAAACACTATTAGCATTTGGGAATAGTTCTCGTCTTTTGGCACATAGTTTGTTATATTAGATATACAGTTTCTCCTTGGATTTTTCTTTCCAGTTAAAAACCTCTTCTGGCCTGGCCAGCATGGCTCAGTGGTTGAGCGTTGACCTATGAACCAGGAGGTCATGGTTCGATTCCTGGTCAGGGCACATGCTTAAATTGCGGGTTCAGTCTGTAGTGTGGGGCATTGCAGGAGGCAGTGGATCAATTATTCTCTCCCATCATTGATGTTTCTATCTCTCACTCCCTCTCCCTTCCTCTCCGAAATCAATAAAAATATATTCTTAAAAAAACAACAACACCTCTTCTGTAGGCTTCATTCATATAAACAGCCTCCTGTACAGGCCCCACCTTTTTAAAAAAAATATTTTTTTTTTATTGATTTCAGAGAGGTAGGGAGAGGGAGATAGAAACATCAATGATGAGAGAGAATCACTGATTGGCTGCCTCCTGCATGACCCCTATTGGGGATCGAGCCAGCAACCCAGGCATATGCCCTTGACTGGAATCAAACCCAGGACCCTTCAGTCCACAGGCCTATGCTCTATCCACTGAGCCAAACCAGCTAGGGCTACAGGCCCTTTTAAGATCTGAATGTATTTATTTCCTTAATGCTGGGCATACAGTTTCTAATTGTTACACGAATTCTCTGTGGTCCTGGTGTGATTAGTACTTCACCCTCCAAAATTCAGGTTGAATACTGTATGTCAAAACAACTTAGCCTCCAAAAGCCAGCCATGCCTGCACCTGAGGGTCTGGGCAGCTTTCACTGTTCTTATCCCAGGTTCTTCCTCCTCTTGCTTTCTTGGCTTAATTGGCTTTGAATCAGACCGACCCACCTCACTCAGCCTCTGTCCCACCTGCAGGCCCTTGGGCACATCCGTCCTCTTAAGCCTCCATGGTCCTATTTGCAAAATGGAGATAATGGTACCACCCAACCACAGGTTATTGTAAGGACTGTGAGTCAGTTGTGACGGGTGTGGCAGTGTCTGGAACCTGGCCAGGAGGAGATTCACGCAGAGCAGCAGCGGTCGGTCACCTTCCTCCCAGGGACCGGGGCTGGCTAGTTCTGCCAGTCCTGGTTGTGGGAGAGACCAGAAAGGAAAGGGAAGCCAAATGGGGGAGGTGTACTGGAAAGATATTTTTTCCCTCTTCTGAGTATAAAGTTCAAGTGTTTGTTTTGGGCACTGCCTGAACCCTCCAAGGTCTGGGCTGGGGAGCGAGCCCCTGCCTGGGTTCAGGGAGGTGGGAGAGGTGGGCCGGGGTGCCAGGCCCTTGCAGTTCTGCCAGCAGCGGGTCTGCCTCCTGGGTCTCTCTCCTGCTGGTCTTTCTTTGCTTGTCGCCTGACTCACCCCAGCCTCTGAGTGAGCAACCATGTGCCCCTGATGTTCTCCCTCCCGGTGACTTTTGTGTTTCTCACTCCATCCACAGCTAAGCTGGAGGGCAGGAGAGGATTTCTGTAGAAAAGAGGATCTTTAGAAATTGCTTATGTGTAGCTCTTCAGGTCCTAATCCACCCGATTTTTATTTGAATTGCTCTAACATCTTTTAATTACTCCAGAGTGCTTTCACCTTGGTAGGAAGGAGGAGGGGATTCCTCAGATAAACCCCACACCCCGGGCTGCACCTGGGAAAGAAATGGCCACTAGGGCGGAGCTGGCGGTGCAAGCGTTCTCCCTGCACCTCCCTGCACCGTTCTCTGCATCTGTCTTGGAGGGCAGCTGGCGGTGTCTCCCTTTGTTCTTCGGCATGTATTGCCTGTGGCAGAAGAATGAGTCCTTGTACACTTGGTACTTCAGCTCTGCCTTTTAAAGGCCAGGAATAGACTTAATCTAAAGAGCCATCTCGAGTGGCGTGTGGGGCCGGAGAGGAGGAGAATTCAGGAAGAGGGGGCGGATTGGATTAATGGGAACAAGAGTGATATAAAACAGTTTAACTTCTTGTGCCCCCCTTCAGACTTTCAAATTTGTCTATTTAAAAGAAAAAAACAAAAGGTTCATGGTCTGGACATTTGGTTTAGAAGGGCTGCCTCTTCTCTGTCTACGCCTGTGGTGCCGTCCCTGGACCTCGGATGGTAGGAGAGAGCGGCACACACGTGTTTGGATTAGTGCATTGGAAAGGCTGTGATGAGTGAGGATTGAGGATTGACAAATCCAGGCCTCAATTTAAATGTGACTGTCTCCCTGGACATTGTCATCCTGAACAAGTAAGTTGTTGTCATCTACACTTTTAAACCCTGTGTTGCCTGAAAATAGAGAGCCTAAGGCGCTATTAGCTCTTCTATTATGTGGTGGCATCTTAGACTCCATATTATAATTGGCAAGGAAGAAGACATCAAATAATCGGAGGAGCTTGTTTTTGATCATTTTTCTTGGAGTGCTGGTCTACAGACATTTCTAAGTTTCCCGAGATTGTCCTTTGATCAAATTAGGTTTCAGCTGGCAAGGTGGTGCGTCAGTTTGTTGCAAGCCTCTGCCCTGACTTTCAGATTCCTGCCGTCGGAGGAGCTGGGGCAGCCCGGAGCCTGCTGAGTTTGCCCAGATGGGCCCCACCTGCCTCCTCCTGGCGGCTGCAGCATTCCTTGGCGCTTCCTGTCTGGCTCGCCTCCAAATGAGCCTGCTCATTTCCTTTCTCCGGAAAGTCCATTATTGCCCGGGTTCAAAGGTTCCAAGGTTCCATAAAGGATACGGTGGGCCTGACCTTCAAACTCTGACCTTGGTCAGAGCCTCTCATATCCCGGAGCTAATCTGAATTAGTGGGCTGTGGCTCCAAAGTCACAGTTGTAGTTGCTGTTAGCCAGAAGACATGGGCGGCTGCCGGATGGCCTGCAGAACCTGGGGCTGTGAGATGCTTTTATCTAGAGTTTAGGGTGGGCATTGTGTACGTGCCCAGCATTGGAATGCCAGTCTCACTTCCCTTCTGGCTTCTCCACAACCTCTATGCTTACTTTTCCAGTTAATTTTCATAATACCCAGTGGGCTGACTTTGTAGGTACTTGATTAGGGTAGTGTTGTAGATGGTATAGAGCATTAGAAAACTTATTGCTGAATGTCCAAATGCTGTCATTTAAAACCGTTTATTGATTTGAGAGAGAGAGAGAGAATATTGTTTTTCCATTATTTATGCATTTATTGGTCGAGAAGAGAGAGAGAGAGAGAGAGAGAGAGAAAGAGAATATTGTTTTTCCATTATTTATGCATTCATTGGTCAAGTCTTGTATGTGCGTGACCGGGAATAGATCCTGCAACCTTGGCATATTGGTTGGACGATGCTCCAACCAACTGAGCTGCGTGGCCAGGGCCTTAGTGCTCTCTTAACAATCAGGGAAACGAGTCCTGGGGAACATGCCTGACTTTGAAAACCTAAGAATTCATCGCTCCTGAGACCTCGAGAGAGGTGTGCTGAGGCCAGAGTGCTGGCTCGCCTTCGGCCACATTCTTTCTCTAATGATCAGAGCTGATTGGCTGGACTGGGATGTGCTTGGCTCTGAGGCCTCTAATAAGCTTTCTTTGTTATCTAGCTCACCTAGAATTGGAAGAAAGTTAAACCAGTTGTGAAATGTATTACCTTTCAGAGATGAATAGCATCTTAATTGACTCCCTTTGAAAACATGTCAAACTGGGATTTCGAAGTCTGGTGTAATCTGGTAAGCCTTGAGGTTGGGACCTCAGGCAGGGGCACTCTGGGGAGGCTGGTCCGCCTCCAAGTTTGTTTTCTGGCTCCAAACAAATGAGTGGCTGTTTGACTATTGGCACGCGACCCAGTTTTTAAAGTACAACCATATAGGGTATGGCCGGCTGGTAACCAGGGGGTTTGAAAAGTGAGGTCATGGAAGGCCCAGATGAAACTCCTTTAATGTGTAGCACAACTGCAATTAATCTTATTAACATGCTGGGCCCGCGCCTGCTCTCACTGCCCCGGGTGTGCGAGGGTATTGAAGGGGCATGCTTTGAAGGGCTCTCTTCTTTGATGGTGCAGATGGATAACAGAAGCGTATAAAACTCTGTATCTGCTGTTATAAAGGCCTTTTGTGTGCCCTTGCAGATTCATTCAGTTTGGAGAAGCCAGCAAAAAGCTTCAGGCAGATTGATAAGACGTACAAAAGGGGATTGATCGTAAATGCTGTCTTGTAGCTGTGGGCTCTGTGAGCAGACAGAATCGTGGAGAAGGCGTGCAGCGCCTGCTCTGTGCCCAGCATCAAGCGAGTTCCAGCCCAGTGTTTGGAAGTGAGAGATTTAAAAACACTGTTGGTTTGTTGGGAGGCAAGAGTAAACATAGAAACAGCAACACTGAAGGTGCTGTGGATGCTAAATCTGCACTGATGGGGCAGCATGGGGGTTCCTAAGATAGAGAGGTGAGTGAGGGCTGCTGTGGTTAGGCCTGCTTCCTGGGTGGGGTTGCCCTTCACTAGGAGGGTCACAAGGTGAAGAGCAGGGTGAGGGGTGCACAGGGTGCTCTTAGGAGAGTCGGGTATGACCGAGTGGAAGGCTTGTATGAGGTAGGGGACAAGGCTGGGAGAATTTAAAGGCAGTAGATGGCACCCTGATCTGCCTCTCACCAGTGCGTGAGAGAAGGCGAGTACTGTGATGCATCCTTATAAGGCTGCTGCCTAGTTCTATTTTTGAAGTCCATTTTTTTAGAAGTTATCTAAAATACCCACCTAGACTCCCTTCTGCTGCTCTCGTTGTTGTTTAACAAGTAGCCTTGGGGACAAAGAGGTTGTTTAAAATTGTCAAGTTCAACAGATGTGGTTTGGGTATGCTAATATCTCTAATGAATACAGAAACTGCTCATGAAGTGAATAATTAATAAGAGAAATATCTGTTCCTGTATAATGTACCCACTTGCTCATAATTAACAAATGCCACACTTGTAACACTATTAAGTCTGTTCTCTTAAAGTTTCCTTGCTGTGTGTTTACACAGGTTTCTTACCTGGCGGTCTTGTCAGAGCCGTTAACATATTTTGGGCCCGGCCGGTGTGGCTAAGTGGTTGAGCATTGACCTGTGAACCAGGAGGTCACAGTTCAATTCCCGGTCAGGGCATGTGCCCAGGTTGTGGGCTCGATCCCCAGTGTGGGGCATGCAGAAGGCACCCGATCAATGATTCTCTCTCATCATTGATGTATGTTTCTCTCTCTCTCTCTCTCTCTCTCTCTCTCTTCTTCCTTCCCTCCCTCCCTCCCTCCCTCCTTCTCTCCCTCTACTTTCCTCTCTGAAATCAATAAAAA
>NW_005364914.1:3305197-3322215 GCF_000412655.1 Myotis brandtii | reverse complement strand
AAAAAAAAGTACTTTGGGCCCTAGCCCATTTGGCTCAGTGGATAGAGCATCGGCCTGCGGACTAAAGGTCCTGGGTTCGATTCTGATTAAGGGCATATGCCCAGGTTGCAAGCTCAATCCCCAGTAGGGGGCATGCAGGAAGCAACTGATCAATGATTCTCATCATTGATGTTTCTATCTCTCCTCCCTTCCTCTCTGAAATCAATAAAAATATGTTTTTTTAAAAGAAGAACTTTGGGAAAGGAGGTGGGGCGTGCCCTTTCTGTCCGTAGAACACCATGGGGCACTCTGGGAATGTGGTGCTTTCTGTTTGGCAGTGTTGTGTGCACTGCCCTCCATTTTCCCGTTCACCTTTTCTACCTGACATGACAGCGATGCTCTCTTGGTTGAAGGAGGATGAGGGGGCTGTTACATCCCTCCCTTCCTTTTTCTTTGCTGTTGGAAATACGAACAGCAAACATCTTATATGGCTGTATAGAAGAGTTGCTGACAAGCTGAATTTGGGCAAGACGAATCTCTGACTCCTCACATTAATAGAAATAGAACCCCAGCTCTCTACATCCTGCCTTTAAAAAAACCCTTCCCCTCTGGCAGGGCAAAACACCCTAGAGTGGACAGGATGAATCAGCTGCCATGGCTGGACACCAAGATAAGCGTCTCTAGACATGGCACCGGCCGGCGGTCAGTGCTGGTACCGTGAGAACTCAGCAGCCAGCAGCACATGTGCTTTTAAGGTCAAGAACAGCAGCACCCTGCTCCCCAGAAACAACTCTTCTGATTTCTTCCCTTGAGGAATAGAATCTTGTGGTTCTAGCACAGTTGTCTTTTTTTGTTGTTGTTTTTAATCCTCACCCAAGGGTATGTTTATTGATGAGAGAGAGAAACATTGATCGGCTGCCTCGTGTACATGCCCTGACCAGGGATCGAACCCGGAACCTTTTGGTGTGTGGGACAACACTCCAACCCACCGAGCTGCCCGGCTGGGGCCAGAACAGTGTCTTTCCACTTAACATAGTATTTGATGTTGCTTTCTTCTGGGTTTCTCCTTCCTCATTCTGCATTACACCTGTGCACACTACATTTTCGTTCACACTGTCCAGCAGAGCACCACGAGCCACACGTTGGCTGTTTATATTTAAGTCGTGGACAGCGCAGGTTCAGCACGTTTCCATCACGGCAGACACACACGTGCTGCTGGATAGCACCGTGCGTACCGCGATGCAGAGCCTTACCCGGGGGAACTGTCTGGGCCCCTCAGTGCCCCTACCCATTTAACCTCTCATGGTACCAGAATTGTGGAAATAAACACAATTTTAAATGCAACAAAATACAATAAAAATCTTATGGCACCGAAAGTGAAGGACGTCTGGCAGATATCATGACTGTACATACACACCTGTCCGCCGCGGCCTTTTCCACACACATTCATGAAACGCTGAGCAAAGCGAGCTCCCAGCCTAAAATACCCTCTTAGGGCTTTGCCGGTTTAGCTCTGTGTGACAGCCCTTCCTGTATTCATCACAGGGTTTCCACATCTGAAATACATGTCAGGACAGCTTTTTCCTGTAATCATATTTTAAAATCTAATTCAGGAGTGTTTAACTTGACTTGTTGAAGGTTTCTTTTTGAGTTCCCCAAACAGCTTGCTCTCAAGCTCCTGGAAATCACTGGCTTAATACCGCGCTCAGTGCGGACCTGCCCTGTGTGCTCGGAGGTCCCTCCCTGACTGCAGTGGAGGGAGAGGTCTCTCCTGGGGAAGATTTTTCTGTTCCGGTTCGGTCCTTGCTACTTTAGGGTGTCTGTTGGAACAGAGCCTGGAAGGAAGCCCTCTAATGGCATCATTACTGAGACTCCGTTCCGCTCAAGCTGTCCCTGAATTCCATTTGCAGTGAGGGCCCACTCTCCCAGGAAGTGCAGTCTTAGGATGCAGGGTGCACAATAAAGACTGGCACATGTCCTGTCTGTATTGCACCGGGGACCAGTTTGAGACATCAGTAGGTGATTGCCTATTTCCCCAACTGGAAATGAGATGGAAAGTAGGAATCCATGAGTTTGGAATCTAGCCTCCCTTAGAGAAAGCACAAGCACCTGTTGGCCTAGTACATTTGACCTTCTCCCCTGACCTGGGCTGGACCCCAAAGCTGGCCAGGGTCAGAGCAGCACCTGTGAGAGCTGTGGGACCACCATGGAGAGATGAAGACACCACTGACTGTCTGCCTCGCCCTCGTCACCAAGCACTCAATTGGAGAACTGAGGCTTTTTGCATTTTTTTGTAAAAGGGTCAGTAATGCTCTCCTTGGCAGCACATATACTAAAATTGGGATGCTACGGAGAAGATTAGCATGGCCCGTGCGCAAGGATGACACACAAACTCATGAAGCGTTCAATATCTATAATAATAAAAGCATAATATGCAAATCGACCAGCAGAACGACCGTCCAGATGACCTTCCGGATGACCATGCTATGACACGCACTTGGCCAGGCCAGCCAAGGTGGGTGCGATGCGATTGGTCAGGGGCCCTGTCATCGCCCCACAATCGCCCTGCAGAGGGAGGCCCAGGCGCTGTGGCGGGTGTGCAGGGCCTGCCAGCGATCATCCCACAGAGGGAGGCCCAGGCCAGCCAAGTGATTGCACCCCGCGCCTGTCACCCGCAGAGGGAGGCGACTGGTGGCAGGGGAGGGGTGGAGCAGCCCTGTACAAAAGGCAAGCAGTGGTGGGGGCGGGGCCAGCTGCCAGCAGCTGAGGTGGGGGAAGGAAAGTCCCCATAGGCCCCGATCGCCGGCCAGGCCTAGGGACCCTACCCGAGGGGTCCTGGATTGGGAGAGGATGCAGGCCAGGCTGAGGGACACCCCCACCCCCTTGTGCACAAATTTCATGCACCAGGCCTCGAGTTTTAAAAGAAAGGTCAGTAGCTTTATTTCATAAAGAGGTCTGTGATGCAAAAAAACCCCATAAAAACCAAAAGACCAAAGGGGAGGAAAACCCAAAAGAGGGTGGGGTGGGGGAAGTAAGACAAACTTTACTAGGCTGTCAGCCAAGAAAGGCAGGGACTACAACTGTCTTCCCAGCCTTAAGTGCCTGGCACAGAGCCAGGCTCCAGTAGGCACTCAATAAAGATTTGTTGAATAACAGATGGTATTGTATTTTCATAACAGTCCTATAAAGTGTGTATTGGTTTGTACATTTTAATGAGATGAGAAAACTGAGCTCAGAGAGGTTGAATGACTTGCCTTTGGTCACACAGCTGGAACATGGCAGGCCTGTGACTCAGACCTCGTTATGTGTAAGCCACGGGCCACGTGCCTTCAGGAGTCTAAAACAGAGGGAGTGGTAGGGACACGTACATCTTCTCGCTCGCTTGCTTGCTCTCTTCAACACAGTCACTCCCAGTTGCTTTGTATTTTTGTTTTGTTTTTTTGCTGTTATATTGTTAACTAAATTTTTTTAAGTTTTGACATAATTTCAGAATTACAGAGAAGTTTGCAACGAGTATAAATAATTCTCAGACCCTTTTCGCATGTCTGTAGAGGTATATTCTTGGAAAATCTTGTGAGCCGTTTTAACATGAGATCGGGCCACACTGCATAGGGATTTCCAGATATCTGTGAGGTAGGGTGTGTCCCTTTGAGAATGTTTACGGGTGTGTGTGTGTGTGTGTGTGTGTGTGTGTGTGTGTGTGTGTGGAAAAACAGCCATGTGACCCCACCCAGGAACTAAAGCTAACCCAAGAGCAGCCCTCAAGGGCTTGCTGGATGAAAACATGAGAGAAGAGTCTAGGGTTTATAATTTTGCATGGAAGAACTCCCCGTCTTCCATGGGGAATATAAAAGTGGCTTATGAAAAAGACGACTTCAGCTTCCCAATCGGACACCCTCAGGCGTGGCATCATACCTCCCAGCTGCCAAGAACAACAAGCGATGGTTTCCCAGACAGCTGCGCCCCATGCCATTTCCTCTCCTCGCTGCCGCAATTAAAGATTAATGTTTATACTGTTTTATCTGGTCCACGCCCTCCACACAGGTTGTTCTTAACCCTCTCCTTGCTTTCACTCTTGGTACCCCTGTACCCACCTTCTCGCTTTGGTTTCCAGGGTTCCTCTTTCTTCCTGCTAAGACAGGTGCATTCCCAAAGGCGTTGCATTTGGAGGAGGGCATGTGTGGGTTCTTCCTTGTCTGAGAGGAAGGGGGTCTTCTTTAAGGGGGAAACAGTTTGAAAGTTTCCCAAATCAGGAGTTTCTCTCCAGTTCTGACATTAAAGAAACCAGTGTCCGCTGCTGGCTTTAAGTTTCCTTGGAAATACTCATTGAAGCTTCTGGAAAGTTATTTTAATATACACCCTTTCTTTTTTTCCCTAACCAGTGACACCAAAAAATAAGATTGCTTTGGGGTTTCACATTGGCAGATAGAATGCTCCCAGGGGAATTCGAGGCCGGCCCTGAAACGAGGGGAGGACCATTCTGCCTTGGTATTTGTTAGCCAACGCGGGCCGCCAGGAGAGTGCTGACACTGAGAAGTTCCTGAGATAGTTTATAGTCAGCACACCCCTCTCAGGGTCTAGAACAGGGGTGGGCAAACTTTTTGACTCGAGGGCCACAGTGGGTTCTTAAACTGGACCGGAGGGCCGGAACAAAAGCATGGATGGAGTGTTTGTGTGAACTAATATAAATTCAAAGTAAACATCATTACATAAAAGGGTACGGTCCATTTTTTTTTTTTTTATTTTTATTCATTTCAAACGGGCCGGATCCGGCCCGAGGGCCGTAGTTTGCCCACGGCTGGTCTAGAATCAAAGCACCTGAACGGATCAGGAGCCATTTTACGTCTTAACAGCATCTGTGCAAGTTTGGCTCTAGCCCATCCATGTGTGATCCGTGTGCGTGATCCGTGTGTGTGGAACTCTAGCTCCCAGGGAGCGGTGGGACAAGTGCCTGCTAGGGTAGTCTCCAGCGTGAGGACGGTGTGGTGGATTCAGCTGGGACAGCGGCCCCTCTTCAAAGGTTTAACTGGGGGGATAAATCATTCACTTTTAAGTGCTCTTCCTCTTTTTGTCTGGGAGGTTGCTAGGTCCCTTCATCTTGTCTGAGTTGCTACTCTGGTTCGGATGTGATTATGCAGCTTTTAAGTTTACAAACACCCACGTGGGAACAGTGGCACCTGTTCGGGCCGTGGAAACAGCACAGAGGACCTGGATTAAAATTGAGCATGGTCTGTTAACTAGTTGGGTTACCCCAGACAAGCCACTTGACTTCTGTAAGTCTCAGTGTCCCTGTCTGTAACGCGGGGGTGCTACTTAGTTCTTTGTCAGGAGGATCAAATGAGGACACCCTGTGGAAGTACTTAGTGTTTCAGTAAACGTTTGGAGTTACTCTGGGATCCGGCTTCAGATAAGTTCCATCACTTCCACAGAATAGTTAAGTTCCTATTGGCAGGTTAATTTACTTCTTAGAACTTGATCTCATCCGGAAACTGCAATAATAACACCTACCTGGTTAACTTGTTGGGAAACTGGAATAATAACACCTACGTGGTTAAATAATAACACCTACTTGGTTAAACAAGTCAGATGCCCGATATACCTGGCTTCAAGGGGTCACAAGAGCTCGGCCAACTGCGATCACATGGTAGCCTTTGCATGATGTCATACTAGTACCCTGGCTGAGCTCTTTGAGACAATAAACGACTAGTGAATTCTTCAACAGGGATAAGAGTATTTAACTGGTATTGTCCCTGCAGAGAGTGAGTGGGGAGGTAAGGGTAGGGATGAGAGTGGGTGGGTAGGGGAAGTCTGGCTACTTGTATCTTGACATGAGGATTTGTTTGGAAAATAAATTTCCTTCTGGTAATTGTATATAATGTGACAGGTTGGTGATTAATGCCAACTTTTATTAACTATTGTACAATATTGTAAAGCTGTAAGATCATAAAGGTCATAAAACTTGCTAAAGAGAAGATTTTGATATGTCTTTAAATAGTGTTTAAAATTGAAATAGGCAATCTAGCAGGTACTTTTAGGGAATGGTGTTTTTGCAGAAGGGAAAATTAGCAAAGACAGTTTTGCAAAACAATATTTGATGAAGTGTTGCTTTTAGCTGCTGACAAATTAGTTTTTGATATATCCCTCAGGAAGACTGAAGGAATGAGAACCGTAGTTGGTGGGTAAGAGTTTGAAAGTGAGAGGGGAAGAAAGTGTTAGAGAGAGAGAGAGAGAGAGAGAGAGAGAGAGAGTGTGTTTCAAGGTAAAGTGCCCCACAGTTGGTCATAATGGTCTCATGTGTCAAGAATTCTGACTTATCTGCATTTTTTTCTCTGATTGCTCATGTGTGGCATGGCTTGTTTTTCTTCTAGGATGTGGAGAAAGAGAAGGAAACCCACAATTACCTCAGCAAAGAGGAAATCCAAGAGAAAATTCATAAATACAATTTAGCAGTCACAGACAAGTTGAAGATGACCTTGGTAAGCACCCCTGATACACTTTAGGTTGACAGAGGTAAAAAACAAGTATGAGTTGTTGCTGTTACAATCCATCTGTTTGTTTTAAAGCAGTGGTTCTCAACCTTCCTAATGCCGACCCTTTAATACAGTTCCTCATGTTGTGGTGACTCCCAATTTCATTGTTACAAATTGAACATAATTAAAGCATAGTGATTAATCACAAAAACAATATGTAATTATATATGTGTTTTCCGATGGTCTTAGGCGACCCCTGTGAAAGGGTCGTTTGACCCCCAAAGGGGTCACGACCGACAGGTTGAGAACCGCTGTTTTAAAGTCTCTGAGTCACAGTTGCAGAAGGTTAATGGTCCAGGTATGTAGAACAGGAAATGTTTCCGCGTCTTTCAAATTATTGTGAAGTAGCTTTATCTCAAAATCAGTTAAATGAAGTTAAATTTTATTTTAAAAGATTTTGTGCCCTCCAAAGGACTTATAGCAGTGAGTGTAATCTTTGCCTGTTTAACATATAGGCGGTAACTCAGATTCTAATGAGGCCCTACATACGTTTATCTTGTGTAAATAAATTTGGAAGTTTCAGGAAAAGGGTTTGTGCCAATGGATTGGAATCTAATTGAGCTCAGACTTTTCACAGCTGGTTGTCGAGAATATGATGAGGTATGTAGTATCCGCTCCCTGTGTGTTGTCGATTCAAGCTCCTGCAACAGTGTGCCTACACTCTGTGGAGCTCGGAGGGGAGCACAGGGGAGCACAGGGCTTGGAGAGGAAAGGAGCTCTGACTACCAAGCTGGAGTATTCCTGCTCCTTTAACTTGGACTGGCATCTATACCCCTCTGCTCCCCCCACCCCACTTGGGGACTTTCCTCGCGGCACCTGCCATCCCTTGGTGCCAGTTTCCGGGGCCCTTGGACCCCTGCCTCTCAGTCTATTGACTGAGCTGTCAAGAGTTCAGCAAAGGACAGGGTGACCTGTTTAGAACAGGCCCTACTGAGTTCTGTGACCCCAGGGGAGGAGCTTTTAAATATAAACCCTTGTGATAAAAGATCCCTCCCTAGTGGGACTCTGCCAAAAAGGAGAGAGGGGCAGATGAACTCAAGGCTACTCTTCATCACTCCCGCAGTGATGTTCTCCTTTTTCAAACAGTTCTCATCCAAGTAGATAAATTCCACCCCCCCACCTTCTGTGGAGTAATTAAAACAAGCAAATTTCCATGTTTCAAGATGAAAATTTTGAGTGTTGTATACTACTTTCCACAAGACTGAACAAGTGAATTAGTGTTGTAAAGTGATCCTGTGGAAAGGAAGAAAAATAATCCTATATAATAAAACCCTAATATGCAAATCGACTGAATGGTGGAACGACTAGTCGCTATGATGAACACTGACCACCAGGGGACAGACGCTCAACACAGGAGCTGCCCCCTGGTGTGCTCCCACAGGGGGAGCGTCACTCAGCCAGAAGCTGGGCTCATGGCTGGTGAGTGCAGTGGCGGTGGCGGGAGCCTCTCCCACCTCCACTGCAGGCCGGGCTGAGGGAACCTTCTTCCCCCCACCCCCCCCCACCCCCAAGTGCATGAATGTCGTGCACCAGACCTCTAGTGGGCCAAAAAGGAGTTTTTTAATGTCCTACTTTAACTGTGTCATTTATATGTAACACCTGATAATTTATTTAAATAAAACATTACAATAAATTTTTCAAAAAATATGCTGAATGTAAAATAGAAAGTGAAAACAAGACCGTTATTACCATTTTTGGCAATTAAAAAATAGTAATTCTACCATAAGTTAAGATAGGTGCTAAAACTCCTATCAAATTATGTATATTAAACATATGCAGGTTTTTTTTTATAAAAGTTATAACCTCACTATAGCTAGTAAAAATATATGTATATATAGAAGGAGACATAAATACCATCTTAAATTAAAAAAAAGACAAGTGCTTATATTATATCTGTAGTTCACACTATAGCTTGGATTTATTTTAAAAATATTGTTGCTTGAGGTGCCTGAAGCCCATCGCATACCCTGTACTCCACGGGATGTACTTGTGTAAGAGTTTCAGTGAAATTGCTAACCTAGTGCATGTCTAACAGCCAGGAGGATGGAGAAGAGCTTGTTTCCTTACTGCCTGCTCCTTGTTGACTTAGGTATTTCAAAGCCCTGCTTGTGACCTTCCTTTTCTGTGTAATAGCTGGTCATCAGTTACAGATGTCGTCCTTAGTGCATTAGCCCCTAGACCTGTGCCCCGGGCCTTACTGAGCCCTGTGGTTCGGCCAGCTTCCGCTCCAGGGGCTGTACCCTCGCCAGGGCCCGTGCAGCTTCAGAGGCGCGGGTCTGGGCTTCAGTCGGCACTGTGTCAGGAGGCGTCTCCTCCCCACATCTGCCCTGCAGACCTTGCCTCTGGAAGCACTTAGTTGGGGTTGTACCCTCCCCCAGAGGTCATGCACATAGGAGTGATCTCTAGTGAAGTTTGGCCACAGAGCTGTACGCGGCAAGAACAAGTGCGGGAGTGTTGCGCCTTCCTTGTTTTGTTTGGATCTGACCCTTCCCTCAAGTGCCGCCATCCGCGAAGCTAAGAGCGCGCTTTTCTTCCCGCTTCAGAATCCGAATGGGACTTACACTGGCTTCATCAAGGTGCAGATGGAGCTCTGCAAGCCCCCGCAGGCGTCTCCGAGCACCGGAAGGCCCGCTCCCGGCAACAGCGGCTGCATGAACACTCTTCACATCAGCAGCACCACGACCGTGGGGGAAGTGATCGAGGCCCTGCTCAAAAAGTTCCTCGTGACCGAGAGCCCTGCCAAGTTTGCACTTTATAAGCGTTGTTACCGGGAAGATCAAGGTACGTGGCCACGCGTAGGATGAACGTGGTCTCTGCTTTTATTTATGTCTCCTGTGCTCATTGGCAGAAGGAGGGCTAGTGGGTGTGGCCGGCAGTTACGTCAGAGCCGGGCAGGTTCTAGAGGACCTGTGGTCATGGCCTGGGCTTATGCTTGCTGGCTGTCCGTAGTTTTGAGCTGGACAGTGTGCACCTCAAGAGCTCAGGCATCATGTGTGATGAGCATTCATGTGCAGGGAGATGGCTTTGATTTCCTTTGGTAACTTTGATTTTAATGCTCTTTAGGACAAAAAGCATGCCCCGTGCTTGAAGTCTGCAGTAGCACATCCCATATGAGATGTGCAGCTGAACAGGGAGTGGCCTGGTGGACTTGTGTTCTGAGACCCTGAGGCTGGGGAGGCCCGTGTGTCTGACGGCACATCCAGACTCGTGCATGGCCAGCCGAGCTCTTCTCTCCCTGGCTTGCCTCTCTAGCCATTACACTGGGGCATTTTGGCACCCAGTCCCCCAGAGGCACTTACAATCTGAACTTAATACCCACATTCAGTGGATAGAAGGAGAATATTAAATTTCTGTGTGAAATGGAATAAGATATTCCAGGTCAGGTTCTCAGGCAGAAATTGATACCAGTCGTGGACAACAGTGATTGAGTGATTGACTTAAGTAATTAATTTGAAAATGGTGTCTGAGAACTCAGCTACTTATTTATTTTTATTTAAAAGACTTTTAATATATATTTTTATTGATTTCAGAGAGGAAGGGAGAGGAAGAGAGAGAGATAGAAACATCATTGATGAGAGAGAATCACCGATCGCCTGCCTCCTACACACCCCACACTGGGGATTGGGCCCACAACCCGGGCATGTGCCCTGACTGGGAATCGAACCGTGACCTCCTGGTTCATAGGTCACTGCTCAACCACTGAGCCATGCCCATCAGGCAGAACTCAACCATTTATGTTCTCTAGTTTTTCTGGGGAAAAGCCTAAAGCAGCTCTAGAAAAAGATAATACTAACACGATAGGAATGCCCTCAGTTGGATGAGGATGGAACCTGGCTAGTTGCTGAGTGTGTGCACATTTTTGGAATACATGCCATGCATGGGCTGGGCCCTGCAGAATACAGGTATGAATGGACTGAGGTTCCCATCCTCAAGGCCACAGGCTCAGTGAGGGGGGGCGGGGGGGGGCAAGTTCACTTCTGTAGGGAAATGAGCACCTACAGTGCAGTTGTACCCGAAGTGCCAAAGGAATGTAGATAAGCTCAGATGGCATTTTTACCTTGCCAGCTTATTTGCTGGCTCACCTGGACTTCAGCTGTGCAGTCCTGTTGAGATATTACCTTCATGGCTGCAAATCTTTTAACATTACAGGCAATGCCAGTACTGTGTGTGTGTGTGTGTGTGTGTGTGTGTGTGTGTGTGTGTGTGAGAGAGAGAGAGAGAGAGAGAGAGAGAGAGAGAGAGAGAGAGATATGAGGCATATAGCTGTGCTTAAAGTCACCTGAGCTCATATTCTGACTCTGTTTGTGGTTGCAAATTAAATTAATCTGCAGAGAGATTTTCTGAAGCTCTGACTTCATGTTCTTTGGATGGTTTATGTTTATTGTTTTTAAAGGGGTTGCAGATCCTTTTAAAAGAAGTTTCTTATCTTGCTTTCTAAAGGGAGGAGCAGAATTAATTATTGGCCCATTTGGGGGAGGATTACCCATTTAAATTCATTCTTGAAAATTATTTCCTTTTTGATCAAGGCACAGTTTATATTGTGCAGCTACAAAGAAAATAGTATAGCTTTCATCCCACTGTGGGCTATTGGTAATAAGATGAGGAGGATGTGATTTGGGGCTGTTGCCTTGACCTGGGGGAGGGGTGGGGAGGGCTGGGGAGGGGTGTGTGGCCCAGGGGATGATGCAGTGCTCCACCGTGACTTGCTCCTGTTTCCTCACCCAGTCTACGCCTGCAAGCTCTCAGACCGGGAGCATCCACTGTACCTGCGCTTGGCAGCAGGGCCCAGAACAGACACACTTAGTTTTGTTCTCCGTGAACATGAAATTGGAGAGGTAAGTACATGACTGCTTTAAACTGTACACACCAGCTGGTCCTGTTTTATTGCTCTAGTCTAGTGGGTTTACCATTGGAAGAGGGAGGGGTGTCCTGCGGAGGGCAGCTTCCTGTGTGTTTTTGAATCGTTAGAAATGAACCCAAAGTTAGTCTACACTATACTTCTTTACAACACTCATTATATTGGCCTGTAGTTTTCAGAGGTGGAGGAAATAAAGTTTTAACTTGATCCCCACCCGAAGAGGCATTCTCGCCCCCTCCACCTCTGAATTCCTCTAATCCAGCTCAACTTTGAAAGTTGACACTCTCCATATGTTCGCTACTAACAAAGTCTCCAGGCTAATTCACTCCAAAGGGAATTCAATCTCTTTACAAGGAAAGACATTTAACTTTGTAGAATCTTTTTTTCCCCTTGGCCCAGATGATGAAGAAATTATGTTTATGTATGTACCATCATTTGCCATTTTCTCTCCAGGGAGGATTGTATTTAGGCCAGTCAGTTGAAGGAGAAAGCACTTTGGACTGTCCTTCTAGATCAAGTGTCACCTTTAAAAGGACACTTGAGCAAGTCTCTCAGGCTCTAGGTCCCAGTCTTTTGTCTGCAACAGGAAATGGTATGACCTGTCCAATTAGTGATACAGCGAGAATGGGGTTTCTGGGTTAAAAAGTTAGGGAACCAGGACTCCACCTCTGTTAGATTAGGAGCACGACCTTGGATAAGTTTGATCTTTTCAGTTCTCAGTTTTAACATCTGAGAAGTGGGACTAAGGACTTTAAAAGGTGGTTTTAAGTTTCAAATTAGAAACGTATGTAAATATGCTTTGTAAATAGTATGTTTATGTCCATGTGAATTGGAACTTTATTTGGGCACTTTTGAAGTTTCTTTTGATTCTGATGTTCTGAAGTTTTAAACTTCGCTGTCATTTTGGGGAGAAAACTGGGTGTGGCTTTGGTTGACACGTGGCAGCGTGTCCTCTGTGAGCGGACATGTCAGCCTTGTCTTGCTAGTGTCTTGTTTTCCTGGCTATTGGCCTTGACATATTGCACATAGTGGTGCAATTAGAGCCACATTTATTGGCGGGGAGGGAGTTAGGGTTTTGAAATTTACATTGTGTTTTAACGCTCTGAATTGCTTTATTAGACTTCTGAATGGTGTTCTTATTTCTCAGTGTTTTAAGGTTAGCTAAACTGAGGGAAGAAATCCATAGCTGTCAGGAAGAGGGAGGAGCTTATTTTATTTTGGAGAACATGCGGGAAAAGTAAAATGTTAATTTTTACAACTTAACAGAATATTCCAGTGTAGAAAGTTTTACTCTCCTGTTCCATGTTTCTCATTTTCTTTCATAATGATCTCCATCTCTGGACCTTCTGTCATGGAGCCACTGGGTGGTTTCACTCTGTCCCCCTCTGTTCACCGTATTGGATTCTCTCCAGGCTTTTCCCTGCCCCACACCCCGCGGCAGAGATCGCAGCCAGGACCCAGGGCCCCCTTTCGGGAGGGGAGGATGTCCGGTTTGAAAAGTCCTCCCAGGTGATGCCAGATACCCTTCTTGATATTTACTGTTCTACTGAAAAAATGAAAAACAGCCCCACAAACACTTATTTTGTGCCTTCTAAGTACCCAGTGCTTTTAGGGAAGCAGAACTCAGAGCCTCGAGGGCAAGAGACAAAGCCCAAATAGTGAGAAGCATGACAGCTTGGTGTAGGTGAGAGGAATACTCAGCAAATGATTATAATAATTTTTATATCTTTTTTGATCAGGGTTACCAGTGCTCAGTGAGAGCTTTCTAATAGACTTAGTCCTGGGTGGAAAGGGAGGGAGGAAATCATGGAAGGCTTCTTAGAGAAAGTGGCATTTAAGCCGAGACTTGATGGTTGAGTAGGAGTTCGCCAGGCAAAGTGGAGGAAGGGAAAACATGTGCCAAGCCACTTGGGGTAGTAAGTGAGGGGGACAGTGTGAGAGAGGTTAGGGTCTTTCACACTGAGCGGAAGCAACCGAGGGAAGCCATTGAGTGATTCCCAGGAGGGAATGATTTCCATTGAATGTTTGTGGACCATGGTCGACGGGGGTAACTGAAGCCATGGACAGGCATCACGGATAGGGGCGGGACCTCTGCGTTCAGGCTGGCTATTTGGGAGCAGGTTGGGGAGCGTGGAGTGGAGTGAGGAGGCCAGGGAAGGAGATGACGGTGGCCGGCACAAGGGGCGGTTGAGATGGAGAAAGCGCGCAGATGGGAGCACTGTTTGGGAAGTGATCGCATTGACTGTGGGGGGAGAGAAAGAAGACAGTGGCAGCGCTGGCTCCAAGGAGAGGGCAGGATGGAGGGAGTGTGGAGTTGTTGCTAATGCTCCGGGGGTCAGGCCAGGAGGGAACGTGTCTAATGGATGTGGGGCCGTGCAGGTCCCGGCCTTCGGGAGACCCTGTGGGCCATCGGAGCAGCCAGGATGGGGTGGGCATGGCAGGGCTGGTCACGAGTGAGGCTCTTAGAAACCGAGGCACTGGAGGCACAGGCTGTGAGTGCCCAGGCGGGAGGCCCGCCGCACCTTGGGGCGCCCATGGACGGCATCCTTAGTCCTGACAGAATGAAACACCTGGCATTTTTCGTTTTTGCCTTCTCTCACAGTGGGAAGCCTTCAGCCTTCCAGAACTGCAGAATTTCTTGCGTATCTTGGACAAGGAAGAGGATGAGCAGCTGTATAACCTGAAGAGGCGCTACACGGCCTACAGACAGAAGCTGGAGGCGGCCCTCAGCGAGGTGTTGAAACCCGGTTAAAGGCCGGCTCCCGGAGGCTCAGGGCGCGCAGGGACTGCGGACAAACCAGCAGCAAGTCTCTTCTCGGAGGGCTGTTTCCTGGCCCCGTGATGCGAGGGTCTTCCCCCTTTTATCTCTAGAGCTAGCTCTCCAAACCTGGGCCGCAGCCCCTGCGCCTGGCGACCTCTGTCCGGGATCCCGCGAGCTTGTCTGTTACAGCTGCGTGTCCCTCCCGCGAGCTGGGCCACGCGATGCTCGGAAGCATGGACTCTGGGTTTTGTTTTCTCGTCTTCTCTGTTATTTTAATTATTTGATGATGATGTTAAGCTTAAGGATGTGCAAATGATTTTTAAAAAGCTTAACAAGGAATCTTATCTGAATACTTGTCCTATGTTGAAACTACCTGTCTTTTTTTTTTTTTTTTTTTTCAATATCAGAGGGAACATCCATGTGAATGAAAGGCACAGGAAGCTGGGAACTCTGAGGAATTTGGGAGGGACTTTGGAGGAGCTTGACATTTCAGGAAAGTAAAGAGCAAGTTGGGAAGAAGGCTTGAGTGGAGTTGGAGGAGCTCTGAGTGAGGGTGGTTTGGGTGATGAGTTGATGGAGGAGAGAGAAAGGTATATTTGTTTGTCAAGGAGTTAAAAGCATTCAGTTTTGAAGTGTTAGACCCACTGTAGCACTGCTTGGTTTCTTAGTGAATAAAATATGAAAACAGCACCAAAGAAAGTAGGAGCTAGACCAAAGAGGGGGGTGGTGACTGAGGCCGACCGGAACGTTGTTGCATGCCATGCCGGCAGGTGATGGTCCAGAGCCGGGGAGGGGAGCCTGCCTTCCCGGGTCCTGCCTTCCCAGATTCTGCCTTTTCAAGTGGAAGGTGCAGCTTCCCTGGGCAGGTGGAGCAGGGACTGTGTGTAACTCCTGCTGAGTTATTGCTTTTCCCTGAGGTTGTTTCCAAAGCTGAAAAGGAGTCTGGGTAGGGCCCCTGTTTCTCCCGATGGTTGGCTGGGAGATTTGTTCAGGAAAGAGCTCACTGCACACTTTGTGACAATCACTCCTCCGTTTCCCTTTCCCTTCCCCTCCCTATCTTTTCCCTCCTTCCCTTTCCCTTCTCCCTTCCTCTTACCAATGGAAGTCCGTTCTGTGTAGTGGAGAACAGGGCTATGGATGAAAGACCCAATACTACCAGAACCTCGGTTCCGAGGAGGCCTTCACTGAGGAGGACGACAGCAAGAAGGGGGAGGGCCCTCCCCTGGCACCACAGAGGGGCAATTTATGGAAACATTTTATCAAAAGTGCATGTTCCTTCCGACCAAAGAAATGCATGTGCAATAGAAGCCTTCCTTAAAGCAAGTTAAATAACCTCATTTTATGCAGCAATTAATCTGAAAACAATGGGAAAGGTGTACTGTGGTTCTAGAGAGGGATTTACAGTCTATTTTTTTTTGTCTAGATATTTTTTGTTTTTATAAATTCCCAAGGAATTGTTAACGCTTTGGTGACACCTACTGGATTCTTTGTGAAATTCCAAGGTGCTTCAGCTCTTTGCCTTCTCCGCGAACTGTGCCTTTTAATGCATTTGTTTCCCTCCCGGGGGCTCTTCTGACTGTCAGAGAGCTCCCTCTCGGAGGCAGATGAAGTGCTGGCGATGCTGTGCCACACGTTACTGAGACAATCGTATCTTCCTAAGCTTTTCGAGGAAAGATGGAAAAAAAAGTAGAGCTAGCTATAAAATATGTATGGCACATCTTGTTTAATTTTGCATGTGACTTCTTTTTAGTGCATTGATGAGGTTTTAGTGTCATTGTCACCCAACACTTTATTGTTCAGGGAATGCCTTCACGGTTTTTATACTGGTTTTACTATTCAGACTGTGGCTTGGGTTTGAGTATAGTGTTATCAACCACCTGCTCTTTTCTCTACCCATCCCAGTAAGCTTATATTTTGTGAAGCATTTGTTTCTCAGATTAAGACACTGTTAGAACCTAATGTAGTAGCTGATGGGTATCTGAATTTTTTTTTTTTTTTTTTACTTGAAGTAGATTGTCTAAAGTAGGCACCCTCACCTGTATCATCCAGACCCTGTTTATTGTCGTGTGCACTACAAGTTGCAATTCGGAAAATTCTTACTGTTCTTGAAGATCGATGCTCTCTCCAAGACACTGGTTACTGCAGCGAGGTTAATGTGTAAAAGAAGGGCCAGTAAGGCCACTGATTTTTAAAAATCATTGTGCAAATTCTTATGTTAAATTATCTAAGCTTTGCTGTAATACTGTTTTCTCTTCACTATGTGATGGTACAGGAATGATGTCAAATGAAGGGGGGAAATATTGCAGGGGAGCATTGCAAATTACAGACATAAAAGTTATAATATTTATAATTTTGAGGAGTGTAAGTTTATTTTTATAGGGAACATTTTTCTTCCCTAAATTGTTTTTGGAATGGCAATTTGTTTCCATTATTAAAAGTCGATGTTGTCAGTTGACATTTGTGTGTTTTTACTTATGGTACTGCACCAGGTACAAGAAGGTCACAGGAGTGGGAGAAACGTCTTTAGCATATACGTGGGGACACATGCTAGAGGGTGACAGTTTTTACTAGGTTTGAGTGGGGCATATCTGTTCTCTCAAATGTCATTTTTCCTTTGTCTTATTGGGGAAAATAACCCTAGCTGAGTGTCTGCCCATATAATACACTAGTGGCCTGGAGCACAAAATTCGTGCACGGGGGAGGAGGTGTTCCTCAGCCCCGCCTGCACCCTCTCCAATCTGGGACCCCTCGAAGGTTGTCCTACTGCCAGTTTACAGGGATCAGGCCTAAACTGGCAGTCAGACATCCCTCTCACAATCCAGGACTGCTGGCTCCTAACCGCTCACCTGCCTGCCTGCCTGCCTGATTGCCCCTAACCACTCTGCCTGCC
>NW_005364914.1:3274962-3305013 GCF_000412655.1 Myotis brandtii | reverse complement strand
CCCCCAACTGGCCCCCCTGCTGGTCTGCTTACCCCCAACGGCCCTGCCCCCCACCAGCCTGATCACCTACAACTGCCCTCCCCTCTTGACCTTTAACTGCCTCTACCTCAGCCCCGCCACCATGGCTTTGTCCAGAAGAATGTCTGGAAGGTCTCCCAGTCTAATTAGTATATTACCCTTTTATTAGTATAGATAGAGGCCTGGTGCACTGGTGGGGGCCGGTTGGTTTGCCCTGAAGGGTGTCCCGGATCAGGGTTGAGGTTCCCTTGGGGCATGGGGCGGCCTGGGCGAGGGGCCTGTGGTGGTTTGCAGGCTGGCCACGCCCCTATGGGGTGAGGGTCCCCGCTGGGGGGCGTGGCCAGCCTGGGTGAGGAGCTGAGGGTTGTTTTCAAGCTGTCCACACCCCCTTCAGAGTGGGGGTCCCCGCTGGGGTGCCTGGCCAGCCTGGGTGAGGGGCTGATGGCTGTTTGCAGGCTGGCCAAGCCCCCCAGCGAGGACTCGCACCCCATGAGGGTGTGGCCAGCCTAGGTGAGGGGCTGAGGGCTGTTTTCAAGCTGGCCACACCCCCTTCAGGATGGGGGGTCCCGCTGGGGTGCCTGGCCAGCCTGGGTGAGGGGCTGAAGGCTGTTTTCAGGCTGGCCACACCCCCTTCAGGATGGGGGTCCCCCTGGGGTGCCGGGCCAGCCTTGGTGAGAGGCTGATGGCTGTTTGCAGGCTGGTCACAACCCCTTCAGGGAGGGGGTCCCCACTGGGGTGCCTGGCCAGCCTGGGTGAAGGGCTGATGGCTGTTTGGAGGCTGGCCACGGCCCTGGGCAACCCAGGCTCCCAGCCCCTCCTTGAGCAGAGGCCACAGCGGCTGGAAGCAGGTATCTGGGATTTATTTGTCTTCTATAATTGAAACTTTGTAACCTTGAGCGGAGCCCACAGCCGGCCAGGGCAGGCGGGAAGCTTGGCTTCCCCCATCACCAGGGGCCACCCGAGCCTTCTGCTTGCTCCAGCTCCGTGGCCACCGCCATCTTGGTTGGGTTTATTTGCATACTTGATCCTGATTGGCTGGGGGGCATAGCTTGTGAGTGTAGTGGAGGTATGGTCAATTTGCATGTTTCTCTTTTATTAGATAAGATTACTAATCTTAGGCACGCATGCAAAGTGTATAAAGCATGAGAACAGTTTAGAGAATTATTATAAAGTGGGGCACCCTGTGGCTACTACCAACATAGAACATTGTAGGTTCCTTAGATACCTTTCCCTCTACGTACCCCCCACCCCCCCATTCTTACCCCTGAGGCCTCCCATCCTTGAAACAGACCACTTTCAACATAAAAGCATTTGAATTTTGGTCAACATGACTGTCTCACATGGGTGGGGAGTGATTAGTGGTCAGCAGTGGTGACTGGCTGGGTTTAACCCCCACCCACTCCCCACCCTGAGCACCACTGTCTTCTGATCTTAGACCTCCAAGCTGGCTGCAGATCAGTGTTCTTCCTACTGCACTGTCCCCTAGTGGCACTGATGACATAGTAAGGCTACACTGGTTGAGGGGGTAACATTTCAAGAACTAGAGCTGCTTCACAAGTGAGAATATCATAATAGAAAATGATGGCTCCACACAGTTCCTTTTCCACTGAACTATCCTTAGGAATCTAATTTGGGATTTCAGCCTTGGTTATTATCCGAGGTGCAGGGGGATGTTTTGAAACGTTTATTCCTTAAAGGGAATTAGCTTCCTGCCCAAGGCTTCTCTTCCGAATGTGTCACTGGTTACAAAATCAGTTCTCAAGAATTACATGCTGCATTTGGGACTCTGTCAGATGATCCCAATTAGGGGTTCTGTGTTTTTGAAAGAGGAGGGAAATTCTCTGTAGGATCAACAAAGTGCTGAACGTGTGCCAGGCATTATTCTAAAAAGCTTAATGCGTATTAACTCATTCCCATTTTGCAGGTGAGGAAACAGGTGCATCGAGGTCCAGCAGCTTGCCTGTGGCCCCGAGAGAGAGGCAGCCGAGCTGCTCGGCCTCTCCATCCTCTTCCTGTGAGCACAGTCCAGTTGTTGCATTGCGCTGCTTGTTCGAAGCCTTCTTGGTTGCCGCTCATGGGCAGTGTATCTGACCGCACTTTCGGGGACTCTGAGAGGTGAAAGCACAGCCTTGATATCGGTGCTTTATTGTCCGTTTGTGCTCCTTTAGCATCCGTGTGAGTGACTGTACTAAGTGACAGAGGGTGAAACACCTGCTGTGTTTTCCTCTGCAGGTGCTGTTGTAGGGGAGAACCCGGCAGGGCAGGTAACAGAGCCCAGTGTTCTTACTGCAACCAGCCAGACAGCTGCCTGGACCCACCAGGAGAACGCTTCAGAGTCGAGTTCCGGAGGCTCCCCCAAACACTTGCAAGGCTGGAGTTTTACTCCCCATCAAGGATGCTCCTCTTCAAAGGAGCATGGAAAACTAGGTACCAAAAGTGTACCCTTGTCTCGTGTGAATCACTGCTTGCTTAATTAACACGTTGTGGAGCAGTAGTTTTATTGTTAGCTTTACCCACTGGCCAGATAAGGTCCTATTGAACGAGTACAGAAAACGTTTACATAAATGTTAAAGGCCCGCTTTAAAATTAAATACCCATTACATTTTGAAGTTATTTATTACATGTTCTTACAAGCTAATATCTTTTTAAAGTATGATACTTTGTAAAACACTGTGTAACATTAAGCGAGAATTCTCGTGATCCGTCTGCAACGTGTTAAGTGTGCACGAAAGCTTCATGTAAGGAAGGATTGGGGGGATGGGACAGGAAGAGGGAAGTGGGCAGTGATTAAAACTGCAGAATTTTTGGTTTGGTTTTGTTTCTTAGTAGTTTGGGTTTCATTTTGTTTTGTTTTTTGGGGGGAAATTTTCTACAAAATGAGAATAGCAGGGTCGAGGACACATCCTTTTGATCTTCAGTAATGGTACAAGGGCAGCTGTAGAAATCGAGCCTTCTGCAAAGTCCAAGTTCAGTGCCTTTTTTCCAAATAAACTTTCTAGGGGAGTTGGCGTGTGCCGGGGAAGATAGCTGGCTGGCGTGTAGGGGTGTGGATGAGGCCATGGACGGTTTCTGTCCCTCGTGCTCCCCTCTTCCAGTTTGCTTTTTAGAGTTTTGTCCTTTTGCAAGTAAAGTGGTTGATCCAGTAGCTCTTGGGGAAAGTTGTTTGTTATGAGGCTGGTAGTCGCAAAAGAGCAGTGTTTAGGATCTGTTGAAAGAGATTGCAAGACCAAATGAGGTCCTTGCGTTGAATCATTTCCTTAAAAAAAGTTGTTAATTTGTGCAAGAGAGGCGAGTCCTGTATAGTCCTCATCTGGCCTGGCTTCTGAAAAGCTTGCCAGGTGACACATGCTGCTGCCAACCCCTTGGTTCCCCTGAGTGCACAGTTTAGTTACCTGCAGTATAAAGCTTTAATGCATAGGATCCATAATATTCTAACACTGTTCAGTTGCTTTCATATTATTAGAGATGTAGTAGGGTTTATGCTTATTAAAATGAGATTTATTATTATGGTTCCTCCCTCACTCTTCCCCTCCCTCCCCCTCCTTACTCTTTTTTTTTTTTTTTTCTTTTCCCAGCCATCAAGCTTGGAACTAATTATAATCATATTTGAGAAATGAGTGTGTCTGGTTTACTGTTAAATCTGTATTCTTATAACTATTTTTTTTAACCTTTCACTTTATATTAGTTTGTTCTGTTCATTTAACCAATCTTTATAGATCACCCTGAGGATGTTAGGTGCTGGGTAGATCTCTGAGAAAGGACATCATGACCCGTGTCCTCATGGGAACCAGGATGCATGAGTAATGCAAACTGGAAAGTGTCATGAAGATCAAGTCCAGAGGCTTAGGAGCATGTAGGAGGCTGGAGAAGGCTTCCTAGAAGTGATGTAGAGCTGAGATCTTAAGGATGAGGAGGACTACCAAGCAGAATTCATAGCTTATATGAAATTTCCTACACGATGGAGCTGGATTCTGAGGTCTTTGGGCAGCACATTATGTGAGCGTCACCTGCTGCTTTCCTCCATTATGAGAAAAGAACTTTAACTGGGGCTAAATAATTCTCCCTAGGTCATGAGTTTGTTTTTGGCAAGAGCAGAGTTAAAACTTACAGTAGCAGTTGCTGTGGGTGAAATCCAACTTTTTCCCCTGTAAAGTGTTTGCTTACCTCACAGGGCTGATGTGGGGACCAATAAGATGGTGAATGTGAAGGTACTGTGTACCCCAGAAGCCCGATCAGTGCAAGGCGGTCTTATCTTCCAAGCTCTTGTTCCTGCTGTGGTGTTAACGGCTGCTCTCCCCTTGGGCCAAGGTGCTGACACTGACATTCATCGGGAAGCATCACTTAGGGTGCAGTTTCGAAGAGGGACATTTTCTAAGCAGAACACTCAAGATTCTAGGATGACTGAATATTCAGCAGCTTCCCTTGTGCTCCCATAAATACAGTGGCAGAATGTGGTCTTTCTTTGACAAGGGAGAGCCAGGTGCTCAGAGCAGCTGGGACTGAGGGATGCCCGTGCTGTCATTTCGCCGTGAGGAGAGCGATGCTGAAACATCCAGGACCGAGGGCCGTGCGCAGGTGCAGTCTGGGGGCCTTCTCCCTTGTGCCTGCTCAGTGCTGTTAGGCATGCATGTGCCTTCTCCCCCAGATCTCTGGACCGTATTTCCAGCTCACTTTGTCTCTCTCCCAGCTGCAGGGCACATCTGTGTGCCCCTTGGAGACAGGAAGGGGCTCCTGAAGTCAGTGTTCACGCCTGGCTGAACTCTTAATGAGGCCCTCCATGGCATTGCAGGGATAAGCAAGGGGCAGGAGGACCGAGGCCCCAGTTCTTGTCTGCCCTGCTGGGCAGATCACCCATTGGCCCTGGGCTTCATTGTCTGTGGACATGTCCGTAAAAGCAGAGTCCAAGGCTGAAGACTACCCCGTTAGACTCTGTCAGTAGTTACTCCTTCCAGGCTGCTGAAGGAATGCAGGTCGCCAGGTTGATCTCAGACCTAATAAAGTTGCTGCCCTCCTACTCTGGGTGATCGGGAGGCCAGGGGAAGAGAAGTGCACAAAGCAGCCTCTTTCTTAGGGACGTGAGCAGGAACAGAAGCTGTTGTGCTTCTGAGCTACTTTCCCAGCATTGGGACAAGGCAAGGGATTAGTGACTGATGACCTTGATTTGGACAACAGGTGCCTCAGAAACCCAGCCCGAACCCTGACGTGCTGCAGCTGCTAAGGGCTGCTCTGGCCTGTGCTCTGCTCCCCCGCACTGGCGTCTGTGAGTTATGGGGACCCCTGGAGCCTGGGAGAGAGTCCATTAAAATATCTTCCGGCCCTAACCTGTTTGGCTCAGTGGATAGAGCATCGGCCTGCGGACTGAAGGGTCCCAGGTTCGATTCCGGTCAAGGGCATGTACCTTGGTTGTGGGCACATCCCCAGTAGAGGGCGTGCAGGAGGCAGCTGATTGATCTCTCTCATAGATGTTTCTAACTCTCTACCCCTCTCCTCTATCCCGCTCCCTTCCTCTCTGTAAAAAATCAATAAAATATATTTTTAAAAATCTATCTTCCGACATGTGCCGAGAACATTTTAACAACGGCTTCAACCAGGAAGCCTCTACTTGGCGTTAGCAACAATAGCTGGGAACCAGTGTTTGTTTCCATTCCTCAAGCATGTAATGCACATGACTTTTCCTCCCCTTCGGGGATAAGTTGAGCCTTTACCACTAGACAGCTTTGCCCTAGCCCAGGTTTCCTCTCTGTAAAAAATCAGTAAGATATATATATTTTTTTAAAAATCTTCCGACATGTGCCGAGAACATTTTAACAACGGTTTCAACCAGGAAGCCTCTAATTGGTGTTAGCAACAATAGCTGGGAACCAATGTCTGTTTACATTCCTCAAGCATGTAATGTACATGACTTTTCCTCCCCTTTGGGGATAAGTTGAGCCTTTACCACTAGACAGCTTTCCCTAGCCCAGGTACCTACAATTGGATAGGTTTTGACAAAAGGCTTGCTCCAGTTTTTCTTGGTAAACTAGCTTTGGTCATTATATTAGTCATGTAGTGCTGCGTAACAAATTACTCCAAAACCAGCAGCCTAAAATATTTACTTTATCATTTACTTTTTGTGGGTCAGTAGTTTGGAGCAGGTTGGCTGGTGGTTCTGGCTTGGGGGTCGGTCTCTCACGAGTTAAGATGACGGCTGGGGCTGCACGTTGTCCTATGAACTCTTCATTCTTCATCTGCTTCTGAGATGGCTCACACGGTGTCAAGGTGGGGCTGGTCATTGGCAGTTCTCACATCTGCACCACACAGACTTCACCTGAGGGCTGTGTGGGTGTCTTCATGTGGTGGCAGGTTCCCTCAGAGTATCCAAGAGAGAACAAGGTGCAAGTGGCCATGTCTTTTATGATCTAACCTCAGAAGTCACACCACCACATACTGTCCTATGGGTGGCGTGGACCAACGCTGATGCATTGGATCCTCAGGAGCCACCTTGGACACTGGGTGACCACAGCCATGCTGGAAGCACTTAAATGAGGTGTGAAGAGAATTCTGTTTTGATTTCTCTTGCAACAACCAGGCCATGAAGTGGAACAAGAAGCCATTTGAATGGTAATGGCACCTCCCTCCCCTTCTTAGTCTGAAACTGTAGTTGCCCTGCAAATAGCGATATCTGGGACAAATTCTCTTCTTTTTTCAATCTGTTAATACTTGCTTTATAAATTGAGGTGTTCCTCTGTTGGGTGCAAGAAGATTTATGAATGTTATGTCCTTGTTAGATTGATCTCTTTATCATTATGTAATGCCCTTTTCCTCTGATTAGTCTTTTTTTGTTGTTAATCCACACCTGAGGATTTTTTTTTTTCCCATTGATTTTGAGAGAGAGTGGAAGGGAGGAGTAGAGATAGAGAAACATTGATGTGTGAGAGACACATCGATTGGTTGCCTCCCACACAGGTCCCACTTGGGGCCTGGGATAAGCCTGCAGCCAACATATGTGCCCTTGATCGGAACAGAGCCCGAGACCCTTCAGTCTATGGGCCACAGTGTCTTTATTTTAAAAGTCTGAGTATAGCTTTCTTTGTCTTGTTTGCATGGAATATCTTTTTTTATCCCTTCACTTTCAGTCTGTATGTGTCCTTACATCTGAAGTGAGTCTCTTACAGGAAGCAATCATATAGATGGGTCTTGTTTTTGTTTGTTTTTTAAATCCATTCAGCCACTTTTAATTGGAGAATTCAGTCCATTGAAGTAATTATTGATATGTACATACTTACTGCCATTTTGTTCATTGTTTTCTGGCTGTCTTCTAGTACCTCTCTGTTCCTTTCTTCTCTTGTGCTCTTCCTCTGTGGTTTGATGACTTTTTGTAGTGGGGTATGTTTAGAGTCCTTTATCTTTTGTGGATATCTTGTAGGTTTTTGCTTTGTGATTACCTTGAGGCTTACATATAACAATTTATAATTGTAACAGTCTAAGTTGGTGACAACTTAAGTTTGAACATGTGCTAGACCTCTACATTTTTACTCCCCCTTTGATGTATTTGGTATGCCCTAAGTAATTATTGTAGTTATAGTAATTTTTACTCTTATCTTTTATCCTTCATACTAACTTTATAAATGATTAGCCCATTGCTTTTTATTGTATATTTACCTTTACTGGTGAGATTCATGCTTTCATATGTCTTCTTGTTACTTAACAGCACCCATTCTTTTCAGCTTAAAGAAGTCCTTTAAGGCTGGTTTAGTGGTGATTAGTTTTCTTGCCTGGAGTTTTTTTTCCCCTTAAGTTCTCTTTTTAATTTACATAATGTCCTCGAGGTCAGGAATGGGATAATTCCCTTTCATAACTAACTCATTAGTGGGCAGAGTAGGCACTCAGGTATATGATGGAGGGAAAATCCTTCGTAGACCACAGAGACAGCAGAGTTTGACAGAAAGATGGCTTTGAAGCCGGATCTTCTTTGGAACCATGACTATCATTAGCTTTGTGAGCTTGGATGAATTAAGCTGAGGGGAAAATCTATCCTGCGGAGCCATTTTTATCATAGTAAGTACTAATTACAAGCGTCCTTTGTGTACGCCTGCCCTTCTAGGACCTCTGATCATATGTCAGCTACAAGTTGAGGATGTTTACGGGTCTGCTGGATGGGTGGTCATGCAAGCTTCCTCTCAAAGACCAGTATTTAGAACTGTTACCTCCTCTCCAGTACTTGGAGCTAGCTCATATCCCACGTTTAAATCCTGTCTTATATATAATTCCTAGTCCATCAGTAGAGGTCTCAGCACAGTGTTTTCTGTCTGGGGTCTTTGGGTTCTCTGCTCTCAATGTATGCATATGACCAGTCCTTTAAACCCATTGCTAGTAGAGCAAGATGAAATAAAGATTAATTCTGTAGGGCATTTGGTTCTGCAGGTAGACTCAATGGGAACAGGTGGGATCAATCAGAAAAAAGGATTTGGGAGTCTGTACTTGGCCTCACTTGGAGAGTCTATGCAGGTAAACTTTCTCCCCTTTTACTTGATGGCTTCACATTGTGATATACCCAAATTACCCATTTTGGGGTGTAGTAATCTGGCAACTTTATGGATGTGTTCTAACATCCTGTTTTTCTACTTGACCTTCATAATTTATAGGATATGGGGCAACTTACTAGGTCTGGGGTTGGCAATCAGGTCCTACCTGTTTTTGTAGTTTTGTTGGAATATAGACACGCATTGATTTTACTGACTGGTATAGTAGCACAAAAGTAGCCCTAGTTAGAGTTTAGTTGCAACAGAGCCCACATGGCCTACAAGCCTAAAATATAAACTTCCCTTTCAGAAAAGTTTTCCATCTCCATATGAAGTTATTTGGGGCACTGGATCACATGACTGGGCATCAAGGTAAAGCACCTTGGAAGGTGAGCTTAGTTTATTTAACTGAAAGCTGGCCGAGGTAAGACGATTGTTCTCCAAAGCTGTAAATGCATAAAGACTGATCAGGAAGGATTTTCTACGTGGGGCTCCCCCGGGGCTTGGCCCGAGGGACGTGTAAGGAGAGCTTTCTAGGAACAGACCATACCCCGGCGTGAAGATGACCAGTTCAGTCCTAGGTGAGTGACTGGAACATGAAACAGCATCAGGAAAAGAAAGCGTCTTGTCAGACTTACTACGTGGGGACTAAGACAAAGGACACGTTTCCACTAGAACAGAAATAAAGTTTAATTCATTGAAAAGTGCAGCAGTGAACAGGGTCCTTTGAAGGGCACTTTCTAAGTCAAATGACTGAAATGACAGAACCAGGGCAGAGTAACTCCCAGAACAGATGATGCAAACACAGGAATTCACAAAATTCAGGGGGACATAGTGGTGGTAAAACTAAAGAACCCAAATATTCCCATCCAATTGCACTGGTGGATCAGGTGACATACTCTTTGCTTTCTCATAATAAGGATCCTGGGACAATTCTTTCATTAAAAAAAGCACTAGTCCTTCATTTAGACACTTAAAAATAAGTTTAAGAACATTTTTCATAGATTAACGTATAACTTCCATGGCTGTCATTACTATTTTGTACAAAAACCCTAGTGTTGTCAATTGTATTGACCAAAAAAATGTATTTTGCAACAGCACCATTGATTCAAAGATGTTCAAAAGGAGTTTCCTACTTGGTGATTGTATTTGAGGAAGAGCTTTGTAATAGGAACCTCTATAAGGCAAAATCTGTTCATTCCTATGTCCTCTGTTCATTACTAATGGGTAGTTCTCTACTCTGAAGGGCACCAACAGATAGGGAACTGGCCTTCTTAAAAGGGAAAATAATAAAATTTAATAAATCAGTACAATTAAGAGACAAAGCAAGCCTCCTGCAGTGGGTCCCTCGTACAGAGACATTGTGAAAAGTTCTGTGCATTTTGTAGCCTGCTAGCCTACACTAGCTGAAGCCTCGTAAGGAAAGGTGATTTCAGCCCAGATCCAGAATGACCAGGAGAGTCAAATCAGAGGGCACTCAACAGTCAGTCAGCTTGGAAATGCAACAACAGAGAGGCCTCACTGTGTCCCCATCACCCAAACAGAAGCTGCTGGTGGTGATGGGTATGTCGCCAGCTGACTTGTGTGTGTCACTCTATGCATCATAAAGTGAATTAATTGAATAATATGACATCACAGTACAAGACCTGGTAAGAGTCGGTTTCTTTTTATTCGGGAATAGTTATGGCCAACTTTCATTAATGTGGAAGTTGACTGAGAAATGTTAAGAATCAAAACTGTAGAATGAAGCCGAAACCCATATTCCACATTGTAGTTTGCTTTTAGTTACAAATTTTTATAATTTCACAGCAGCGGTGTCCATTTCGTTTGCCAATTTCACCTCTAAATACCACCAGTTAATGGACTGCGTGAGGTAAAGGAATAAACCCAATGGCTATCTGGGATTCTGATAGGAAAGCTGCTTACGACCACGTCTTACAAAGTGCTTAACGCTCAGCCTACGACCCTAAATAAAGCTAAATCACTATTGCCTGAGTTGAACAGGTTACAAACCACAGCTTTTCCTCCTTCCTTGCTGTCCCACCACTGATTAACCTTCTTGTGAAGAAAATGGTGGAAATGCGCTTGAGTCAAGAAACAAAAATATGTAAGTTCTAAATAGTGAGGAAATCTCAACAAGATCTGGTTTTAATGAGAATAGTGAATGGGGCCCAAATTACACAAGACTCCACAAACTGTGGAAAAACTAAGCTGTGCATCAACTATAAAAATTTTATATCTTAACAAATGAACAGATAGAGTGTCAGCAAAATGCAGAGAGAGTCAAAACAACTGCGGCCCGGGACTGAAACCCAGACTCCCTGCTGGTCAGGCACTTACTGCATCCCAACGCGGGCCCTTCCACCTGTCAACCCGAGTGCCCCTCTCCAGAAGGCCCTCAAACACACCCTTCTCCACCCCGGTGTTACCTGAGCCTCCACATGGTGAGCAGCCCCTGGAAAACAGATGGCTCTCACCTTCGAAAACTACCTGCAATGAGCCTTTACCAAAAGCTTCTGTTCTAGCTCGGTGTGTGCCAGTCCAGACCCAAAAAATGAACAGAGCTTGGTTGACATGTTTTGAATTTGCGACTTATCACATCGTGATGGGTAGATACTATAAACAACATATTTCTGCTACTCTGAAAGCAATGGTACTTGTTCTTAATTAGATGATTTAGTTCTGATAGTTATTCTTCAAGCCATGTGACGTTAGTACTTTTTGAGAGTCAAGTGCTCAATCTGAAATGCTATGCAGGTCCTTTCATTTTTAGGTCATGCTGTATACCAAACACATTTTTCTGAACGGATTTACAAATTCAGACTTTGACCACCTGGGGAGCGACCCCAGAACAGAAAGGGTATGACGAGAACACAGACCTCAGGAGCAGTCGTGTCAGCTGAATGGAGGGACTGGGGATGGCTGCTCCTGACAGACGGGCAGCGTTCACAGTTTAACACATTGCACAGGAAGGTAGGCTGATTGGGGTGCTTTTCAAAACAGGACTTACAAGCCAGTCCCGAAACTCTTCCAGGCGTGGTCTTGAAGACTAGCTACAGACACCTACTACACTCACTTCATCAGACAGGTGTGCAGAGGTCTCTACAGAAGGTGTTTTGAAAACCTTCGAGTCCTGCCGCCACTGTAATTGTTGAACATGAGACGAGGGTCAAACCTGTATCTGGGGAGAAGTAAAAGGATGTCACATTACCTGTAGTTGCCAGGACCTCACTCCAAATGCTACCTGGAAAGGAGGGCAGGAAGGGATAGCAACAGACCAATTAAGTCACCGGACGGGAATCTAGTGGCACAATATGGGAGGACTTTTAATAAGTGCATTTCCATCGCAAGTCAACCACACAAAACGGGAGAGGAGAGAAGAAACAGAGGAAGGTTAATCTGAGAAGGCATTAGGAAGGAGGCAAGATTTGTTTTTTAGGGGGGAAGGGGAGATCCCTAAGGTATAAAGCAGCCTGATGGATGAGTCTAGCCCTTGCTGAAGGCCCCACCAGCAGTTGCAAAGCCCTGAAGCCTTTCTTTTACAATTAAGATGCAGACTGTGGTGGGTAAGACCACAGGTGTGTACTTCAGACATGAGTTTGAATCTGGTTCATTATGAGGCAAGTCATTAACCCCTCTGGCCACCAATAAAACAGTAAGGCAATTTGTATATACAATGTCTGGCACATAAAAGAACTTATTTTACCACCCATGGGGAAGTTAGAGTGAATGCCAAATGGTAACTTGAGCTGAGACTTGGTAAACATAAAGAATATAGGTGAAGGCTAGAAACAACATTGTCTTTTACTTTTATCTGCTGTCTTTTAGGACACACTAATTCTTACTATTATTTTAGAGCAGGGGCTGGCCTTTTTTTCCCCCCCTATAAAGGGGCAGATAAATATTTTAGTGTTTGTGGGCCATACAATCTCTGTCCCAACTATTCAATGTTACTGAAGTGTAAAAGCAGCCGCACACAATACATAAATGAATGTGTGTGCCTGTGTTCTAACAGGGTGGCTAGATTGGGCCTGTGGGATTCTATAGGCCTAAATGTTTGTTAGGAGAGACTAGCCTATGGCTAAGGAATTTAAAAGAAAATGGGTTCAAAAACTGGAATCCCGTTTCCCTACGCATTCACATACATTCCTCCTCTCTAATTTGGACTGAAGAACCACTTCATGTGACGATGGCTAAATAACATCACCGCTTTTCATTGGCTTAAGACAGCATTCTTCCCTCTCTCCTACAATTAGGCTACAAGAACTGAAATAATCCTTTCCCAGTGAAAGTTTAATTCTGTAATTTTCAAGCAAAAGATAACAGGATTTGCCATAGGCGGCTCAGAGGTATGTATGCTGAGCCCAGTGTTCGTGGTGAAAAGTTACTGCTCAAGAGGAATGAGAGGAAGGAATGGACCTGAGTAGGTGGTAAACATCTTTCCTACCTTTGTATACTGCAGGGGCGTACACATTTCAACATGAGAGTTCATGCCTTCTGTTTCATTGTCTGTGTTTAATACATTACATTTACTGGCAAGTATTCACGTTTCTGTAATCGGGGTTTCTGAGAAATGAAATGAAGGCATATGCTCTCGAAGTGCTAGGGAACAGGGTAGGACTTGGTCAGTTACTCTACAGACGCCCCAGGGGTCGCCAGTGGTGCCTTGACAAGAATCCCAGCCAGGAGGGGAGGCAGAGGAGCCCCAGCGGCGAGGAGCAGGGCTACACCTCTCAAGCATCGACTGGCACAAAGAGAAAGTTTCAAACAGCGTGTTCTCCTGGCACACGGGCTGATGCACTGAGCCACGATGTTCCCACTCTAAAGCAGGAGCATGGGAACAGCACAGCTCACAGCGAAAGAGACCCCTTGGGCTCCCGCTGCCTTCAGGAACAGCAGACTGCTAGAGCCAACTTGGCAAAGTCACTGAAGAAAATGGAAACTTACCCGGGGTCAAAAACCCCTGGAGTGCGACAGGCTGGTCCAGAACAGGACTGCAGCATCATCAGCCGATAGTTCATCTTTCCTAGAAGCTCCGGGTCGATACTTTTAGCAATGTTAGTGATTTGGTGCGGGTCTGCAGTCAGGTTATAGACTTCTACAAACACCTACAGGCAATGAAAGGATGGAGGAAAGAAATACTCATGTGAATTATTCCTAAATGGGGAAGACGGAGACAGCACCCAAGGCCCAGGAAAGTATCATCTGGTCTCAAGATCCTCAAAGAAAACAAAGACCCTTAAAGCCCAAGGGTATCCATGAGACAGTGGAGCATCTGCCGGGGGTTAAACTGCCTTGGTCGATGGCCCACGTGCTGGAAAGGGGCCCTTTACGGGCAGAGTCAGGAGGGGGTGGTTATTACTTTCTGTAACTAAAGCAGACAGCAGAAGGCATGACCTTCAAATGCAGGGTCTCAGAAACTAGACTTAGGAATGAAGTTACTGAGAGGGAGCTGACATTTGAAGGTTTAAATTTTTGCCTTAGAATTGTGAAGATTCAAATGAGAATAGGAAAGTACTCTAACCTGTGTTACACAAATGTTAGAAAAGCAGTGTTGCTGAAAGATACAATACCATTATTTCTATTGTTAGACATGTCTAATAGCACTATTTCCCTCCAATCTGTACTTTGTTCTCCAAATTGGAGTCAAGTGATAGACTAGATGGCAGGCAGAATTTGCCTATAATGGTTTCAAGTGGCTGCCCTTAGACTATAATAATAAAAGCATAATATGCTAATTAGACCTGACGTCCAGAAAACTGGGCTGCGAGGGAAGCCTGGGTGCCAGAGGGAACCGGTGCCAGCAGCCGGGGGAAGGAAGGCCTACTCTTGCACGAATTTCTGCATCGGGCCTCTAGTCACTTATAAAGTACTTACGTGGGTAGATTATGGGGGAAGAGGAACAGGAATTGAGTTGGAAGGGAGCTCTCTTGCCTGTTTAAAATGCTTAAGAGCTACATGGAAATGGCGAGTGAGTCAGCTTCTGAGAAACGTGGTGAGTGTTGGCTCCACATGGCCCAATGTGGGGAGCCAGCTGGCATAGGTTAGCACCTTCTGATAAGTGTATGAAACCACAGGGACGTGTCCACGTGGTCCTTCAGACCGTCCATGCTGATCTGTTTGAGCAGCACAGTACTGTGCTGTGGTCGGGACAGTTTCTGACCAAGTTGAGGTGTCTGACTCTCAGCCCCCCCAGGTAGGGAAGCCGCATCTGAAAAAGTGACCTGCACATTTAAAGTGTGTTTGGGTGGTGGCAGGAGTGGAGAGAGCCTCATCAGAACGGGCACAGAGCAGTGAAGAATGGCCTGGGAATTCCGATTCCTTCGCTGAAGGAAACCTAAGTGGAAGTACAGAGAAGAAACACATCTTCCCTAGAGAGCACCCTTGGAACTGCTCTTCGCCCACCAAGTGCAGCCAACAAAGCGCTGGCAAGACATGGGGGAGGCAGCAGGGCACCTTACCTCCTGGTCGTCAAACTCGCAGTACTGTAAGTTCCACCGTGCTGACATGGTCCGCACACAGGCATACGTGTTGTTATAAGCATCTTCACACACACAGTCTGGGAAACATTGCTGTTGGGATATTTAAAAAGTAAAATGAAGATAGTCATTCTATAGTAACTACCTGCCTACTGGGGCAACCAAGTTGGCTTAAACCAGACATACAAGTGGACAGAAATTAGGAAACTTTCCACGGAGATATAAATCAAAAATAGATGTGCAGCTTTTTCCTTACTGATGTGATGGCTAACTTGACTAAGGGACATGGCCATGGTGGTTCTGTCTGTAGACTGTTGCCATCCCTGCCTGCACATCTCCTGACAAGAATTAGCTGTAATGGGCCCCTGTAAAATGTACGGTTGGTAAGGAGACGAGACCAATACTCAAATGAGTCACTTCTAAGGTATATTAGGAACTGCCATGCTAAAAGTTGGGGGAAAAAGCTAAAATGAGCTTTGTGGAATCATCAGCAGGTACATTATTTGAGTGTTCTTATCACCAAATGGGACTTAATTCAAGTCTTCCATACCAACTTTTGGTTGGTTCTTAACTATATCGAACACCTTGGTGTTAGAAGAGTCAACTCAAATGGAAGCCTATTTCCCATTCTCCAACGTGAGGCCAACATCACCGTGACCACCTTCATGACCAGCCTGGCTGCCACCAGTGCAAGACACTCATGATGGCACGGTTAAAGGTGGGAGCCCATCTCTTTGTTGGATGCCATGGATTATCTCCCTAACAAAAAACAGTACCATTATTGGGAAGGGTAGGAAAACCGGAAGGGGTATCGATTAATAAGGTTAAGAATATTGGCTGATACATGTACTTGTTACAATAATTGGAAGAATTTGAAGTGCAGATTCTGACAACAGGTCAGCAGCATCATTTTCATGATTTTTTTCCTTATTTTTCAGGATTATTGATTTATCTTTGTGCATCTACTGATCTTCCAGTCAAGTGACAAAGTGAAGTGACAGAGAAGCAGGACTCAGATTATGGGTTTCAGCACTTGCTACGTCTACACCAGTGTCCTGCCGAGCTTCAGTGAGGAAGTTGTCCAAGCCAACTCAAACTATTACTCACAGATACTCCAGGACTCAGGGAAGGACATGTTGGGTCAGTGACATTACGACCTTCTCCTTGATATTCCACCAGGACGTCCGATCGCCAAGTCACATTACTGACGCCTGTCTAGAAGAGCAAAAGTGGTTCCCGTGAGGCATAGAGACTGTGAGCAGGACCACAAAGTTATTTATTCTACTGCTAAAGGGGCCTTGGCAGTCAAAACTAATTGGAGTGATTAAAACTGATACATATGAAGGCTACTGAGGATCTTCTAGAGCAGCGGTTGTTGTGGGCCACCAGTTGCCGACCACTGCTCCGAAGGTTTCCTTAAACCAGCGGTCGCCAACCTTTTGGACCTCACGGACCACTGGTTGCCAACCGCTGTTCTAGAGCCTTTGCAAGTGATGGTCAAGTGCTTTGAGCATTCTATAGTTCCCACAACTACTGTGAGGCAGGCAGGAATGGAAACCAGCAAAGTCGCTAAGCAAGAATTAGTCACAGTTCAAGGTGCTGAAATCCAGGTTAGAATAAACAGTCCTGTCCATAAACTCTGTGTGAGAACTATTCTCAGCTCATACTAAGAAATGCATAGCTTCATACACACAAGGACAAGAACTCACAAATATTCAACAGTGCTGTGCTAAGGAAGGTAATAGGTTCAACGGACTTGCTGGTCAGAATGAAGATACCATACATACATGAACTTGTGGGGAGGGGAGAATCCCCCCATGTCAGTTCTTACAGCTGGACTAGTAAAACAAGAGGGCAAAACAAGACCCAAACTAGGTATGTTGTTTAGGGATATATACATAATAACCCTAAAAAAATAAAAGCCAGAGAATGATAACCATGAAAACCAGAAAGTGATCACTCTCATGGGGCAGCTGAGGGAGCATATAGGTAGAGGTACCAGTATTAGGAATATGAGTTCTTAAATGACATGATGGGTTCATGGTATTTCTTGTGTTTCATAACTAATATGAGTTACACACATTCTTTTCTATGAATCATATTCTACCTAATACACTGTAATAGATTCAGAAAAATCAATGAGTAAGATTTGAGTCACTATAAATGCCTAAATCATTTTAAGACCAATCTTTCCAAACTTGTCTATGCTTAAACATATTAAAACACATTTTTAATGAACAACAGATGCTGTTGTGAAACCTCCTTTTCTCTCTATAGCATGGAATAGACATCTTTCCAAGTCAATGTATACAGATCTATACCATGTAGCAGGGGTCCTCAAACTTTTTAAACAGGGGGCCAGTTCACTGTCCCTCAGACCGTTGGAGGGCCAGACTATAGTTTAAAAAAAAAACTATGAACAAATTCCTATGCACACTGCACATATCTTATTTTGAAGTGAAAAAAAACAAAATGGGAACAAATACAATATTTGTATTTGCATGTGGCCTGCGGGCCGTAGTTTGAGGACCCCTGCTATTAGTTTAATATTCTATTGTTTAGTGGTGCAACAATTTAACCAATACCCTATTGGCTATTTAGGTTTTCTGTTTTCTTCTATTAACACTACACGTACATTTCTTATAGTTAGCTCCGTACAGTGCTAGGTACATAGTAGGTACTTGAAAGAGTTTTGTTTTCTTAGAACAAATTCCCAGACAGAACTGCTTAATGCAGCGGTTCTCAACCTGTGGGTCGCAATCCCTTTGGCTGTCGAACGACCCTTTCACAGGGGTCGCCTAAGACCATCCTGCATATCAGATATTTACATTACGATTCATAACAGTAGCAACATTACAGTTATGAAGTAGCAACAAAAATAATTTTATGGTTGGGTCACAACATGAGGAACTGTATTTAAAGGGCCAGAAGGTTGAGAACCACTGGCTTAATGTGTGTATTCTGAAGTGATGTGTCTTGTTACATTAGCCTTCCGGTAGCTTATACTGACTGCACTTTTATGAACAGAGTCTGGGTAGTTTCCATTTTCTCAGACTTCTGCAAATAGTGGGTATCCGGGCTAGTTCTGCAGGCAATGAAAGTCTCATTCAGTTAAGCATTGCTTTGATCAGCACTGATGCAATCTTTTCGCACTTTGACTATTTCTAATTCCTCTGTGAGTTAACCAGTTACTTCTTTTGTCCATTTTTCTACTGGAATACTAATCTTTGCTTTCTAAAAACTCTTCCTTTAGGACTTACTACCATTTTTCACTTTTGTTGCAAATATCTTCCCAATTGTCACCTGTCTTAATTTTGTTTATAATGGTTTTTGGGGGGAGGAGGTGGGAAGTAGGGAGAATATAGAACTCTGTTTATCTGTGTTTCGATCCTTCTTTTTTAAAAAAAACTCTTTTCCCCAAATTTAATAGTTTTTAAGTTTAAATTTATACAACCTGGAATTTATTTCAGAGTCTTGGCTCAAGCCTGATTGAGGGCTTTATACTCACCAAAATAGGCAATAAAGACATCCCATCCATCTGGGTCTTATTCAGGTTGTAGCCAGCGATGTCCAAAATAGTAGGACCCAAGTCAATGTTGGCAACGAGCATCTATGGGAATGAGACAAAGAAACAAGTTTTCCTTTTCTATCTGTAATGTCTTCCCCTACCTCACCATGACACAAACAGCATTTACTATTATCTTTTGTATAGCCCATATTTACTTAGGTCTTACTGATTTATATATTCAAATGTAATTATAGTGATTTAAAAAACAAAGGCTTATAAGGCTTATAATATATGCCCCTGGGAAGTTATATATTTATTCCACACATAGTGTTGTTGTGCAAAACATTTTTAAAAACTCATTTGGGATTGCCTAGAGTCTGTTATGAATCATGAGAAAAATGTGGGTCTATTTTATACAAAGTGTTTTCCAACTTGATTCTTATTAGTTCACTAAATTTAACTTCAAATTGACTCCTGACAATTTTGAAAGCCTGAAAGGTTGAATGCTTACCACCAAGGAGGATATTAGCTCTTTTTATAGTTTTTTAAAGTGACAACGCTGCTAAAAAATGTTTCAATAGGCTTTGAAGACAGCAGAAAACTTATTCCAACAGTACACCAAAAAGTCTCCTTAAAGAGCGCAAAACTTATTTTAAACATTCTTGGTATTAAAGATACTGTCCTGCATTTATACCTCTCCTTATTTCCTTGATTTATTAGACTATTTTCCTTCTGTATACAATGCCTCTTCAGGACCTAACCCAGCACAGTCCAAATAGAAACATAATAGGACCACAAATGTAATTTAAAAATATCTAGTGAGCACATTTAAGTAAAAAGGAAAAAGGTGAAATTCAGTGTATATATTTCATTTAACCCAATACATAAAAATATTGCTATTTCAACATGTAAGCAATACAAAAAAATTAATGATTTTACTTTTTTTTTTTTTAACCAAGTCTGTGAAATCTGGTATTTAAAATATTATAACACATCTCAAATAGTCTATCTTTGGCTCAACAGCCAATGTGGCTGGTAGCTATTACAAGTGGACAGTGCAGGCCTGGATAGAACTAAGCACACACCTAGAAGTCACTTTGCTCACAGGTTAGGAAAGCTTTCGAGTCGTGATGACAACCCACCAGGGAAACAAGGAGAACTGATGCCTACTGAGCACCTGTTCTGTGCCAGTACTTAGAGTTTATCCTCGTTTAATCCTCACCACAATCCTGTGATGCAGTACTTCCCCCGCATTTTACAGATGAGGAAATCAAAGAGAAGAAACTGAAACAAATTCAACAGCTTGTAACTCAGAGGAAATTACAGTGTTCAAAATTATTGAGAAAACTTAGATCGTTTTAGGGGAGGCCAAAGAGGGATTAAAAAAACAACCTATTAGCCCTGGTACATTTAATTTAAAAACAAAACCGAAAGTACAGACACAAAAGGCAAGAAAACACCTTCTGATCATTGTTCATCCTGGCTCTGAAGCATTAGTGTAACCGCGGCTGTCAGAAATGACCGCGCAGCGGCAGGCAGCTCAAGGAAAAGGCAATCCATGTGCTACTGAGAAAAACCCACAGCAATGTCTCTAGGGATTATATCAGACCTGGGTTAGTGAGGTGGTACCTAGGTCCAAGTCCCTAGGCAGACTGGAAGCCTGGAATATGGTCAACAAGAGTGGGCATGAACAGAAAGAAAACATGTCTGGAAAGGAGAGACCAGCAGACACATGACCTCCAGAATCAGATCAAGGTAATAGGACCCTGCCTTGTGACTAACATATGAATGAAGCGAAGCCAAGTCCCCAGGTATTACTAATATGTCCAAGGCAGTTTTATAAGAAAAGAAAAGGGGTAAACACCAAAATAGCAAAACCCACAGAGATATAAAATGGTGACTGCCAGTTTCACCAGGAATGAAGGGCCATCAGCTGTATGACAGGAGGCTCCCAGAGTGGTTTGCTCCATGGGAGAAAGGTCTGTAAGTTCCAGTACTAGTCAAATGGCACAAATACCATATACACTACCCCAGGACCTTTCCAGATAGCTACAATGATCTCTTCTAGGGTTTTGTTTGACTTAGAAAGTAAGCAGAGTCTCAAAATTAGCATATTATATCAGGAGACAGGAGACTTTTAGTGGATACTGAGTATGAGTGAAGAATTTACCTGAGAATTATTATCTATCTCTGTTTTTATACAACCTAGAATTAGATAGATACTATGGGTCCATCACTGTAATGACTTCTAAAAACATTAGCATTTTAAGTTCCTAAAATGGTACGGATATTCCTCAATTTACGACAGGGTGACGTCCTGAAAAACACATCATAAATTGAAAATATCGTAAGTCAACAATGCATTTAATATGCCTAACGTACCAAACATCATAGCTTAGCCTAGATGGTTTCAACTGAATGCGTATTTTGTATCACCATCATAAAGTAAGAAAATTGTAAGTCAGAACACTAATTCAGGGACTGCCAGTACTGCTTTTATCCCTATGTATAAACTCAAAGATTCACTTATGGATTGAAATGGAAAAAACCTGGACAAGATCAAAAGTAGATTATTTCATAAATCATAGCCTCTCAGTTTGGGAATGTTCTTGGGATTTAATTATACAGACATTCTGATCAAATAAAGGCCCCTGGAAAGCTCTAGGGCAGGGCCTCAAGGGCATCATGCCTTGAAAGGGCGTCTTTCTTTGTTCTGGAAGATCGACAGTGCTGCAGAATCAATGAGAAGAGTAACAGGGCTCTCAGGAGGAAACCTCGGGTTGGGTTTCCAAACAGACATTTAAGCCCCGATGTTAAAGAATTCATATACGGCCATCAAAGAAGAGACAAACACATCAGAGAGCACCCAAATCCACTTAGTGGAAAGCACTGGAACAGCGCAGGCAGAGAACTCCCCACATGTTGGGCTGCTCCATCTGGATGTGCCCCTCAGCTTCTCCAACAAGGAAGAAGCCAGGGCGTCCTCTAGTTGCACTGAACATCCTCCCACCTTCACACAGGGAAACCAATGCTTATTTTGTCCAAAGTCTTAAAGCCCGTATGTGGTTTTCCTGATGCCCGGTTCAGTTCTATTTCCCTTGGATCATGCTGGCCATGTTAGTTTTCCTACAAACCATTTCCTGTCTTAAAACCCTTTTAAAGAAATTCTACCACCCAATAAAAGCTAGGTTAATTTCTAGCAAGAGAGGAAAACCTCAACAGCCAGTCTTGAAAAATCACACATACTACCTGCCCCTGCTCTCCTGAACAGCCATTACAAAGCTAAATCCACTGGTCACATGTGCCCTTTTTTCACCATCAGGCTGTTGACAGCTCAGTTCATTATGCAGAACAACTGGCACTGAGACAACCGTGCTGCCAACACATGATGAATCACCCACCGTCTCTGACATTCTCTGCGCAGGATGAAAGCCGGGCATTTCATGCTTCTCAAACTACAACTGTCAGCACAGTAGGTGAAAAATGGATTTTGAGAACAGGCACAGTTCATTTTCAGTCCTGGTCTGCCACTTACTAAGTGACCTTGGTAATATCCATTCAACTAACTCAGGTGTCCCCCAATGTTAAGAGTTGGGTATTCTAAGTTTAGATAGTGCCTCTTTTCTAGGAAATCCTAGAGTGAAAAAGACAAACTCAGTAGGGTGTGGTAGGTGTGAGGCCAGGAACAAGGGAAGGTCACCTACCTTATGTGGGGGCAGGGGTACTGACCTCCCAGAGGGAACCCCTAAAGGACAATTAACGTAGCCTGGTCAAAGGGCATGAGATGGGCATTCCAGACGGAAGGAACAGTCAGTCAAAGATAGGCAAGGAGGTGAGAGAAGTGGTTCACTTAGTAAGTGAAAGCAGTTCAGTCCCTGAACAAGCCAAGCTCATTCTCACGTCTCTACCTTCACATTTACGGTTCTGCCAGAACACCCTCCCACAGATCTCTGTATGACTAAATCCTCTCAACACCCCGGCCTCTGCTCTGACAACTGCTTTCACTGACAGTTGCAGCTCCAGTATCTGGCTCTCCCTGACAGGAAGTTAAGGATGGTCTTCCCGGATTGCTCACTGCTGTGTACCCAAGGTTCCTGGCACAGTGTGCTGGCACAATGTACTTCATAAACGCTTGTTGTCTGAGCTACAGTGTAACTGTTAAGTGCATGGACTCTGGAATCAGACTGACCAAATTCAAATACAGGGCTCTGATATATTTTAGCTCCATGATCTTGGGCAAACCACTTAAACTCTGTACCTCAGTTTCCTCATTTGTAAAACGGGGCTATTAGTATCTATACCTCATAAGACTGTGAAGGTTAAATGAGTTGATACAGGTAATACATTTAGAATAGCACTTGTCACATACTAAGCAGACAGTAGAGGCTAGCTGTTATTGTTAAAATGGCTTCCTAGGAAGCAGGCTTCATTTACACTGCTTAGAGAGGGTGAAATTTCTAATTTTAACACTTAGATGGCACTGCTGACTTGAAGAAAAAAGGACCAGTTTGTTCCATGGGCAGCTGGCTGACACACTGCACTCTGCTCTCGCTTAGCCTCCTTCCCCGCACTGGTCAGAAAGGGCCCTGCAGCCCTGCTCCTTGGAAAGGCACACAGCTGCTAACATTTTCCTCAATCAGCGCCCAGCACCAAGATCAATAAAACGCTTTTAAGATTGAATGGTCTTCCAAACTTGCCTATCTCCTTTGTAAGAAGAGGCCTCTTTAGAGGGTATTGAATTTGCAGTGGGAAGTGACTGGCTTAAGGAATATGGATCTTAGGAGAAAAAGAAAACTCAAAGGCAATTATGAAGGCCATTTTACCTTTCAGAGAGAATTTTAACAGAATTCCATCAGGAGCATTGTAAAAGAAAATAAGTGAATGGCAGACATTTAAACAAAATAAACATTAAACTCCCAAACTAAAGTATACCCAGAAAGTCTGGCCCGTTTTCCAACTTTAGCTTACATAATGTATTTGCTCATTTTCTTCTGTCTCACAGAATACTAAAATCGTCAATCAGGAAAGAGAGAAGACATAGTAATAGAGTCTGTCAATTTTTACCTTCCGGCATTAGACCAGAGTTTTGAATCAAGGTGCCTTAGTATTAACTACCAAGTTTGGAAAGACACTGAAACCACATGGAAATAACAAAAGAATCTGTAGAGCAGAAAAGCATTGGTGAGGTAGAATCCCATGGAGAGGAACAAAATTCTCAGAAAACATGCTTTCCACAGCCTCATACTCAAAATGGGGTCGGACCAGCAGACGTCACCTGTGAGCAGGTCAGAAACGCAGCCTGAGAACCACATTTGAGCAAGGCCCCGGGGATCTGCACCCTATAAGGCCTGAGGAGATCTGCTGTACAGGGCAGTGGGCCCCAAACCAGCTGCCTCTCAGCACCATCTGTGAACTTCAGGGAAAAAAAGCAGAGGATGGATCCATAAGAAGCCATATGGGGACAGGTAGGAGTGGCAGAGACACAGACCAGACAGGTCCATACCCATGGTGTGTTGTTTAATAAATGGGAGGAATAGCCGAAACTGGTTTGGCTCAGTGGATAGAGCGTCGGCCTGCGGACTGAGGGGTCCCAGGTTCGATTCCGGTCAAGGGCATGTACCTGGGTTGCGAGCACATCCCCATTAGGGGGTGTGTAGGAGGCAGCTGATCGATGTTTCTCTCTCATCGATGTTTCTAGCTCTCTATCCCTCTCCCTTCCTCTCTGTAAAAAATCAATAAAATATATACATTAAAAAAAAAGTGCCTCATGGCCAACTATAATTAAAAAAAAAAATGGGAGGAATATATTGGCTACAAAGTTCTCCCCAGAGCAGTGAGGGGTTCAAGCCCCATACTGGGCTCCCCAGCCTAAGGCACCTGTGCCAGGAGGAAGAGTCCCATTAATATTTGGCTCTGAAAACCAAAGGGGAGTATGTACGAGATAAAGGGCTGTGGGAGACAAAGAGCTCACACACAAGCTCACTTGCTCCAAGCTCCAGTGCAGAGGCAGAAGCTCAAGAAACACCTGAGTCACAGGAGGAGGAATGAATTCCACTAACTTTAGGGTGAGGGCTGGAGGGGCAGGGGTTTGGATAACTCTCTCAGGAAACAGAAGCGTTGGTGGGAGACCTTGTTCCTTTGTTGAGCTCTCCTCCCACCTAGTTGGCCCTAATGCCCTCCATTAACTTGGCTAACACCATTGGCCTTGCTCTAGCATCTCCCCGAGACTCTGTCCCGCCCAACCCACTCGCCCAGCCAGAGCCTCTTCCAGCAGCTCCATCCCCTCCACTCAAGCTGCTGGTCTTGGCGCACACCGAGGACTCTCCCAAAGCCCCACAAGCCCCACACAAGCAGTGGCCAGCCTCATCTCGAACTGTAGCTCCCACTAAGTGGCCCTAAGTCTGACAACCAGCCTTGGTTGCTGACACAGCTCCAAACAAGTGGCCCTAAACCTGGCACAAATGGCGGCTGGCCTCCTGCAGTATAGCTCCAACAGAACAGTCCCAAGCCTGGCACAAGTGGCAGCCGGCTTTGGCTAGCATACCAGCCTCTCCCAAGTGCATGCAAGTGACCACAAGTGGCAGCTGGCCTCAGCCCACACTGGTGCCCCTCCCAAGAGGCTCCAGACCCAAAGAACCATTGGCTGGCTTCAGACTGCTCTAGAGCCCCACCCAAGTGGCTCTACAAGTGACAGACCGGACAGGCAGCCTTGGACTCTGCTAGAGTGACTCCCACTCCATGGTGTTAGCCTCTGCACAACAGCTTGTCTACTGATACAGTCAATCAGCCTGAAGGTCAATCCCACCCACTGACCTCCCAGCAGCAACTGAGGCCAAACTATTATCAGGAAGGCACACACAACCCACACAGGTGTCATACCCTGGGCCCCAAATGACACCTACATAAGGCCACTCTTTCAAGACCAGGAGACGTATCAGATCTACCTAATACACAGAACCAAACATAGAATGTCAGTGAAAATGAGAAGACAAAAAAAAATTCCAAGTTAGAGGACAAAACTCCAGAAAAAGAACTAAACAAGACAGAGTCAAAAAATCTACTAGATAAAGAATTAAAAACAATGGTTATGCTAATAAAACTCAGAAAAGTACAAGAACTCAGTGAGAACGTGAACAAAGAGAGAATATAAGAATACAATAACTGAAATGAAAAATATACTAGAGGGAATCAACAACAGATTAGATAAAGCAGAAGATCAAGTTAGCTATCTGAAAGAAAAGGTAGTGGAAGACATCCAATCAAAACAGCAAAGAGGAAAAAGAATAAAACAAACAAACAAAAAGCAACAAAAACCTAGAGACCTTTGGGACAACTTCAAGCATACCAACTTCTGCATCATAAGGATCTCAGAAGAAGAAGAGAAAAAAAGACAGAAAACCTATTCGAAGAATGACTGAAAACTTTCCTAACCTGGTGAAGGAAACAGACATCCAAATCCAGGACTCATAGAAAGCCCAAACAAAATGAACCCAAAGAGGCCCACACCAAGACACAACATAATTAAAATGCCAAAAGTTAAAGACGAGTCTTAAAAGTAGCAGGAGAAAAGCAGCTAGTTATGTACAAGAGAACTCCCATAAGACTATCAACTGATTTTTCATCAGAGACACTCTGCAGGCCGAAAGGAATGACATGATATATTCAAAATCATGAAAGGGACAATCTATAACCAAGAATACTATACCCAGGAAGGTTCTTATTCAGAGTTGAAAGAGAGAGAATTTCCCAGACAAGGAAAGACTAAAGGAGTTCCTCACCACTAAACTGGCATTACAAGAAATGTTAAAGGGACTACTTAAAACCAAAAAGAAAGGGCCAAACTAAAAATAAGAAAATACAGGAATAAAGGGAAAGATTAATAAAAGTAGTGGATCAACTAATTATAAAGCAAGCATGGAGATTAAAAGACAAAAGTAGTAAGATCATGTGTAAATACAATAATAAGTTACACAAAAAACAAATTTGGAGAAGGTGAGAAAATATGTTGTACTTTTAGAATTCGTTAGAACTTGAGCAACCATCAACTTAAAACAGACTGCTATAAACACAGCTTGATATACATGAATCTCATGGTAACTATCAAAAACATGTAAGCGGTACACAAAAATTAAAGAGAAAGGAATTCAAACAAACCTCTACAGAAAGTCATCAATGTACAAGAGAAGACAGCAAGAGAAGAACAGAGAACCACAAAAACAATCAGAAAACAATCAATAAAATAGGAATAATTATGTATATAATTACTTTAAGTATAATAAACTAAATGTTCCAATCAAAAGACATAGGGTGGCTGAATGGATAAAAAACAAGAGCCTACAAGAGACTCACTTCAAATAGAAAGATATACACAGATTAAAAGTTAAAATATGGAAAAAATATTTTTGGCAAGTGGAAACAAAAAAAGCTGGGGTAGCAATACTTATATCAGACAAAATAGACTTTAAAACAAAGGCTGTAACAAGAGACAAAGAAGGGCATTACATAATGATAAAGGATCAATCCAACAAGGAAACATTAACTCCAGTAAACATTTACACAACCACTATAGGGGGGCATCTAAATACATAAAGCAAATATTAACAGATTAAGAGAGAGATCAACAGTAATACAATAATAGTAGGGAACTTTAACATCCCACTTACATCAAAGAATAGATCATCCAGACAGAGAAAATCAACAAGGAAACAGTGGCCTTAAAAGACACATTAGATCAAGGTTCCGCTGCCTCCCACAACCACATCAAAATTACAACTAAGCCCTAACCGGTTTTGCTCAGTGGTTAGAGCAGCCGTGGGCAAACTACGGCCCGCGGGCCGGATCTGGCCCGTTTGGGAGGCTAGCTGACAGGCAGGACGGCCAGAGGACTTCAGGTCCTGAGTTGGGCCTCAGTTCTCAGCCAGAGTCTCCACGGAAGTGAGGGCATTAGAACTCAGCACGCCCTGCCCTTCTGAGCACCCTCACGTCTGTGCACTGGACCCACCACGTTGGTTCACTGCTAAGTTTTGAACAGGCCTGCCTGCTACTAGGCTCCTCTATCACTTCTCCCTGCCCCTCTATTCCACCTCACCTTGTCCCCTCTATTCTGCTTCCTCCCACAAATCTCATTTGTTTCTAATGCTTTGAGTTCCTTTAAGGAGAGAGAAATGCTTGTTCTTCTGAAATCAGAGATAAGAGCAGTGGTTCTCCGCCTTCTGGCCCTTTAAATACAGTTCCTCATGTTGTGACCCAACCATAAAATTATTTTCGTTGCTACTTCATAACTGTAATGTTGCTACTGTTATGAATTGTAATGTAAATATCTGATATGCAGGATGGTCTTAGGCGACCCCTGTGAAAGGGTCGTTCGACCACCAAAGGGGTCGCAACCCACAGGTTGAGAACCGCTGAACTAGGGAATTAAAGAAGCAGCACATTGAGACTGGAAGGAGGGGCAGAGAAGTGGGACAAAATAGCAAAACCAGCTGGTCTGACACGTGTGGTAGTTTTAAAATTGGGAGGGATATCCTAATTTTTAAAATGTGGAGGTTCCCCTGAGGAGTGAGGGGTCCCTGCCCCACACCAGACCCCCCTGCCCAGGGTTCCAGTGCCAGGAAGAGAAGTCTCCACAACTTCTAGCTGTAAACTAGTGGGGATTGTCACTGAGTGACATGGAGGCTGCTGGCCCCAGGCAGTTCCTCTTAAAGGGCTGGTGTACAGACTTAGTCGGAATCACTTCCTCTGAACTCCAGTGCTGGGACAGCAGCTTGAAAGGAACTTGGGACATTTGGGGAGGAACTAACTTGTCTGGAATCAGGGTGAGAGCTGGAGGGGCAGCTTTCTCCCAGACAGAGGGCTGGCAGAGGCCATTGTTCCTTTACCGACCCTCCCTGCCACAGAGCCAAGAGGCAGGCACCATATCTGAATCTCCATCAATCTGGCTCACATTTTTTACCCTGCCCTGGTGATTCTGAGACCCCACCCCTCCCCACTTGCAGGCTCATTCAAGCCATTTCCAGTGGCTTTTCCATACAGTTGGCCTCTCATGACTCATGCTGAAGACTTTCCTTTTAAAATCTCTCAAACAAGCAGCAGCTGACTTCTGTGTGCCCCATACCTTTCAATAAGTGGCCCCAGTCCCAGAGCTAGGGCAGCCCATCTTGGTTCATAGTTTGGCTTCTCCTGGGCAAAGCCCAACACAAGTAGTAGCCACCTGCAGATTACTTTGTAGCTCATACTGGGTGGCCCAGGCAGGGCACAGGCAGTGGCTGACTTTGCACCCCCCAGGAGACTCCAGAGTCAGTGCACCTGGTGGTTGGTTTTGACTACACCAGATTACAACCCTACCACTTTCATGAGTGACACACTCAAGGGGCAGACTCGGCAAGCACTATAGCCCCACTGATGCAAGATCTACTCTACAGGGCTGGCTCCTGCACAGCAGCTCTTCCACTGTTAGTGCTAGTCAACTGGCCTGAGGAGTAATCCCTTCCAGTGACACCAAGATCAACCAAGACTCAACTACAATAGGACAATGCACACAACTCACACAGGGGTGCACCTAGAGTGCCCAGCTCAAGTGATTGTGGAGGCTGAGCCACTGGGCCATATAGGACAATTACATAAGGCCACTCTGCTAAGTCCAGGAGAAATAGCAGATCTACCTAATACACAGAAACAAACACAAAGAAGCAGCCAAAATGTGGATATAAAGGAACATGTCACAAATGAAAGAATAGGAGAACTATCCAGAAAAAAAAACTAAATGAAATGGAAGCAAGAAACTACCAGATACACAGTTCAAAACAATGGTTATAAGGTTGCTCAAGGATCTCACTGAGAACTTCAAGGAACTTAGTGACAACATCAACAACATAAGAAAGGACCAGTCAGAAATGAAGGATACACTAACTGAAATAAAGAATAATTTACAGGGAATCAACAGTAGAGTACAGGACACCGAGAATCAAATCAAGAATATGGAATATAAGGAAGCAAAAAACACCCAATCAGAACAGCAAAGCACCCATATAACTCTCAGCTGATTTCTCAACAGAAACTTTGCAGGTCAGAAGGGAGTGGCAAGAAATATTCAAAGTGATGAAAAGCAAAGACCTATAACCATGATTACTCTACCCAACAAAACTCTCATTTAGAACTAAGCGTCAGATAAAGAGCTTCACAAGAAGAAAAAGCTAAAGGAGTTCATCACTACCATTACATGAAATGCTAAAGGGTCTTCTTCAAAAAGAAGAAAGAAAAAAAAATCAAGAATCCTATATAATAAAAGAGAAACATGTAAATTGACCGTCCCTTTGCTATGCTCACCAACCAATCAGGGTGAATATGCAATTAACCCAACAAAGATGGTGGGTTAATTTGCATACACAGGGGCCGGGCGGAGAGCAGAAGGAGAGCCGGCAGCTTGGGGGGACGTGGCTCCCTCGGTCGCCAGGCGGAGAGCAGAGCAGGAGAGCTGGAGGCTTGGGGGGCCGTGGCTCCCTCGGTTGCTCCCAGCATGGGGAGCACCAGGAATTCTGGGAATAGT